>NC_092341.1:364837500-365160000 GCF_046630445.1 Rutidosis leptorrhynchoides | reverse complement strand
TAGGTATGTTGCTTTTACGCGTTTGTTTGACCTCTCCTTCCATGATTTCTATAGGTTCTTCAACGAAGTGCATTTGCTCATCAATGTGGATATCATCCAAAGGAATAACAAGTGTGTCATCAGCAAGACACCTTTTAAGATTCGAGACATGAAACACATCATGTACTTGGCTAAGTTCAGTGGGTAGTTCTAATCGGTACGCCACGGGACCGACTCTTTGAGTGATTGTGAAAGGTCCAACATATCGTGGACTGAGTTTACTTCGTTTACCGAAGCGGACAACGCCTTTCCAAGGGGATACTTTCAACATGACTTTATCTCCAACTTGAAATTCTATATCCTTTCGCTTTCTATCGGCATAGCTCTTTTGTCGACTGCGGGCAGTTTCTAATCGTTGCTTAATCTGGACGATCTTTTCGGTAGTTTCATGAATGATTTCAGGACCAGTTAAATGTCTGTCCTCGAGTTCATCCCAACACAAAGGGGATATACATTTCTGGCCGTATAAAGCTTCAAAAGGTGCAGCTTTAATGCTAGAGTGATAACTGTTATTGTAGGAAAATTCAGCTAGAGGTAGATGTCTATCCCATCCTTTGCCGAAATTGATTGCACAAGCACGTAGCATATCTTCCATGGTTTGAATAGTTCGTTCACTTTGACCATCGATTTGTGGATGATAGGCTGTACTTATGTCGAGTTGAGTTCCAAGAGCAGATTGCAAAGTTTTCCAGAATCTAGAGACGAATCGACTGTCGTGATCAGAAATAATCGAGATAGGAACCCCATGATGTGAGACAATTTCTTTAATATAGAGCTGTGATAATTTCTCCATCTTGTCGGTTTCCTTGATCGGTAAGAAATGTGCAGATTTAGTAAGACGATCAACTATGACCCAAATAGTATTGTTACCGTTCAAAGTCTTAGGCAACTTAGTAACGAAATCCATAGTGATACATTCCCACTTCCACTGCGGGATATCGGGTTGTGTCAACAGACCAGAAGGCTTTTGATGTTTAGCCTTGACTTCCAAACAAGTGAGACACTTACTAAAATAAGTAGCAATGTCGGCTTTCATGTTAGGCCACCAGTAGAATTCCTTCACATCGTGATACATCTTACTGGAACCAGGATGAATAGAGTATTGATAATGCTAAAAACGAACATATATTTCATAGCATTATTCCTCAAGAAAGACAAGCTTTTAGTTGCGATTGTTCTATTTACAAGTGATATTCGTTTAAATAATAAAAGGTGAAGACAAAAGACAGATTCGACGAATTGAAGACGCAAACGACCAAAAAGCTCAAAAGTACAAAAGACAATCAAAAAGGTTCCAATTATTGATAAGAAACGTCTCGAAATTACAAAAGTACAAGATTCAAAACGCAAAGTACAAGATATTAAATTGTACGCGAGGACGTTCGAAAATCCGGAACCGGGACCAGAGTCAACTCTTAACGCTCGACGCAACGGACTAAAAATTACAAGTTAACTATGTATATAAATATAATATAATATATAATTAATTATATTAATTATATATATATTATATTTATATATATAAAACCGTCGGCAGAGAAACTCCAAGGGTGTGAGCTGTAAATACATCCTCCGCGACTCGCGGAGTTTGAAGAGTATTTTGCCGCGAGTCGCGGAGCCCCAAATTTCAACTCTGGCTATAAAGCAAACCGAATTCTGATCAATTTTCATATTCTATTTCTATCTTCTCTCATATATACGATATATATATATATATAATTTATATTTTAATTTTAATTTTAATTATAATTTTAATAATAAGGGTATGTTAGCGAATGTTGTAAGGGTGTAAGTCGAAATTCTGTCCGTGTAACGCTACGCTATTTTTAATCATTGTAAGTTATGTTCAACCTTTTTATATTAATGTCTCGTAGCTAAGTTATTATTATGCTTATTTAAAACGAAGTAATCATGATGTTGGGCTAATTACTAAAATTGGGTAATTGGGCTTTGTACCATAATTGGGGTTTGGACAAAAGAACGACACTTGTGGAAATTAGACTATGGGCTATTAATGGGCTTTATATTTGTTTAACTAAATGAAAGTTTGTTAATGTTAATATAAAAATTTACAATTGGGCGTCCCTATAAATTACCATATACACTCGATCGGACACGATGGGCGGGGTATTTATATGTACGAATAATCGTTCATTTAACCGGACACGGGAATGGATTAATAGCCACTAGAATAATTAAAACAGGGGTGAAATTACATTCAAGGGTAATTGGTGTAATTGTTAACAAAGTAGTAAAACCTTGGTTTACACGCAGTCGATAACCTGGTGTATTCATTAAACAAAGCATTAAAACCTTGTTACAATTCGAATCCCCAATTAGTTGGAATATTTAACTTCGGGTATAAGAATAATTTGATGAGGACACTCGCACTTTATATTTATGACTGATGGACTGTTATGGACAAAAACCAGACGGACATATTAAATAATCCAGGACAAAGGACAATTAACCCATGGGCATAAAACTAAAATCAACACGTGAAACATCATGATTACGGAAGTTTAAATAAGCATAATTCTTTTATTTCATATTTAATTTCCTTTATTTTATATTTAATTGCACTTCTAATTATCGCACTTTTATTTATTGTTATTTAATCGCACTTTTAATTATCGTACTTTTTAATTATCGCAAGTTTATTTTATCGCACTTTTATTATTCGCAATTTCATTATCGTTATTTACTTTACGCTTTAATTTAAGTCTTGTATTTATTTTATATTTTTACATTAGGTTTTAACTGCAACTAAAGTTTTAAAATCGACAAATCGGTCATTAAACGGTAAAAACCCCCCTTTATAATAATAATATTACTTATATATATGTTTGTATTTTTATAAAAGTAAACTAATATAGCGTTGAGCTTTGTTTAAAGATTTCCCTGTTGAACGAACCGGACTTACTAAAAACTACACTACTGTACGATTAGGTACACTGCCTATAAGTGTTGTAGCAAGGTTTAAGTATATCCATTCTATAAATAAATAAATATCTTGTGTAAAATTGTATCGTATTTAATAGTTTTTCCTAGTAAAATATAAAGCTATTTTATATACACCTCGTACGACATCAAGTATTTTTGGCGCCGCTGCCGGGGAAATATCTTAAAAGCCGGAAGCGCAACGCTAATATATAAAAAAAAAAAAAGATTTTTTGTTTACTTTTATTAAAATTCGCTTTTGTAAAAATACGTGTTAATTATTCAAAAATATAAAAAGAAAAACAAAAATATATGTATTTTTAAGATTTTGTTAAATATTTAAGTTTTATAAGTTTCTTTATTTTTATTTTAGTTTATAAAAATATAAGTTTAATTTTAATATCTTTTATTTATATAAAAATTAAAAACAGAAAATAAAATAAAAAAAATAAAGAAAAACGCGTAAAAATTGAAACCTGTCAGCTGAATTCTGGAACCCCGCGACTCGCGGGGTTTGATGCTTTAATTGCCGCGACTCGCGGAGTAACTCTGACACGCGACAGAAACCCTAAAACTGCATTAATTACGGGTTATTATTAATATTAATTATTATTTAAACCTAATTATTATTATTATTATTATTAGTTTTAGTTTTATTTTTACTTTTTATTTAATTTATGTATTTAGTATTAATTAGTGTTATTAAATTGTAAAATTAGTAGTTTTATTAAATAAATAATATAAAAATAAAATTTTTATAAAAAATTGTACTTTTTACAACTTTTTATATATTTTTATATTTTTCCCTTTTTAATCGTTGTAGCGTAATATTTGTATTTTTTAGCTCATATTTAATTTTAAACTTAGTTTTTGCTATAGTCATTTTTACTCCTATATTTTTAGGCTTTGCCGTAGAATTCCTTAAGTGCTTTTTCTTTAGACTAAGATTTAGGTGCTTTAGAATTTTGCGACGCCTTTTTAAGTTTTAGTTTCTTTTTAAGTTATTTCCATTTGGGATTTAGTTTTTCCTGTAAGCTTTAATATTTTTAGACCTTTTACTATGTACCAATTATCATTCCAATTAGTAATTTCAATTTGCGATTATAATTTTAAGTTAGTTGTAGTAATAAGGTTAGGTTAGTCAAGTATTTTTAAGTTTTTATAAGTTTCTTTTATTTTTCCGTCACCTTTTATTTTTCAACCATTTTTTTTCTTTTTCAACCTTTTGCGACGAACTCTTTTTCTCTCTTATTTCTCGCTATTCTAGTTTTTAGGAATTAGAATTTTTTCTACTTCTTATCTAAATTTCTTAAAATTACGAAAATTTATTTTAAGTGGTTAAATTAATAGACATCAAAATTTTCTGGTTCGTAGTAATAGTTGGATTTGTACGTGGACCGGGTTATTGGAGCCAAACAGTCCTCAATTATATTGAGACCAAACGAATCCTGCCCCTCTGCTGCATCTTTTGGCTATTCAAAACGTGGGCAAAATCAGAAAAGTCTATTGATTGGATAACTTATTATAATTTTTCTTTCCTTTTTAAAACTAATAGGATATTCAGTGAATGCACCGAGCAAGACGTTCATCACCTTTTGTACGTTCACCACCTGTAACTAGATCAAGACATTTAGCAAATATAACCGCCGTTGATTTTTCTTTAGAATCGTCATCCAGTCAACCAAGTACTTCAGTTCAAATTTCTGATAATCCATTTTTTGAACCCAACCTCACAATTGAGAATCCAGAGAATATTCAGGAACGGTTCATAGATCCTGAACCATTAAACTTTCCTCCGGAACCACCAATCATTCAAACAGAGATTGTTGAGGAACGAACTATTAAATCAGAATCATCTAGTGATTCCGATTCAACAAATTCAATTATGGAGAATCTGGAACCTTTAAGTATGGAAGACCGAATGAGAGCTAAACGCACTGGCCAAGGTCACGCAATTACTCATCCAGACATTAATGCGCCAGATTATGAAATCAAAGGACAAATTCTACACATGGTGACTAATCAATGCCAATTTAGTGGTGCGCCGAAGGAAGATCCAAATGAACATCTACGTACCTTTAATAGGATCTGCACACTATTTAAAATACGAGAAGTGGAGGATGAACAGATATATCTCATGTTATTTCCCTGGACTTTAAAGGGAGAAGCCAAAGATTGGTTGGAATCGTTACCTGAAGGGGCGATCGATACATGGGACGTTTTAATTGACAAATTTCTTAAACAATTCTTTCCTGCATCTAAAGCCGTAAGACTTCAAGCAGAAATTGTTACGTTCACACAGAAGCCAAATGAAACTCTATATGAGGCGTGGACAAGATATGGAAAGTTGTTAAGAGGATGTCCGCAACATGGTTTAGACACCTGTCAAATAGTACAAATATTCTACCAAGGATGCGACATCACTACAAGAAAAGACATAGATATAGCAGCTGGTGGTTCTATTATGAAGAAAACCGAAACTGATGCTTACAAAATTATTGATAATACTGCTTCCCACTCGCATGAGTGGCACCAAGAAAAAGATATCATTAGATCATCTAAAGCAGCTAGAGCCGATTCTAGCCATGACTTAGATTCCATTTCCGCAAAGATAGATGCTGTGGAACGACGAATGGAAAAGATGACTAAAGATATTCACTCAATACGAATTAGTTGTGAGCAGTGTGGAGGACCACATTTGACAAAAGATTGTCTCAGTATTGAATTAACAATGGAACAAAGAGAGAATATTTCATACATAAACCAAAGGGCTGGAAATAATTATCAGAATAATTATCAACCGCCAAGACCGATTTACAATCAAAACCAGAATTATAACCGAAATATTCCATACAACAACCAACAAGGTCCTAGCAATCAACAAGTATCCAATAATACTTACAATCAGCAAAGACCGAATTTTCAAAACAAACCACCACAACAAACCGATGATAAAAAGCCGAATTTAGAAGATATGATGACAAAGCTAGTTGAAACTCAAACACAGTTTTTCACATCTCAAAAACAAACTAATGAACAAAATGCTCAAGCATTTAGAAATCAACAAGCTTCTATTCAAAATCTGGAACAAGAAGTGAGTAACCTAGCAAGGTTAATAGGTGAAAGAAAACCGGGAAGTCTACCTAGTGATACAAATGCTAACCCCCGGAATGAAACAGCTAAAGCTATTACCACAAGAAGTGGTACAACACTTAAATCACCTGAAATACCTGTAACTTCTGATGAAACTATTCCTACTCCACAAGAACCACAACCTGATCAAGATAAGGAAAAAGAACCGGTAGTTGAAAAGGTTAATGAAGATAACACAGTTAAGGATAAACCTTATGTTAAACCATACCAACCACCACTTCCTTACCCGAGTAAAATGAAGAAAGAAAAACTTGAAGCCGAGCAATCCAAATTCTTGGATATGTTTAAACAGATAAATGTAAATCTTCCTTTCATTGATGTGATTTCAGGAATGCCAAGATATGCTAAATTCTTGAAAGATCTAATCTCAAATAGAAAGAAAATGGAAGAACTCTCGGCTGTTACTATGAATGCTAATTGTTCAGCAGTGCTGTTGAATAAGATACCAGAAAAATTATCTGATCCAGGAAGTTTCACAATTCCATGTTTTCTGGGTAGTCTTAGTTCAATAGAAGCATTGGCAGACTTAGGTGCTAGTATAAATCTAATGCCGTATTCACTATACGCTAAACTAGACCTTGGAGAATTAAAACCAACCAGAATAAGCATACAACTAGCCGATAGATCAATAAAATATCCTAGAGGGATAATGGAGAACATGCTAGTTAAAGTTGGTACTTTAGTATTCCCAGTAGATTTTGTTGTTTTGGACATGGAAGAAGATTCTCAAGTTCCTCTCATATTAGGAAGACCATTCTTAAACACGGCTAAAGCAATGATAGACGTGTTCGGTAAGAAACTGACCCTAAGTATAGAGGATGAGAGTGTTACCTTTTCAGTTGATAGAGCAATGCAACAGCCACAATCTGCAGATGATACATGTTATTATATTCAAACTATAGATGCACATGCAGAATTATTAGAAGAATTTCCAGAATTACAAGGAACGGGAGAATGTTCTTTAGGAGAAGGTAATGAACCAATTGATGAAGCTGAAATGTTAGCTACACTTATAGCTAATGGATATGAACCAACAACAGAAGAAATTCAAATGCTAAAAGAAGAAGACAGATATCGATATAAATCATCGATAGAAGAACCTCCGAAATTAGAGTTAAAGCCACTTCCAAATCATTTGGAATACGCTTATTTACATGGTGAATCTGAATTACCTGTAATAATATCATCTTCTCTTACTGAAAATGAGAAATCACAACTCATTTCTGTGTTGAAAGCTCATAAACCAGCCATTGCATGGAAGATTCATGATATTAAAGGAATAAGTCCTTCGTATTGCACACATAAAATCCTTATGGAAGAAGGTCATAAAACGTATGTGCAACGCCAACGAAGACTAAATCCTAATATGCAAGATGTAGTTAAGAAAGAGATTATTAAACTGCTAGATGCAGGTTTGATATATCCAATTTCTGATAGTCCATGGGTAAGCCCAGTTTAATGCGTACCTAAGAAGGGTGGCATGACTGTCATTACAAATGAGAAAAATGAGCTTATTCCTACTAGGACTGTAACAGGATGGCGTGTATGTATTGATTATAGAAAATTAAATGACGCCACCAGAAAAGATCACTTTCCCTTACCTTTCATAGATCAAATGTTGGAAAGATTAGCCGGAAATAGTTACTATTGTTTTCTAGATGGATTTTCCGGATATTTTCAAATTCCAATAGCACCCGAGGACCAAGAGAAAACCACATTCACGTGCCCTTATGGTACGTTTGCTTACAAACGCATGCCATTTGGACTTTGCAACGCCCCTGCAACCTTTCAAAGGTGCATGATGGCGATTTTTCACGACATGATAGAAGAATGCATGGAAGTATTCATGGATGACTTTTCAGTCTTCGGTGATACATTTAAATCATGTCTAGTTAATCTGGAACGAATGCTAATTAGATGCGAAAAATCAAATCTAGTACTTAATTGGAAGAAATGCCATTTCATGGTTAAGGAAGGCATCGTTCTTGGACATAAAATTTCAAAAGAAGGAATTGAAGTGGATAGAGCTAAAGTAGATGTAATTGCTAAACTTCCACATCCCACCAATGTTAGAGGAGTTAGGAGTTTTCTAGGGCATGCCGGTTTTTACCGACGTTTCATAAAAGATTTTTCTAAAATTGCCACTCCTATGAATAAACTCCTAGAAAAGGATGCTCCATTCATCTTTTCAGATGAGTGTATCAAATCTTTTAATATTCTTAAAGAAAAACTCACTAATGCACCGATCATGATAACACCAAATTGGAATCTACCATTTGAACTAATGTGCGATGCAAGTGATTTTGCAATGGGGGCCGTTTTAGGACAAAGGATTGAAAAACGATTTCAACCTATATATTATGCTAGTAAGACGTTACAAGGAGCACAAACGAACTATACAACTACTGAAAAAGAACTCCTTGCTATTGTCTTTGCTTTTGACAAATTTCGATCATATCTCGTTCTAGCAAAAACGGTGGTCTATACCGACCATTCTGCTCTTAGATACCTATTTTCAAAACAAGATGCTAAACCAAGATTAATCCGTTGGATCTTACTCTTACAAGAGTTTGATATTGAAATCCGAGATAAAAGAGGAGCAGAAAATCTCGCTGCTGATCATCTTTCTCGTCTTGAAAATCCCGAATTAGAAGTTCTGAATGAATCGACCATACAAGACAACTTTCCTGATGAATATCTATTGAAGATAGATTATAAAGAAATCCCATGGTTTGCAGACTATGCAAACTACTTAGTTTGTGGATTCCTTGAAAAAGGATTATCGTACCAAAGACGAAAGAAATTCTTCAGTGATATAAAACACTATTTCTGGGAAGATCCACATCTGTTTAAAAGTTGTCCCGATGGAATAATACGCCGATGTGTATTTGGAGATGAAGCTATTAAAATTTTAAACCATTGTCACACAGGACCAACAGGAGGGCATTATGGGCCTCAACTAACAGCAAGAAAAGTTTATGAAGCTGGATTCTATTGGCCTACAATTTACAAAGACGCACACCTTCTTTGCAAATCCTGTGATGCATGTCAAAGGGCCGGAAAAATAAGTCAACGTGATGAAATGCCACAAAATGTCATCCAAGTATGTGAAGTATTTGACATTTGGGGTATTGACTTTATGGGTCCATTTCCAAAATCTCATAATAATTTATATATACTCGTAGCCATTGATTATGTATCTAAATGGGCGGAAGCACAAGCTCTCCCAACTAACGATGCACGAGTTGTAGTCAACTTTTTAAAACGTCTTTTTGCAAGGTTTGGAACACCGAAAGCTTTAATAAGTGATCGGGGTACTCATTTCTGTAATAATCAACTTGAGAAAGTTCTTAAAAGATATGGAGTAACTCATAAAATCTCCACCGCATATCATCCACAAACAAGTGGACAAGTTGAAAATACAAACCGAGCTTTAAAACGTATTCTAGAGAAAACCGTAGGATCAAATCCGAAGGAATGGTCCATTAAATTGGAGGATGCACTCTGGGCTTTTAGAACAGCCTACAAAACTCCAATTGGAACCACACCTTTTAGACTTGTTTATGGAAAAGCATGTCATCTTCCAGTAGAAATTGAACACAAAGCATTTTGGGCTTTGAAGACATGTAATCTTGATTTACATGAAGCCGGACGTCTACGATTAAGTCAACTAAACGAATTAGAAGAATTAAGACATGAAGCATACGAAAATTCGTTAATCTATAAAGAAAGAACGAAGAAATGGCATGATAAAAGAATAAGAAGTTCAAAAGAATTTAAAGAAGGAGACAGAGTTCTTCTTTTCAATTCACGATTCAAGCTATTTCCTGGAAAATTGAAATCAAGATGGTCTGGACCATTCATAGTCAAAAGAGTTTTCCCATACGGAACGATAGAATTAATAAATTCAAATGGGATTGAATTTAAAGTTAATGGTCACAGAGTTAAACATTACATACATGGTCCGATGGAAGTCGACAACGAAGTTAATCACAATTTCGACACCACAGCTAACTAAGTGTGGGGAGAATCAAGTCTTTAAAGGATAATATGTATTTCTGTTAGAGTTAGATTGTCTGTTTTCGTGTAGTTCTCGAAAATGAAACACGTACGGTCTTTCCCTAGCAGACCCTAAAGAACTAGTCTTCTCCCCCCATTCTGAATTTTTATTTTTTTTTAGGTTTTTACGAAATGAAGACTGCCTGTGAACTAAACCATGGTCTAATGCTACACGCTTTGATCACTAAAAGAAATAATGACATACTACCGAGTGAATTAGTATCAGTAATCAGAGAAAGAATGGACGGAGTTAGAAAAGAATCCAGATGCGAAGATAATAAGTTACAATTTGGTAAAGGAAAATCAAAATCCGCAGCGAAAAGAAGAGCACGACACCTAGAAAGATGTCACAAATGCGGAAAATGGTCACATGGAGGTAAATGTTCAAATAATCAAACCTATTCAAATACCGAATTTGTTACTTTATGCAGAGACGGACCGTTCATATGTTTAGAAGAAAAGACACTGAATGCTCGAGGTTACGCTTATGTAGCAATGGAAAACCAATTAAACCGACTATCTTATGAATGGAATAGATCATATAACTAAGAAATCTATTTCACAGGTATGTCTGTACAGTTTTTTATTTTTATTTTTATTTTTAACCTTTTGATAATAAACGCTAATTTGTTCGCTAAAAAGTATTAAATTGGTATTAAATAAAATTAGGTTTGGCGACCGAAATTATTGATATCATTCAAAAATTTATTACATCACTGCGAAATTTAACGTTTATTCTTAAGGTATAAATATCTTTAAACAATCAACCCAAAATATTTCAAAAATTCGTCATGAGTTAAATTAGGTCTTGGAACCGAAATTTCTTTACCGAAAAGAGGGGCGCATATTTTTGATAATATTTGATTGATTAAAGTGGGATAAAAAGTCAAAAAGATTTTTTTATTTTTACCATGTTTTTAAAATTAATATTTAAATCTTAAATTAATATTGTAAATTTTGTAAAAACAATATATTTAAAATTGTAAATATTTGAAAAATTAATATAAGTTTGGTATGAATTTATAATATAAATTTTTAAATTAAGTTTGGTGTGAATTTTTAATTTTTAAAATATTAATTTTTAATTTTATGCATTTCAAATTTTAAGTTTGGTGTGAATTTTTAATATTAATTTTGAATTTTATATTTAAGTTGTGTGAATTTAAAAACAAAAATTTACTTTATCTCATTAAGTTAAGAATATGATTTTTAAAATTCGTCGTAAGTTGAAGACTAGGTCTTTGAACCGAAATTGCTTTACCCGAGGGAGGGACGAGAACTTTTATTATCATTATTTTTAATCTTATTGATTTAAAGTATGCCAAAAACATTAAAAAACCCAAAAATCTTAGCTTTTAAAATAATCGCTACAAAAAGACAAATTTTAAAATTTTGTCGAAGGACGGATTAGGACATCGATCCGAAACGACCTCGTCCTAAATAACAAGGGAAACAAAATTTTAAAATTAAATACTTAATTGTTTTATAAGTTAAAGATTATATAAAAAAAAAAAAAAAAAAAAAAGAGAGAGCAAACTCTGCGACTCGCGGAGTTTGAAGTGAAAAACCTCCGCGACTCGCGGAGGGACCAAAAATCAGAAAAAAAAATAAAAAGAGCTGCACGATCAGTTTCACTCCCCCACACAAAAACACCCAAAAACACTGCGAAAAGAGCTGCGAAAAAACCCGAAAAACAATCCAAAAATCCCAATTTTTAACCGTTAATCACCAAATTTTTTGCTAAAATCATGTTGAGAAGGATGCTATCTAAGAATTACTCAAGAAAAACGGTAAATTTCTACACCTAAACACCATTTAATTCGAAATTTAGTGTTATTGAGCTATTTTTTTCCCAATTTGATTTTGATGCTTTTTAGTGTAATTAGACTTAAATTGTTTATGTATTATGCTTGTATAACCTAGATTGATGCTGTTTAACATGATTAGAAGCCTTAAACTTCAAATTTTGAATAATCTAGGGTTTGTGTTCTTGAGCAATTTGGGGCTTTTTGATATAAACAGGTTATGGCCGATTTTTGTCATGAATTGTTGCTAAATTGAGTAGTGTAACATGTCTAGGTAGTTAAATGATCCAAACTTTGAGCCTAAACATGATTTTGAGAATTAAAGTGGACTTTTTCAAGTCTAAAATTCATGAACTTGATTTTTGAAAGATAATGCCATTTGAGACTTGTTTAATTGCTAGTAATGATTATTTTGACATGTTATTTGAGTTGAATGCTTATGAACTTGGTGAACATTTTCGTATATGCTTATTTGAAAAAGTGTAGATTTGATAAAAATGTGAAAATGAGCTTAAGTTTGATATAAATTGATAATGTCATTGTAATTATTTTGATTAATGATTTTGCTGACACTAATGTATATTTGGATGCACAAAAATTGTGTTTGATGTGTTTTGCAGAATGAAAGGGGTGAATCTTCATCCCAAGCCCGCAATGCTCCTGCTGAGAATTTGGAACAACAGGAGGTGGATAACTACTACAAGCAGGATGTACCTCATCCAGTCATGACCTTTTCCGATATGCATTTGGAAGAGTTGCACCCGAACCTGAGATTTGACAGACTTTGGATAGATTATCCAAAATATCAACGGGGTTTGCATACTCTTCATTCTAAGGTTGTTGAGGTACCGAGGGTCATAGAATGGGGACCCTTAGAAGCTGTAGAATTGGCCGGACTAATTAGGGAATTACTTGTACAGAGGTATGGTAATTCTTCTTTTAATGACTGGATATGTTTATTCACCATACGCAGACCTGTATATAAAGTATGGTGTGAAGAGTTGTTATGTAGTATAGAGTTGAATGATCGGGTAGCTAGTTTAACCGATCGTTCTTTTATTAGATTTTTGTTAGGCGGTTTGATGCGACACATGTCTTTACTGGACATGGCTCAGGCTTTACGTATATATACGCCTGAGGAGTTAGCATCTGCCGATTGTAGAGGATTGATACTAAACGGTAGAAAGATAGATGAGAATTTTGATACACACGGTGTGTGGAGTCAAATGACAAGCCATCACTGTTTCAAAGGGGGAAATTACTCTTATTTGGATATAGATAGAGCCGAATTAAGAGTGATACATAGGTTTTTAGCTAATTCGATTACACAAAGGGGTAAGAACAAAGAAAAAGTAAATGAACAGGATTTGTTTTACCATATGTGTATTCGAGACCCACAGAGCGCTGTAAGTATACCATATTGTGTGGGTTATTATTTATCAGCTATGGTTCGGGGGATGCGTCCACATAGCATAATAGGAGGTGGTATTTTTATTACTTTGATTGGTGAATATCTCGGTGTGGATATAAGTCGGGGGGGATTATTAGTAGAAGAACCAGAACCCTGCGATACTATAGGTTTAAATGTATACCATGGTGCGAAAGTTTTGAAGAGGCAAAATAACGCCGCAGTACGATACCATGGTAGACATCCACAGGTGGAGAGAAACCAGCAGCAAGGTAATGTAGGAGGGGGGAATGAGATGCAAGAAATGCATAGGTTTATAGCTTCTCAGGAATACGAAAATGCTAGACAGAGAGCATTTGAAGATTGGCAAGTTCATCAGAACCAGATCATAGCTCATTGCCAACATATAGGTAGAAACTATATTCCTACACCGAAACCCATCTTCCCTCCTTGGTCTATAGAGATGCAGCCACCATATCCTACGTATGACCCTGCCGAAGCATTCTATAGCACTTATGGTTATGCCTGGAACCCCTATTGGTACCAATATCATCCTTAGTTTACTTATTATTATTTTTTATTATTTTGTAATTTGTAATTATTGATACATTTAATATTTTTGTTAATATTGTAATCATTTTTATAATTGTCTAACTTTTATTCTTAGATTTTAATAATTTTTGAATGTGGGGTAATATACCAAACTTCAAAAATATGTATATATGTTTGCAGTTTATCTTATGTACACAACAGGGTAAAACAACGCATTTTCAAAGACTGGCATTAAGTTCAGCAAAAGCAACTAATTTTGACGATAAGATGCAAAATATATGTGAAATAACAACAAGACGGAATGAACAAATGATGTGCACCATTTATCATTCAGCAAACAAACGCCAATATATTTGGAAACTTTGGTAAAATTTAATCATTTTCACACAAATCACCCTCAATAATTTAAATTGTTACTGATTTCTTGCAAATGAGGGCATTGCAAGATCTTAAGTATGGGAAGGGGTTAAATTCTTTCGGATTTTAAAATTTTTATATTAAACACTTGGTTACCATTAAAAATACTAGTAAAGCAGTAGTTGTATTAGAATCTAGTGCTCTCTGATAAAAAAGAACAGCCCTAGTCTTATATACTGACTACCCAATTCTAGTAAAATTTTTCAAAATTTTCAATTAAATGAATTCAAAATCATGTTTATACATATTTATGAACGATAAAACTAGGTTTTAACACCGAAATTATTGTTACCTCGGAAAGGACATAAATTAAGAAACAAACTAAAATGTTAAAATTCATTTAAAATGGAATAGAGGACGATAAAAAGGAAAATAAAAGCCAAGTGTGGGAAAATTTACCAAGTTATCTTAACATATGTCACATATATCTGTAACAAATAACTGAAAATACTTTTGCTTTGGACTAAACTAAACTGTTTTACCCGATGAAAGAAAAGAAGAGATGGATCTACATGATGAATCAATTCCATCATTAAAAGGAAGTAAAGTCTTCCGAAAAAGAAACGCGCTTCTTGATTTAGGTCATGAAGTTGTCGTCCAGACCAGCTGTAGGTTGACGAAAAATCTAGAAAAGTCATCACTAAAATCAGCAGGAAATCCACGGACCTCAGCATTAAACAGGGTCGCCATGTGGTCAGATTTATCCTAACCATGAGAAGGATTTATCTCGTACAATGGGGGGGCACCGTGCAAATTAGCTTGATAAGACTAATGAATCAGATCCCCAGAAAGGATAATCTCCTTAAAGATTAAAAATCAGCTTTTAAGACTGATATCACTCAATCCTTGAGATTGACCTTAAAGATTGAGAATTACAAACTCATGGAATTCAATGATATCTAAACTCGAGCTTGAACGAGAAAATATTTTGATCAAAATTACAAACCGATTTGTTTTCTGAAAACCCTACTTTTAATGCGTTCATTACCATTGAACGTAAAATCCTAGGAATTCACCTGGAATTCATTAGGTCACCTGAACTAAATCGGGTGTCAACCGTAAGAACGGTGGTTGAATAGTGGTCAAAGACGGGACCTTGTGCCATACCGAAAAATTATAAGGGTGAGCTTTACTATTGCTCCTACCAAGGATAGTAATTGCGTCCGACACGTTATAGACCATAATCAAAAGCATGTCACGGGACATTGCCTTAACAGTTGCTTGTTCAACGCTTTCCTTTACAACCGGACGGTAGTTTACCGAAAGGTAATATACGGAACAAGTAAACTGGACGTGTTGCTTTCCAAATACAAGGTTAGCAAGTGGGTGACACAAAACCGCAAGTTTGAGCTAAAATTTTCAAATCTGAAACCCACCAAACCCACAAAAATATTTTACAAACACCGGTAAAGGGTTATTCCGAAAAACTTATCTAGGGTAAAAACTAGATTTCAAAAGATCAAATGTTTTCATAAAGATCCAATTTCCTTAATGGATCTAAATTTTTATAGTCATGTGGGACTGTAAACCATATCGTTACTACCATTGTTTATACCGCCGTATAGAAATCACTGATGTACAAAGTGTGAAGAATAAAGAAGTGATTCTAGTATTTCAAGACGATATTGCTTGAGGACAAGCAATGCTCAAGTGTGGGAATATTTGATAATGCTAAAAACGAACATATATTTCATAGCATTATTCCTCAAGAAAGACAAGCTTTTAGTTGCAATTGTTCTATTTACAAGTGATATTCGTTTAAATAATAAAAGGTGAAGACAAAAGACAGATTCGACGAATTGAAGACGCAAACGACCAAAAAGCTCAAAAGTACAAAAGACAATCAAAAAGGTTCCAATTATTGATAAGAAACGTCTCGAAATTACAAAAGTACAAGATTCAAAACGCAAAGTACAAGATATTAAATTGTACGCGAGGACGTTCGAAAATCCGGAACCGGGACCAGAGTCAACGCTTAACGCTCGACGCAACGGACTAAAAATTACAAGTTAACTATGTATATAAATATAATATAATATATAATTAATTATATTAATTATATATATATTATATTTATATATATAAAACCGTCGGCAGAGAAACTCCAAGGGTGTGAGCTGTAAATACATCCTCCGCGACTCGCGGAGTTTGAAGAGTATTTTGCCGCGAGTCGCGGAGCCCCAAATTTCAACTCTGGCTATAAAGCAAACCGAATTCTGATCAATTTTCATATTCTATTTCTCTCTTCTCTCATATATACGATATATATATATATATATATATATATATATATAATTTATATTTTAATTTTAATTTTAATTATAATTCTAATAATAAGGGTATGTTAGCGAATGTTGTAAGGGTGTAAGTCGAAATTCTGTCCGTGTAACGCTACGCTATTTTTAATCATTGTAAGTTATGTTCAACCTTTTTATATTAATGTCTCGTAGCTAAGTTATTATTATGCTTATTTAAAACGAAGTAATCATGATGTTGGGCTAATTACTAAAATTGGGTAATTGGGCTTTGTACCATAATTGGGGTTTGGACAAAAGAACGACACTTGTGGAAATTAGACTATGGGCTATTAATGGGCTTTATATTTGTTTAACTAAATGAAAGTTTGTTAATGTTAATATAAAAATTTACAATTGGGCGTCCCTATAAATTACCATATACACTCGATCGGACACGATGGGCGGGGTATTTATATGTACGAATAATCGTTCATTTAACCGGACACGGGAATGGATTAATAGCCACTAGAATAATTAAAACAGGGGTGAAATTACATTCAAGGGTAATTGGTGTAATTGTTAACAAAGTAGTAAAACCTTGGTTTACACGCAGTCGATAACCTGGTGTATTCATTAAACAAAGTATTAAAACCTTGTTACAATTCGAATCCCCAATTAGTTGGAATATTTAACTTCGGGTATAAGAATAATTTGATGAGGACACTCGCACTTTATATTTATGACTGATGGACTGTTATGGACAAAAACCAGACGGACATATTAAATAATCCAGGACAAAGGACAATTAACCCATGGGCATAAAACTAAAATCAACACGTCAAACATCATGATTACGGAAGTTTAAATAAGCATAATTCTTTTATTTCATATTTAATTTCCTTTATTTTATATTTAATTGCACTTCTAATTATCGCACTTTTATTTATTGTTATTTAATCGCACTTTTAATTATCGTACTTTTTAATTATCGCAAGTTTATTTTATCGCACTTTTATTATTCGCAATTTCATTATCGTTATTTACTTTACGCTTTAATTTAAGTCTTGTATTTATTTTATATTTTTACATTAGGTTTTAACTGCGACTAAAGTTTTAAAATCGACAAACCGGTCATTAAACGGTAAAAACCCCCCTTTATAATAATAATATTACTTATATATATGTTTGTATTTTTATAAAAGTAAACTAATATAGCGTTGAGCTTTGTTTAAAGATTTCCCTGTGGAACGAACCGGACTTACTAAAAACTACACTACTGTACGATTAGGTACACTGCCTATAAGTGTTGTAGCAAGGTTTAAGTATATCCATTCTATAAATAAATAAATATCTTGTGTAAAATTGTATCGTATTTAATAGTTTTTCCTAGTAAAATATAAAGCTATTTTATATACACCTCGTACGACATCAAGTATCTAGTCTTATGTGCTTCATCCAAGACTAGTTCACGGAGATTACCGAAGCGAGGAACCCAGATTCTGTTGCCAAAGTACCGTGTACCATTAGCTTTCACTTGGAGTTGGTTTTCGAAACTGATAGGTCCTTCACCTTCGATGAGTGTTGGTTTAATAGCTTCAAGTTGAGCTTCACAGATTCGTGATATAAGATTTGATTTGATTTTTAGGTTTAAAGCACGAACACGTTTAACATCGTCTTTTCGACTAAGGGCATCGGCAACCACATTTGCCTTCTCAGGATGATATTTCAGCTCACAGTGATAATCGTTCAATAACTCGAGCCATCAGCTTTGCCTCATATTCAGCTGTTTCTGATCAAAGATGTGTCGAAGACTTTTATGGTTAGTGTACACCGTAAAATGAGTACCATATAGATAATGTCTCCATATCTTTAATGCAAATACCACGGCACCTAACTCAAGGTCATGTGTGGTATAGTTCTTCTCATGTTTCTTCAACTGTCTAGATGCATAGGCAATAACCTTTTCACGTTGCATTAAAACACAACCAAAGCCTTGCTTTGAGGCATCACAGTAAACTACAAGGTCGTCAGTACCTTCAGGTAAAGATAGAATCGGGGTTGTGGTCAATTTCCCCTTCAGAATCTTGAAAGCAGATTCCTGTTCTTCAGACCACTCAAACTTCTTCCCTTTGTGAGTTAACTTTGTAAGGGGTTTAGCAAGGAGGGAAAAGTCTTGTATGAACCTTCGATAATAACCTGCAAGTCCTAAAAATTGACGAATATGCTTCACAGTCTTTGGTATCTCCCAGTTCTGAATTGCAGTAATCTTAGCTGGATCGACATGTATTCCATTACTATCAACAACATGTCCGATAAATTGTACGGTTTTGAGCCAAAACTCTCACTTTAAAAATTTAGCATAAAGTTGTTCCTTTCGTAAGAGTTCAAGAATCATGCGCAAATGCTGCTCATGTTCTTTCTCAGTCTTAGAGTAGATTAAGATGTCGTCAATGAAAACAATGACAAATTTGTCGAGATATGGCTTGCAGACACAATTCATAAGATCCATGAACACGGCAGGAGCATTAGTTAAGCCAAAAGGCATAACACAAAATTCATAGTGCCCATAACAAGTGCAAAAAGCAGTCTTAGGAATATCAGATTCCTTGACTCTAAGTTGGTGATAATCGGACCTCAGATCAATCTTTGAATAAACACTCGACCCTTGAAGTTGGTCAAATAGATCATCAATACGCGGTAATGGATAACGGTTCTTGATAGTAAGCTTGTTGAGTTCGCGGTAATCAATACACATCCTCAACGTACCATCCTTCTTCTTAACGAATAGAATAGGAGCTCCCCATGGGACGAGCTTGGACGAATGAAACCTTTATCTAATAGTTCTTGGAGTTGGTTGGAAAGTTCCTTCATTTCGAAAGGTGCTAATTGGTATGGTGCTTTAGCAACATGAGCAGCACCAGGAGATAAATCAATTTGGAATTCAACTTGCCGAGAAGGTGGAAGACCTTCGGGAAACACATCGGGAAAGTCTTTAACTACTGGTACATCTTCAATACACTTCTCTTTCGATTCAATCATCTTAACGTGGGCTAGAATAGCTGGATAACCTTTCATAAGGTATTTGCGGGTTTTAATATAGGAGATAATGTTGAGATTGGAACCACTCTTTTCACCCTGGATAATAAGAGTCTCTCCATTACCCAACGGAACATGAACGGTTTTATCGTAACACATGATTGCAGCTTTTAATGGACGTAACCAATCCATTCCAACTACGACATCAAAACTTCCTAGCTCGACAGGCAGAAGGTCTATCTTAAATTCTTTGTTGGCTAAGATTAGGTTGCAGTTTTTATAGATTTTATCGAATTTCATGATCTTCCCATTGGCTACTTCTACTAACTGTTTAGTTTCTAAGGGTTGAGGTTTTTCAGTGAATAAGGTGCAGAATTCACTAGACACGTAACTCTTATCAGCACCCGTATCGAATAAAATAGTTGCGTAACAATTATTGACAAGATACTTACCCGTGATGACCTCATCCTCTTCTCGGGCTTCAGCAGCAGTAATCACAAATGCATGCCCCTTTGCAGCAGTAGTATTGGCTCCAGTAGCAGGAGTATCTTTCTTCTTAGGGCAATTTGGACTAATGTGTCCCTTTTCTCCACAAGTGTTACTAGTAGGAGGAGCTTTAGCAGGAACAATAGCTTTATCCTTCGGAGGAGTCTTACAAGTCTTAGCTACATGTCCCACTTTCTTACACAAGGAACAAGTAGCAGTACACCGCCCCGAGTGGTGCCTTTCACAACGAACACAAAAAGGATAGGTACCTTTATAATTCGTCCTTGTAGTATTCGTAGGCTTCTTACTAACATTTTGAGTCGAACCTTGAGATGGTTCAAATTTCCTCTTACCTTCACTAATCTTATTATCAGTTTGCTTACTAGCCAAAGCTCTTCTTCTTTTGGCCATCATCAGATTTTGAGACATGAGAATCACAGCATCAAGGGTAACTTTCTCAGCAGCGATCACATTTCCCTGAACATCCTCAGAAAGACCTTCAATATACCTTTCGATTTTTCTCAGCTTGGTAGGAAACATTTCGGGGCACAAGGTAGAAAGCTCCAGAAAACGGTTAGTGTAGCTCTCAATGTTGGTACCCTTAACTTTGAGTTCCCAGAACTCGGCTTCAAGCTTTTGAACGTGACTTCTAGGACAAAACTTGTTAACCATCATGCTTTTAAGTTCATCCCATGGGGTTGCATTAGCATTATCGATTCCCACAGACTTAGCATGAGCGGTCCACCAAGTCAAAGCATTGCCAGCTAATGAACTAGTGTCATACTTAACTCGGTCATTGTCCCCACAGTTGCAGACACGAAAAATGGATTCTAGCTTCTCTAACCATCGGACCAATTCAACGGCCTCTTCACTTCCCTTGAAAGCGGGAGGGTTGCAGTTTGTAAAGTCCTTGTAAGAACAAGGTTTCGGTTGATTATTAGCATGATTAGGTTGGACGTTGCCTTGGGCGGCAGCGAGTAACTGTTGAAATTGCTCAGTGGTCAACACAATGTTGTTAACGGTAGGTGCAGCTAGACGAACCATGATGTCACTACATAAAAGTGAACATAAGTTTGATAAGTTGACAAGTTATAAGTTTGAGCAATTACAAGTATGAATAAAGTATTGATATCACATGATATAAATGAAACACTTTATATTATTAGAACGAGGCATTAAATAAGCCTTTATTACACGAGTTGGAAATAGGAATAGTTTAGGCAAAGCCTTTATATAGATAAGAAATTGGAAAAATAAACTAGGAAATATTAAGATTGAAGTAGTCTTCATATTTCTTCTTCTCGTCCTCAACCTTCTTCATAAACTCCACAACTTTCTCATTCTTCGCCTTTTGTTTCTCATGCAGGAACTTGAGATTATCATAGAGATTAGTAACCCTACTATTGACTACATTGCATTCGTAGTCCCTTAGAGCAAGTTGGTGTTTCACACAATTTTCCTCCACCTTCAATCTAGAGTCGACATTTTCTTTCAAATGAGCGATAGATTGCTTCCCCCATCGGGCACTTCTTTCACTTTCATACTTCACCAACTTTATCTCTTTCTTTAACTCAGCATTTTCCTCCAAAAGTTTCTTGATCACTAGGTCTTTTTCATCCATTCGAGCCTCGACCCTTGCAACATGGCGAAGCAAACCATTAAAGTTCTTCTCGATAGTTGTTCACAGATTCATGATTTCACACATGGCATTATGGTTATCGTAAGAAGGAGATCGGGCTCTTTTCTTAGATGGGCCATCTTCTTTAAAATCAGCAGGGCGTTTCCCCTTGTCTTCAATTCTCGGGGTCGGTTAGTATTCGGGAGACTTAGGTAAAGTATCCGAACTATAGTTTGGTGAGGGAGGACCACCAAGGCCATAAGTTGGGCTTTGGACTGGTCTTTCAGTGGAAGAGTATCCAGTACCTACTTCGATGGTAGGTTTAAAGCGAGCCATTTCTTCCGATGATTTGAAGAGAGTCATTTTGTTTGGTTGATTAACGATTGAGCTTGACATCCTAACATTAGTAAAGAGACTTTGATTAGCATTTTAAGCCAAGATTATCAAAGCAAAGTTGTTAAAATTATAAGGCAATCCTAAGTGCTTTAAGTATAAGGCATGAAAGGTTATAGTTTCCTAGATTGCTAAGGCACCCTAGCTAGCAAATAAGGAACACATAAAGATGCAATCCTGGTTCTCTATAATAGCCTGGTTATGCTCTGATACCAATCTATCACACCCCCAGTAAGGGCCTGGGTGAAATGTGACTTAATATCAAATAAACCAACATATTATAATATACGAGAACAATACTATATGATAAAAACAAACTTTATTGAGTACGCAGTGAAAAATGAAATGTCGTTACAAGAATTGAAATTACAATAAAGTAAATGTTTCAAATGCAAGAATAATAAATGCGATAGTTCTTGATCCTAAGTCCAAGTAGCATCACATAAGCAGTAGGTAAGTAAACTTGATCAATCAGCACCTGAGACAAAACATGCTAAAGTGTCAACCAAAAATGGTTGAGTGAAATCATAGGTTTAACAATTATGTTTGACCGTTGTTTTAGACCACAATATTTTTTTTTATAAAGTTGATCTCGCAGATCAAAAAGTTATGCCAGTTCGTGATATTTAGACTAAACGTTTAAAGTTTGCCCCAATGACAAGTTGTTCTGTCATTGTCAATTTAATTTCATTATTAAGTAATACAAAGACTTAGTCAAATGTATCGGGGACGTTACTCCCGATAGGCCTACCCCCAATAATTAAGAATGCATTTAACGAGCAATTAAAAATATCACTGTAGAGACTTGGTTGGACATAGCCAGGTATAGCATAGTTTAACAGTTGGTACTTGTGTCTAAATTGTAAATAGTAAAAGTAGCATGTGTCTCACCCCAAAAAGTTAAATAAATTGCATGCAATAAAGAGTGGGGCTATGAGTTCACCTTAGTAAGTAGGAGAGTTGTTATTCCTTGGAATAGAATGATAAATGAGTTGGATGATCGTGAACAGAAAGTCAACCTAATGACATTTAAGAGTAGTTAAATGTTTTATCCAAATTTAGGTTTAAGTATGCAAGTGTTTAAGTATAGTTCGTTTTACTAAGTTTCCATTTTTAGTAAGTTTCCACTTTTAGTAAGTTAGTGTTGAACACTAGTGAGTTGTCCTTAATAAGTCTACCACTTATTAAGTGTGAAAGTAACTAAGTGTATGATTACTATAGTCGGGTTTGACATTATGCACCATACCCAAACATCTATTCCACCACCGAGTCACCAGAATGACCAATTGTTACCGGTTGGCCCAGGATTTCTTGACCAAAATCTAAGTTTGGCATTCGAGATCCACAAGCGTCCCATAGTGGTACCAAGGATCACCCTAGGCATTAAGTAGCATTGACGTTCGAGTAATCCTCACGTTATCATGAATGACTATTGTAATCGTATGTTATACTATAAGTAGTATATTATAAGTGTTAGTAATAGTGTAAGTGTTAAGTAGTAGTATAAGTGTATAAGTGTTAAGTAGTAGTATAAGTAGTATTAGGGTTTTAATTAATTAGAGTAGTTAAGTTTTAATAGTAAATAAATGATTAAGGTTTAAGTAATAAATGTTTAATAGTATTAAAGTAGTATTAGGTTTAGGGTTTACTCCGTAGTAAAGTAATGATTAGGTAATGATTATTAGGGTTTAATAAATTAGGGTTAGGTTAATTAGGGTTTTAATATTTAATATATTTAATATATATGTATATATATATCGTGTATATGCATATATATATATATATATATATATATATATATATATATATATATATATATATATATATATATATATATATAGTTTTTATTTTTTTTATAATACCGCATGTATATGTATATGTATAGTAAAAAAAAATTTTTTATATATGTATATATATATATATCGCATATGTATATATATTATATGTATATATCTTGTTTCCTTTTTAAACATTATCAAATCTTTAGGGTTTTTAAGATTTAGCAAAAATCTTTTTTTATATGTACCGTATATATATATATATAGTAGGTATATATTTTTTTTTATGCAAGTACTTATATATAGTATGTATATATACTTGTTTCCATATTTAATTATTAACACAATCATGGTGAATCATTAGGGTTTTCAAGATTAAAACCCTTTTCTTTCTTTTTTTTTAACTGTATATATATGTATAGGTATATTTTTTTTTTACATGTATATGTATATATGTTTGTATAATCTATCTAGATCATGAGTATGAATGAACAAGATTAAGAACATGCATGAATTAAATTATGTATTGAAAGAAAGATTTAAAAGTTTAAAATCTTGGATCATACCTTATTAATGATGATGAAGATTAACAAGAAAAGATGAAGAAAACTTGGTGATGAAGATCAAACACTCGAATAACGAAGAACGCACTTGAAAACCTTGATGAACACGAAGAACAAGCTTGAAGATCACTTGAAACCCTTGAAGTGCCGATGATGGTTTCGATGGTGGTGGTGGCCATGAGTGAGATGACCCGTCCTAATCCATCTGGACGAATACATTACATTTGGTTACATCGCGAGGTATTTGACCTCTATATGATACATTTTACAAACATTGCATTCGTTTTTAAAAGACAAACTTTCATTTCATCGAAAGTTGACAGGCATACATACCATTTCATAATATATCCAACTATAAACAACTTAATATTATTCTTGATGAACTCAACGACTCGAATGCAATGTATTTTGAAATATGTCATGAATGACTCCAAGTAATATCTCTAAAATGAGCAAATGTACAGCGGAAGATTTCTTTCATACCTGAGAATAAACATGCTTTAAAGTGTCAACCAAAAGATTGGTGAGTTCATTAGTTTATCATAATCAATTATTTTCATCATTTTAATAGACCACAAGAATTTCATTTTTCATTTCTCATAAATATCGTGCATGCAAAAATCATTCATATGGATTGAACACCTGGTAACTGACATTAACAAGATGCATATAAGAATATCCCCTATCATTCCGGGACATCCATCGGACATGATAAAACAACATCGAAGTACTAAAGCATCTGCAACCATGGATGGGGTTTGTTAGGCCCAATAGATCTATCTTTAGGATTCGCGTCAATTAGTAGATCGGTTTACTAATTCTTAGGCTACCAAGCAAAAAGGGGCATATTCGGCTTCGATCATTTAAATATAGAATGTAGTTTTAATTACTTGTGTATATTTCGTCAAACATTTATAAAAAACAGCGCATGTATTCTCAGTCCCAAAAATATATATTGCAAAAGCATTTAAAAGGGGAGTAATGAAACTCACAATACTGTATTTTGTAGTAAAAATACATATGATGATATTGAACAATGCAGGGTTGGCCTTGAATTCACGAACCTATATCATTTGTATATATATATATATATATATATATATATATATATATATATATATATATATATATATATATATATATATATATATATATATATATATATATAATCGTAACTGAACAAATTTATTTATTATATCTTTAATTTATATATAATGTATATTTAATTTGTGTATATTTTCATAATGGTTAATATTTATATAGTTATATTAATATATCCATATTTATATTCATAATTGTTTAAATGTTATATTTAAAAATTGATAGTTTGTTATTTGTATGTATTTATATAAATAATATTAATAGGTTTGATATATATAATTATATGAATTTTAATATAATTATAGTATATGTATCAAATATATTTTAGGTAAAAAAATATTTATCTGTTTAAAAGATAGTTTTGATAATAATAAGGATTTACTAATAATAATAATAATTTTACTAATAATAATACTAATAATGATTTTGTTAATACTGATACTTGTAATAATAGTAATAGAAATCTCATTAATAATAATAATCATATTACTTAATAATAATACTTATTTTGATAATAATATTAGTGATAACAATAATAATAATAATAATAATAATTGTAACTAAGGTTATTATAATAATAACAAATGGTAACTAATACTTACATTAGTAACAATAACAGCAATAACTAATATTCGTAATACTTAATAATAATAATAATTCTGATACTTACTGATAATATTGATAATATCCTACTCATAATAATACTTTTATCAATATTACTAATACTAATAATAATAACACTAATAATATTTAATGAAGTTACTTGGTAACAATATGACAATAATATTAATATTATTTATAATTGTAATTATATTCATAATAATAACTAACACTTATTTTAGCATTACTAATAATAATAATTTTAATACTTGTAATAATAATAATAACAACAATAACAATATTAATTTATAGTAACAATGATAATAACAAATATAATAATAATAATAATAATAATAATAATAGTAGTAAAAATAATTATAACAAAAAGAAAAAAAAACTACCTTAGAAGCTTATTTAAAAAGATTTGTCCCAAGCCGGACTCGAACCCGCGACCTCCCGTTCACCCATCAAACACCCAACCATCCAACTGTCTTGTGTTTTTCTTGATTTATATTATCCCTAAATCTATATCACTCATATCTAACTATCTCTCTATACCTTCTTCTTCATTCAATCACACGAATCCAAACTCAAACAAAAACACAATCGTGAAAAACAATATCAGTTTAGAACTTGGACTTGAATCATAATAAACTTGTTTTGAATACTTTTGAAAAGAAAAAGAAAAAAAATTTATAAACACAAAAGCTGCTAATGCCGTCGCGGTATTGAAGAGGACAAAAAAGAAAATTTGATTTCATTTTTAAGAATGTATTAGACGAAGATCATAACACGAAATATATTTCAAATACATCCTAGAAACTTTCCTAAACATCAATTGAATCATAAACATAAACCTACTTTCGAATTTCTTCAAGAACACAATAGTTTGACTTTTTGAAAATAAACTTTGACTCGATAATTCGAACTCGTTTTAAAAAATTGGAACTTGGGATTTTGCAGAAAGATTTCTTGGAGGATTCCTAATAAGATGACATTAACACATTTTGAAAATTTGTTTGATATCGAAATATGGTCAAAAAGTTCAAGAACAGATGCTTCGCTTATTTTTCTGTATTTTCTTGGTTTTTCACTCTTTCACAAATGTAGATATTAACATATAATGAACGAATTTTTGTTTTGTAAATTAGTTAAGGTTGACATGAAACAAATTTCAGACATAAACAAAATCAAAAAGTGAAGAAAGGGATCGATCATACACAATAATATATATAAAGTTGAAAGAGGATTGCAACAGATTGATTTATTAATCTGATTTTATATATATAAATAATAATTAGTAAATATTAATATATAAATACAAAAATACAGTTAACATTATTACTAATAAAAAATAATAATACTAATAAAAATAAAAATAATATTAATAATAATAATAATAGAAATAATAATAATGATAATAATATTAAGTGTAATAATAAAAGTATATATAGAAATGATAATAATATAATTTTATTAATGATAACAAAAATAATTTATGTTATTCATAATAATGATAACTATAAAAATAATGATTTTAAATAATAGTAATAATAAAAATGATAATAATAATTTTTATTAATGATATTAATTAGTATTATTAATGATAATAATACTAGTAGTAATATTAATATCCTAACAATATCAATTTTTATATACATATATATATATATATATACCATATATTTAAATTAATCGTATTAATAATTCTAATATTGATATAAACATTGAAAGTAATAATAACAACTTTTTATCTTGTAATTACATTTATTATAGTAATAATACAGTTTATTAATTATGTAATATTTAATAATTTAATACTATATATAATAATATATATTTAACCTTTAATATTTATCAATTTTTATACATATAATAATTATTCATAGATATTTTATATATATATATATATATAGATTTATGTTAAATTTATACTTAATTATTTTGTATCCTATTTTACATATTCAATTCAAAAGTTTACTTCAATTTATTATAAATACTTACATTTATATGTATATATACATATTTATTTACAAACAATTGTTCGTGAATCATCGGAATTAATGAAAGGTCAAATGATTTCATGAAGTTGTTCAAAAATTTTGAGATTCAATTTACAGACCTTGCTTATCGTGTCGAAATCATAATAAGATTAAGTTTAAATTTGGTCGGAAATTTCCGGGTCGTCACAGTGAGCCTAAGAGTGGGAGAGAGAGGGATTGATTTTTGAGAGAGCATTAGGAGAATTGTTTTGGTGCATGAAAAGCTTTAGCCTAGGTCCCTATTTATAGGTGAGGTTAGAAAATTCTAGAATTAGGGTTTAGGTTAAAATACTTGAAGGAAAAGTTAGGGTTTAGGGTGGTGATGATGTGGGCCGATTTTTAGGAGGGCAAAAGGGTAATTTTACCCCTTAAAATTTCGGCTAGGGTTTGCATGGGTGAGTTTGGAACTTTTTTCGTTTTAGTCCTTGTACTTTAGATTAGCTTAAATAGCTCATTAAAAGTTCTAATTAAATTGTTTAAAGGCTACAATTTTTAGAGTATTATACTTTGTTCACAAAAGTTAATTAGCTTTTATTTTTCACCTTTTAATAACTTGTCAATTATCGCACAAAGTTAATTAATATGTTTTATAATTCTTAATACTTAACAATTATTGGTTAAAGTTTAATTATTAAGTTTTAATTATATTGTTTGGGCATTTAATATTAAAAATATATAGAATGAAAAAATGAGAGTCATTATATATATATATATATATATATATATATATATATATATATATATATATATATATATATATATATATATATATATACATATATATATATACATATATATATACATATATATATATATATATATATATATATATATATATATATATATATATATAATAACTTGAAATAAAAGAAAAATATACGATTTAATTGATAAAGCTAAATATGTAATCTATATAATTTATTATATAGTAGGATATGATGTCGGTAATGTAATATCAAAACAACTGTATTATCAAATTATATTATTAATAAACTCATACTATATTAACTATGTTTATATTTTTAAGTGTGCATGTAAGGTTTATCATTATGTGACCAATGGATTATTTTGTACTCTATGTTGAACACAATACAAAGTCTAAATATTATTTATCAGCTTCATATCATAGCCATAATGTTTATGGCAAGTTACGCCTTGTTAGATAATCCATTAAGATTGAATATAGAGGTCAAGTATTGATAGCAAGAATTAAGAGTGTTGGTGGGACCCTTACAAGTGCCGGTAGGAAGTATCCAAGTAAAATTCACGAGAGAAACAATACAAGGTAATTAGATATTTTGTTAAATTATAAAGATATAAACATGAACCCACATAGAATTATATATTTCCTATATCCTATCCCTAACCGAGAAACACCTTATACTTCTTCTTTAACTTCGACTACCACCACTGTAACCAATAACCACCACCTCCGACGATCACCATCAACCGCCGCCTGCCGCTATGCCCCTGAAAACATGAAATGCCACTTAACCACCACACCCTTACCACCCTTATAAACCTATCACCTTTTATATCTCTTTACTAAACCATCACCACCACCAAAACCGACTGTCACAGCAACCACCATGTCGCCCTCGGTCACCTCCACATTCACAATCAGTATCACCAAAAGCATAATCATCGGGCCACCACAAACCCATTTCCACTTCTACATGTTTACTGTTTCTTCCACGATGAATAACATAATAATAATCAACCTGTTAAATATTTCTGTTTACAGCAGTTTTTGTTCGAGCTTAACCCACGATAACCGACACAACAACCCATTAAATTTCTGCTCATTACTTCTGCTACAAACTCGCGTATTATTCTTTTTCCTTACTTATATTACATACTCTGTATAAATCATTCTTCACCATGGTTTCTATCTGTTAATTGCTGAATTCATAAATTATATTCGATCCACCCAAGAACACACACCCCGTCTCACCATGTTGATAAAACTTGATGTTCAAACAACCAAGAAATGCCACAAATTCTTTGTTACTATTCAAACTATATACAACCTGCAACTATAGTGTTTCTTGTTTCATCATCATCAAACCATACACCTACTACTTGTTGCTGTTACGGATACTACTACTACATGTGTTTTATGTTCTAATTGAACCCCACAACACAAACCATCGAAAGTGTTCACCACTATTGACTCTTGTTCTTGATTCTGTCCGAAACCCATTGCCTATTCAACTCAGGCTACTGCAGTTGTGTTATGTTCCTACTGTTCGATACCTAAAGCCATATACTTGCAGACGTTTGAACAAGACCCAACACCACCAAGTACCATTGTAAAACCGCTGCTACTACACGCCTTCTCATTTAACACCCTTCTTGTTTCTGTTTCGTGTAAATTAATGATGCTATACGAATCCGTTCCAGTTAATGAAGCATGATGGTAACAATCTAGATGTTATACGGATGATAAAGATATCAATGATGAATTGAATACGTGTATGATTGTATGTGATGATGAAGTGATTAATAATGATTATGATGCAAAAAGAAAAGGTGACAAAAGAAGGCAGGAAGGGGGGTCACGATGGAGACAATCTTTGGATTGTAAATCATACATCAATATCTTCAAATTAAACAAAACACATGCGCTACCTGTTACTGTTTCTGTTTCTAATAAACGATGATGACGACTTCTATTTTTGAATGCAATATCATGGGCTTAATTAGTTTGTGAAATTGGGCCGCCATATTTATCTTGTTGGGCCGAAATCTTTGTTATGCAAATAGGCTAATAAGCTTATACTATTTGGGCCGTATTCCTGCTCAGTTTCAAAACCCAAGTCGAAACCATCGATCACCACTTTCAGTCTAACATCACACCTTGTTCTTCCTACTCAAAGTTCCTATTACTAACCGAAGACACCATCGAGAACCACTCTCATAACGAAAACCACCATCATCTATCCATCTCTCTCACTCTTATTTTTTTCTTCCTTCTTTCTCTTGTTGAAATCACGAATCCAACACCACTATAGTCTTCTATTTCGGTTGCTGAACCTGTACACCCTGTTTCTGTTTCGGATACAATAACGAGAATGGTGGAGATGATGATGAACAGTAATATCATGAGATGATAATGATTCGAGACAACGATGATGGAAGATGATTGTGATTAAGAAAATAAAGATGATGTTATGATTCGTTATGATTTTAAGACGATGTGTTTAAAAGAAGATGATTATGATTATGATTATGATCATGTCGTGATCATGTTAAAGATGATGATAATAAACAAATTAATGATGATGATAATGAAGTCAAGGATGGTACAGTGATGATAAACAATCGATTGTGATTAATTGGTTTTATCTCTGATTCGATTAAATTTAAGTTTTGAAGAAGAAAATGGAAACATGCAAATAAACCGGTTAAATAAACATATGTTGTGACTTAAGTCAGATAAGTATCAAGTAGAGGAGTGGTTAGAAGGGGTGTCGGGGAAGTGAGAGGTCGCGGGTTCGAGCCCGGTCTGTGCCTTATTTTTTTTAGGAAAGCTTTTAAAGGTAGTTTTTCATTATCAAAATTTTTATTATTATTATTATTATTATTATTATTATTATTATTATTATTATTATTATTATTATTATTATTATTATTATTATTATTAGGAACATAAGTATTATTATTATCATTATTATTAATTAAAATTACCATTTTATTAAGATTAACATTATTAGTAAAATTATTATTTTTATCATTATTATCATAATTAGTATTATTATTACTCATTTTTAGTGTTAGGTATTATGATCAATATTATTGTTTTTATTATAAAAAATAAAATAACTTATTATTATTATTATTATTAAAGATTATCATTATCATTTTTATTATTAGTATTATCATTATTAATAAATTTATTATTATTATTATTATTATTATTAGTAAATCATTATTAACAAAACTATCATTTTAACATATAAATATATATATAAATATATATATATAACATATTTATATATATATATATATATATATATATATATATATATATATATATATATATATATATATATATATATATATATATATATATATATATATATATATATATATATATATAGAATAAACATATATATAGCATATAATTTAAGATATAATATATAGACAAAAATGTAATACAAATTCTATATAAACTACAACACTAAATATATAAATATTATATAATTAATAGATGTAATTATTTGATTACAATTATATGTGTTAATATATATATAAATGATATAGGTTCGTGAATCCGAGGCCAACCCTGCATTGTTCAGTTCAGTCGTATGCATATTTTTACTACAAAATATCATATCGTGAGTTTCATTTATTCCCTTTTTAAATACTTTTGCAATATATATTTTTGGGACTGAGAATACATGCGCTGCTTTTATAAATGTTTTACAAAATAGACACAAGTAATCGAAACTACATTCTATGGTTGGATTATAGAATCGAATATGCCCATTTAAGCTTGGTAGCCTAAGAATTGGGAACTGGCCCCTAATTGATGCGAATCCTAAAGATAGATCTATGGGCCTAACAAACCCCATTCTGAAATTTTGAATGCTTTAGTACTTCGATATTATCATGTCCGATGGGAGTCCTGGAATGATGGGGATATTCTATATGTATCCTTGTTAGTTCGGTTACTAGGTGTTCACCATATGAATGATTTTTATCTCTATGCAGTTTGCGAAATGCCTGATATGAGATGTATATTTATGGAAAAATGAAATCATGTAGTCTATTAAAATTATGGAATGATTGATTATGATAAACTAATGAACTCACCAACCTTTTGATTGACACTTTTAAGCATGTTTATTCTTAGGTATGAAAGAAATCTTTCGCTGTGCATTTGCTCATTTTAAAGATATTACTTGGAGTCATTCATGGCATATTTAGGATAGAACCTCACAATGGGACCAAATATTGAAGACTTCGTCCAGGTAGATTAGGATGGGTCGTCTCAAAATACGTCCAAATCTTTGGATTGGTACCCTTAGTGCATTTAAATTATTCTGAATAACTAATAACTTTGTGCGAGTAACTAATGTCTGCATCTATTCGCAATAATATTTTCAAAGATGTTAGAGTTCAATGATCTGAGTATTGGTATTATGAATCAAAGACTGTTGTATTGAAATTTTGATGGAATGATAGAAGTCATAAAAGTAAAGTCTAACTTATCAGTTTTATATGTATGCCAACACAACAGGGATTGATCAACTCCACAATTTCTTTTTATTCTATACATGTGAACAATAAACTGGGGTCAAATGTGTTTGATCACTAATATAGACTTATCAGTTATTCTTGTGTTGTTTTCTATTAGACACCACCAACCTTTTTGTGTAGAGTGGGAAGGTTAGGATACAGGTCAAATTGGTTCGTTGTACAGGTCAAGATGGGTGGGTTTTGCTTAACCGAAATATACGTGAAGGAACAGGTAGTGTACAAACTATAGTTACTATTTTGTTGTAAGATAAAACGAATTAGGATATTTTATTTCAATTTTGTTATCTGGTTGCAAATGACTTAAGCAGAGTATCCCCATGCCTAATTTTTGATTGAAATCAGTTGATGGTAAAGTGCTAAGAGTGTTTGATAATGATGGATGGTTTCAGCAGCTCTGTTGTAAGTGTGAGCAAGAACTTGAGTATTCTTACAATCTTGAGTTGGAAAAAGCCATTTTATTGTGTTCAAAATGTTATGATAAAATTTAGTGGGTTCCTTGGTAATGAATCAACCTTTTCTTGACAATGGTTATTTTACACATATCTCACATAACTTTGTTAATTACTGTTTAATACTATTCAGGATCCGAACTACTATGATCATCCAGGATAAGACTGGTACGTGTGAGCTCACCCTGTTTAATTACTGTTTAATACTACAATGATTATCTAGGATAAGACTGGTACATGTGAGCTCACTCTGTTTGATACACAACTCGAAGTTGCGTAATAGAAGTACCACATGGTTGACTGGTACGTGTGAGCTCACTCTGTTTGATACACAACTTGAAGTTGCGTAACAGAAGTACCCCATGGTTGAATACAAGAGCTGGTGAGGTAAGTAATCAAACTGTAAAGATTATGAATAATAAACCCACTGTCTGTAAGTAATAATAGTTCATTGACATAACTTTTGACTAAAAATATAAATTTCTCAATTTTAGTATGTTGATCCTTACCACATGCTTCCTGAGGTTAAAGGTATTCTTAACAAAACGTTTATTTGGTTAGCCAATAACTGTGACTTTAATGTGTCAAAAAATTACCGTGTATACATTGTCATTGATGCAACTGACAACGTCGAAGTCATTAATGAGATTGCTAAGAAGCTCAGAACAATGGAGAACCAATTGAATTGGAGAATGATGATCGTGAATATAAAACACCAAACCCCTTTAAGGTATAAAAGTGTATGCTTTAGAAATTTGTACTACTTATTTATCCATCTTCACTTTTTTAGCATATATAATACTACGTATATATGATAGTACTGCTTTATCACTAACCTGTGTTTTTCGTTGTGCGACTACAGATTCAGAACATTGTAGTGCTTGATTCTTCAGTATCTACTTCAGGGAGCTCCAACTTAGTATAAATAGCTAATAGTGGTAAACGTAAGAGTGATTCCCCACTTGAAATTATTGACAATATACCCCCAGGAGGAACAGCTGGACATGGTGCACTCATGATACTAAAGATAAAACCATTGTGATTTGAATCAATATCTATTTGGTCCATTATGCATAATTTTCTTTTCTTTAATTTGATGTCTTACATTGTTTGTATGGCGTGCACACTTTGAAATAATTACTTATGGTTTTGATTGTGCTCCGTTATGGTGAAATTTGTTGTTATTATTTGCGTATTTTAGACACATTTAGCTATACTAAGTTTTACAATTTTTTCTATAAGACCTAATCGTCTTTGGTAACTAGGATGTAATACCCGTGCGTTGCACGACTTGTCTCAAATTACACTATTTTGAAATTCGTGTTTCGAATGGTTAGAGTCATGGCGGGAGTTGGTTGAAAATATATTAACCTTGAAGTGGAAGTTGATGTCAGTCTGATAGTGCTCCAAATGAACATATATTTAGGCGCAATATCCTTCCAATATATAAAGTTTCTAGTTGCAATTGTTCTAAATCCAAGTAATATTCGTTTAAATAAATAAGTGCGAAGACTGAAGACGCAAACGAAGATTTGAAGACGCAAATGACTAAAAAGCTCAAATGTACAAGATACAATCCAAGTGGTTCAATTTATTGATGAGAAACGTCTAAAAATTACAAGATTACAAGTCGCGGAACGCAAAGTACAAGATATCTAAGCGTACGAAAGGACGTTCGAAAATCCGGAACCGAGACATAAACCAAGCATCAACGCGCGAGACAACGGACCTAAAATTACGAGTCAACTATGCACAAGAATATAATATATATATATATATATATATATATATATATATATATATATATATATATATATATATATATATATATATATATATATATATATATAATTATATATAATTATATATAATTATATATATTATATTATATATTAAAATATAACAGCCGCCCACGTTTCAAATCAAATAATTGGAGCTGGACAGCCTGGCCATGCGAGTGCATGAGAAATGCACTAAAACCCCATGCACTTTCATGAGCCCATGCGGGTGTTGGGAAATACACCAAAATCTCATGCGAGTGCATGGGTTTCAGGATCAAAAAATCTTCTATAAATTGGCCAGTTTCTGCTCGAGTAAACACTTACACCCTCACAACTCAATCTCTCTCTGTTAATATATATATATATATATATATATATATATATATATATATATATATATATATATATATATATATATATATATATATATATATATATATAAATATAGTTTAGTTTTATATTAGTTAGTTTGGGTAATGTAACGGTTATTTTACGGGTTCTAAAGTCGAAATTCTGTCCGTGTAAAGCTACGCGATAAATAATCGTTGTAAGTTAAATTCTCCTTTTTAAATTAATGTCTCGTAACTAAGTTATTATTGTGCTTATTTGAGCCGAAGTAATAGTGATGTTGGACTAAATATTAAGATGGGGTTATTGGGCTTTGGACCATAATTGGGGTTCAGACAAAAGACCGACACTTGTGAAAATTGGACTATGGGTTATTAATGGACTTTATATTTGATTAATATAGAGATTTACAATTTGATGTATTTATAAATAGCCACATACGCTCGATCGGGTGCGGTGAGCGGGATATTTATAAACACTAATAATTGTTCATTTGACCGGAGACGGGGATGGATTAATAGTCAATGGACTCATTAAAACAGGGGTGGATTACATACAAAGGTAATTGGTGTAATTGTTAACAAAGTATTAAAACCTTGGATTACACGCAGTCGATAACCTGGTGTAATTATTAACAAAGTATTAAAACCTTGTTAAAGTTTAAATCCCTAATTAGCTGGAATATTTGACTTCGGGTATAAGGGTAATAGGACGGAGACACTCGCAGTTTATAATTATGACCGATGAAAATAATCCAGGACAAAGGACAATTAACCCAGGGTAATAAATTAAAATCAAAACGTCAAACATCATGATTACGGAAGTTAAATAAGCATAATTATTTTATTTTATTTCTTATCGCAATTTTAATTATCGTCATTTAAATATCATTATTTATTTTACGCACTTTAATTATAGTCATTTATCTTTACGCTTAAAATATAAAATCGACAAACCAGTCATTAAACGGTAAAACTCCCTTTTATAAAAATAATAATAATAATTGTAATATATACATTTATATATTGTACAAATATAGTTGTTTAAAATATAATGTAAAATATGCCGTCTCCATGTGGAACAAACCGGACTTACTAAAAACTATACTACTCTACGATTAGTTACACTGCCTATAGTGTTGTAGCAGAGTTTAGGTATATCCAATATATAAATTAAATAAATTAAAACTTGTGTAATTTGCATTGTATTTCGTAGTAAAAAAAATAATAGTATTTCGTACCCTTCCGCTCGCACATCAAGTTTTTGACGCCGCTGCCGAGGAACACCATAAAACGCTATAAATTTTTTTTTATTTTTAAGCTATTTTTGTAAAAATATATTTATTATAAGTGTTAAAAATTACAAAAATATAAAAACATAAAAAAGTATATATCTATATTTTTTAAGTGTTTAAATTAAAAAGTTTATTTTTTTATTACTTTTGTTAAAAGTTATAAAAACTAATAAGTATTTTTTTTAAAATAAATATAAGTTTTATTTAAATAATATAATATTTTGTATAAATTTAAATCAGAAAAAAAAATAGTTAAAACTGCAATTGGGCCGAAGTCTGTCGAAGCCCAACTTCTGGCCTGGTATCCATTTCCATGCGATCGCATGGCCCAGACACCCAGAACTCATGCGATCGCATGAGCGTGTCTGACAGGAAACCTTAAACTTCATTAATTACAGAATTAGGGTTTTATTTTTAATTAATATTATTATTATTATACCCTAATTAGGTTTACAATTAATATATTTGTTTTTAGTTTTAGTTTTAGTTTTTATTTGTAATTTTAAGTTTAAATATTATTATTAAGATTAATATTTTTATAAAATAATACTATAGAAATAATATTTTTATATAAATTTTATTTTTATCATTTTAGTTTATATCTTTTTATAATTTTTATCTTTTAATCATTTAATTCGTAATTTGTATATTTATCGTTCGTAATTAGTTTTGAAATTAGTATTTTGCCGTAGTTATTTTATAATTCTAGATTTTTAAGCTTTGCCGTAAAATTCCTTAAGTGCTTTTTCTTTAGATTAAGATTTAGGCGCTTTAGAATTTTACGACGTCGCTTATCGCTCTAGTTTTAAATAAATTTTAGTGCCTTTTAAGTTATTGTCGTTTTCCGTTTAGAATTCCTTTTAAACTTTAATACCTTTAGATGCAAGTTTTAATTTTTAGTTTTTAGACTTTTAAGTTACGACGCTTTAATTTCTTATTATTATTTTTCGACTTTTTATTTTTCGACGTTTGTTTTTCGACTTCTTATTTTTCGACGCTCTTTTTCTTTTTCGTTTCTACGCGCTACTTTTAGGACATAGAATTTTTAATATTTAAATTTTGACGAAAAAATTATTTTAAGCGATTAAATTAATAGACGCCAATTTTCTGGTTCGTAGTAATAGTTGGATTTGTTAGTGGCGAGTTATGGGCTTCCAATTTAAAGGGTCCTGGCTACCTGCTGCATTTATTGGCTATTCAAAACGTGGGCAAAATCAGAAAAGTCTATTAATTTGATAACTTATATAATTTTTAGTTTTATAACTAATAGAATAATTAGTAAATGCACCACATTGTAGCTAAAATTTGGGAATAAGCGCATTATGGAAAATCTCGAAAATATTTTGGAAACTCTTTCTGATAACCAAAATCAATTAAATCAATACTCTCACACGGGTGTTGATGACAATTCATTCGGTCAATCTTGGATCACGAATGACGAAACAATAACTGGTTGTGAAATCTGTGAAGATTATCATTCAACATGGGAATGTTGTTATTACGTTCCTATGAAAAATTATGCACCCATGGAACCTGAATGGAATGATTATGAGGAATACAATTCAAATTGGGATTATTCCCAAGAATATATCCAAACTCTACAACCAGAAGACGAGAAAAATTATGTGTCTGAATTTTTTTTAGATTATATGAAAATCAAACTCGAAGAATTTGACACTCAAAATGAACAAATGAGAGAGTTTGCAAATTGGCAAGCTGAAACTCTATCAGACTACACACCTGTTGATCTGAGGAGTCGTGTGCAAGAAAAACTCATATCATCAAATTTTGATGAATTCAAGAGCTCCGAAATCACCAATTATCCCGATGATACCTTTTATTCAGCTTTACCAATTTCACAACATATCGACACATTAGCCTCTACCGAAGAAATCATCGATCCATCAATGGATGAAGAAGAAGTAAGGGTGACAAATTGGTACTCTTGGGAAAACGATAACATTGAAAATTATACCCCCTAGACCAAAGTGGTGGGACCGATAAAGACCGTTAATGAAGAAGAATTTGCTTCAATCCCGAAATTCACCATTCCACAACCTTCCAACCCAATATTCTCAATAGACGAGTCATTTACCGAAGATGAACTACGAGTTGTAATAGATAATGACACCTCGGATTTCACCCAATTGGGTAATAGAGGTGAAAACTTTGATCCCGAGAATGAAAGGAAGAAAATGTTAGGAATTGTCCACCCTATAGAAATATGTATGTTAGTGTATAATGATCCATTTGACCAAGAACCAGAAAAGAGACATATCCATTTACTAAAAGCTACACTTAAAAAAGAATTAAGTAGTGACAATGGGCTGGGTCTAAACTTTAAACCCATTGATATATTTTATACCACCCGAGATGTAAATAACTGGCTCACTATTCTAATTCGTGGAACTCATTCTACCGACTTCACATGTCGTCAGCTAAGTGTGGGGAAGTCTAACCCCACTTAACATTAAATTAGGGGTTCGGGTTAGTGCATAACTCGTTAATGAACATGCATGATAAGTTACGGTAAAAGACGCATTTTCCAAAATTAGCAAACAATTCATAAAAGTAACCATTTTTGAAGAAAAACATGTGTGATAAAATAACGAAAGTAATGAACGATGAGACGTCATCTATCATTCGACGAGCTTTGTAATTACAAACTAGGTATTCTTAATCACTTTTCTACACTAATCACCCTCATGAATTTATAATTATAAGTCTGATTTCATGCAAATGAGGGCATTGCATGATCTCAAGTGTGGGGAAGGGTTATAAATTCTCTCGGGTTTATACTTGGTTTATTTTCTAAATTTTATGAAAATTTGAAAAATTTTCAACTAAATGAATTCAAAATCATGTTTATACATATTTATGAACGATAAAACTAGGTGTTAATACCGAAATTATCGTTACCTCGGAAAGGACATAAATTGAGAAACAACCTAAAACGCTTGAATTTATTTTTTTTAAAAATAAAAAGACGCATGAAAAAAGCCAAGTGTGGGGAGAATGTACCAAGTTATTCAATTAAAAACTATCTATCACAGGTTTTTGTAAAGTTATTGCAGGTGCTTTTGTTTTGGACTAAATTAACTGTTTTACCCGTAATATTGTAATAAAGATGAAAGAAAAGATGGATCTACACGATAAATCAATTCCATCATTAAAATGAAGTAAAGTCTTCCGAAAAAGACACGCGCTTCTTAATTTAGGTCAAGAAGTTGTCGTCCAGACCAGCTGTAGGTTGACAAAAAATCTAGAAAAGTCATCTCTAAAATCAGCAGGAAATCCACGGACCTCAGCATCAAACAGGGTCGCTAAGTGGTCAGACTTATCCTAACCATGAGAGGATATGTCTTATAAAATGGGGAGGGCGCCGTGCAAATTAGCTTGATAAGACTAATGAATCAGACCCCCAGAAAGGATAATCTTCTTAAAAGATTAAAAATCAGTTTTTAAGCCTGATATTACTCAATCCTTGAGATTGACCTTAAAGACTGAGAATTGCAAACTCATGAAATTCGATGATATCTAAACTCGAGCTTGAACGAGAAAATATTTTGATCAAAATTAAAACCGATTTGTTTTCTGAAAAACCTATTTTCAATGCATTCATTAACATTGAACGTAAAATCCTAAGAATTCACTTGGAATTCATTAGGTCACCTGAACCAAATCAGGTGTCAACCGTAAGAACGGTGGTTGCATAACATGGTCGAAGACAGGACCGTGTGCTAGACTGAAAAATTATAGGGTGATCTTTACTATTTCTCCTACAAAGGATAGTAATTGCATCCTACACGTTGTGGACCATGATTATCTGCATGTCATTAGACATCGCCTCAACATTTGCTTGTTCAATGCTTTCCTTTACAACCGGACAGTAGTTTATCGAAAGGTAATATACGGAGCAAGTAAACTGGACGTGTTGCTTTCCTAATACAAGGTTAGCAAGTGGGTGACACAAAACCGCAAGTTTTGAGCTAAACTTTTAAAATCTGAAACCCACACAACCCACAAAAACATTTTGTAAACACCGATGAAGGGTTATTCCGAAAAACTTATCTAGGGTAAAATCTAGAATGAATTTTCAAAAGATCAAATGTTTTCATAAAGATCCAATTTCCTTAAGGATCTAAATTTTCATAGTCATGTGGGACTGTAAGCCACATCGTTACTATCATTGTTTATACCGCCGTATTAAAATCACTGATGTATAAAGTGTGAGAATAAAAAAAGTGATTCGAGTGAAGTGTGATTTAATTTTAAGTTATGTATTGCTTGAGGACAAGTAACGTTCAAGTGTGGGGATATTTGATAGTGCTCCAAATGAACATATATTTAGGTGCAATATCCTTCCAATATGTAAAGTTTTTAATTACAATTGTTCTAAATCCAAGTAATATTCGTTTAAATAAATAAGTGTGAAGACTGAAGACGCAAACGAAGATTTGAAGACGCAAATGACCAAAAAGCTCAAATGTACAAGATACAATCCAAGTGGTTCAATTTATTGATGAGAAACGTCTAAAAATTACAAGAGTACAAGTTGCAGAACGCAAAGTAAAAGATATCTAAGCGTACGAAAGGACGTTCAAAAATCCGAAACCGAGACATAAATCAAGCATCAATGCGCAAGACAACGGACCTAAAATTACGAGTCAACTATGCACAAGAATATAATATAATATATATATAATTATATATAATTATATATATTATATTATATATTAAAATATAACAGCCGCCCACGTTTTAAATCAAATAATTGGAGCTGGACAGCCTGGCCATCCTAGTGCATGAGAAATGCACTAAAACCCCATGCACTTGCATGAGCCCATGCGAGTGCATGGGAAATACACTAAAATCTCATGCGAGTGCATGGGCTTCAGGATCACAAATTCTTCTATAAATTGGCCAGTTTCCGCTCGAGTAAACACTTACACCCTCACAACTCAATCTCTCTATGTTAATATATATATATATATATATATATATATATATATATATATATATATATATATATATATATATATATATATATATATATATAGGGGCAGGATCAATGGGGAAGTAACCAATCGGGGGGGAAGCGGGGGGAAGCAAAAAAAAAAATTCGTTTTTTTGGAATTTTTTTTTCCGGCATCAAGATCACACGAAAATATGAACATTTAGAAGAGACACTTCGTGATGAATTTTATTATTTAGGCAGAAAAACGATCGGCAAAAATAACATTCAAGATAATATTGTTCGTGAAGAATATGAACGTTTTTTTTCATGTTTTGTGAAGTAAAATTTAGCCCGATTTAGAGTTTAGGGTTTAGGGTTTAGGGTTTGGTGTTTTGGGTTTATTCCATAAACCCAAAACACCAAACCCTAAACCCTAAACCCTAAACTCTAAACCGTTCGTGTTAAAAACTCAATCTAAATCCTAAATCTAAATCCTAAACCCTAAATTTCTAAACCCTAATATCTAAACCCTATAAACCCTAATATCTAAACCCTAATATCTAAACCCTAATATCTAAACCCCAATAGCTAAAACCTCAACATACGCTCGTAAAACACGATAATTGTTATATATTACTTCTTCGAGCGTTTTCCCGCCAAAATAAAAATATTTATCACAAAGTGTCTCTACTAAATGTTCATATTTTCATCCCATCTATAATGTTCGAAACAAAGTTTTTTCAAAAAACGAAAAAAAAAAAATTTTGCTTCCCCCCGCTTCCCCCCGATTGGTTACTTCCCTCTTGATCATACCACAATATATATATATATATATAATATAGTTTAGTTTTATATTAGTTAGTTTGGGTAATGTAACGGTTATTTTACGGGTTCTAAAGTCGAAATTCTGTCCGTGTAAAGCTACGAAATAAATAATCATTGTAAGTTAAATTCTCCTTTTTAAATTAATGTCTCGTAACTAAGTTATTGTGCTTATTTGAGCCGAAGTAATCGTGATGTTGGACTAAATATTAAGGCGGGGTTATTGGGCTTTAGACCATAATTGGGGTTTGGAAAAAAGACCGACACTTGTGAAAATTGGACTATGGGTTATTTATGGACTTTATATTTGATTAATATAGAGATTTACAATTTGATATATTTATAAATAGCCACATACTCTCGATTGGGTACGGTGAGCGGGATATTTATAAATACGAATAATTGTTCATTTGACCGGAGACGGGGATGGATTAATAGTCAATGGACTCATTAAAACAGGGGTGGATTACATACAAGGGTAATTGGTGTAATTGTTAACAAAGTATTAAAACCTTGGATTACACGCAGTCGATAACCTGGTATAATTATTAACAAAGTATTAAAACCTTGTTACAGTTTAAATCCCTAATTAGTTGGAATATTTGACTTCGGGTATAAGGATAATAGGACGGGGACACTCGTACTTTATAATTATGACCGATGAAAATAATCCAGGACAAATGACAATTAACCCAGGGTAATAAATTAAAATCAAAACGTCAAACCTCATGATTACGGAAGTTAGATAAGCATAATTATTTTATTTTATTTCTTATCGCAATTTTAATTATCGTCATTTAAATATCGTTATTTATTTTACGTACTTTAATTATAGTCATTTATCTTTACGCTTAAAATATAAAATCGACAAACCAGTCATTAAACGGTAAAACTCCCTTTTATAATAATAATAATTGTAATATATACATTTATATTTTGTACAAATATAGTTGTTTAAAATATAGAGTAAAATAAGCCGTCTCCATGTGGAACAAACCGGACTTACTAAAAACTATACTACTCTACGATTAGTTACACTGCCTATAGTGTTGTAGCAGAGTTTAGGTATATCCAATATGTAAATTAAATAAATTAAAACTTTTATAATTTGCACCGTATTTCGTAGTAAAAAATATTGTATTTCTGATAATGCTAAAAACGAACATATATTTCATAGCATTATTCCTCAAGAAAGACAAGCTTTTAGTTGCAATTGTTCTATTTACAAGTGATATTTGTTTAAATAATAAAAGGTGAAGACAAAAGACAGATTCGACGAATTGAAGACGCAAACGACCAAAAAGCTCAAAAGTACAAAAGACAATCAAAAAGGTTCCAATTATTGATAAGAAACGTCTCGAAATTACAAGAGTACAAGATTCAAAACGCAAAGTACAAGATATTAAATTGTACGCGAGGACGTTCGAAAATCCGGAACCGGGACCAGAGTCAACTCTTAACGCTCGACGCAACGGACTAAAAATTACAAGTAAACTATGTATATAAATATAATATAATATATAATTAATTATATATATATTATATATATATATTAAAAACCGTCGGCAGAGAAAACTCCAAGGACTGAGCTGTAAAATTAACCTCCGCGACTCGCGGAGTTTGAAGGGGATTTTGCCGCGAGTCGCGGAGCCCCAAAAATCAACTCTGGCTATAAAGCCAACCGAATTCTGATCAAAATTATCATCTTTTTTCTCCTCATTCATACGATATATATATATATAATTTATATTTTAATTTTAATTTTAATTATAATTCTAATAATAAGGGTATGTTAGCGAATGTTGTAAGGGTGTAAGTCGAAATTCTGTCCGTGTAATGCTACGCTATTTTTAATCATTGTAAGTTATGTTCAACCTTTTTATATTAATGTCTCGTAGCTAAGTTATTATTATGCTTATTTAAAACGAAGTAATCATGATGTTGGGCTAATTACTAAAATTGGGTAATTGGGCTTTGTACCATAATTGGGGTTTGGACAAAAGAACGACACTCGTGGAAATTAGACTATGGGCTATTAATGGGCTTTATATTTGTTTAACTAAATGAAAGTTTGTTAATATTAATATAAAGATTTACAATTGGGCGTCCCTATAAATTACCATATACACTCAATCGGACACGATGGGCGGGGTATTTATATGTACGAATAATCGTTCATTTAACCGGACACGGGAATGGATTAATAGCCACTAGAATAATTAAAACAGGGGTGAAATTACATTCAAGGGTAATTGGTGTAATTGTTAACAAAGTAGTAAAACCTTGGTTTACACGCAGTCGATAACCTGGTGTATTCATTAAACAAAGTATTAAAACCTTGTTACAATTCGAATCCCCAATTAGTTGGAATATTTAACTTCGGGTATAATAATAATTTGACGAGGACACTCGCACTTTATATTTATGACTGATGGACTGTTATGGACAAAAACCAGATGGACATATTGAATAATCCAGGACAAAGGACAATTAACCCATGGGCATAAAACTAAAATCAACACGTCAAACATCATGATTACGGAAGTTTAAATAAGCATAATTCTTTTATTTCATATTTAATTTCCTTTATTTTATATTTAATTGCACTTCTAATTATCGCACTTTTATTTATTGTTATTTAATCGCACTTTTAATTATCGTACTTTTTAATTATCGCAAGTTTATTTTATTGCACTTTTATTATTCGCAATTTCATTATCGTTATTTACTTTACGCTTTAATTTAAGTCTTTTATTTATTTAATATTTTACATTAGGTTTTAACTGCGACTAAAGTCTTAAAATCGACAAACCGGTCATTAAACGGTAAAAACCCCCCTTTATAATAATAATATTACTTATATATATATCTGTATTTTTATAAAAGTAAACTAATATAGCGTTGAGCTTTGTTTAAAAGATTTCCCTGTGGAACGAACCGGACTTACTAAAAACTACACTACTGTACGATTAGGTACACTGCCTATAAGTGTTGTAGCAAGGTTTAAGTATATCCATTCTATAAATAAATAAATATCTTGTGTAAAATTGTATCGTATTTAATAGTGTTTTCTGCTAAAATTAATAACTATTTTATATACACCTCGCAAAACATCAAGTATTTTTGGCGCCGCTGCCGGGGAACACTCTTAAACGCCGGAAGCGCAACGCTAATATAAAAAAAAAAAAAAAAAAGATTTTTAGTTATTTTTATTAAAAGTCGTTTTTGTAAAAATACGTTTTAAATATTCAAAAAATATAAAAAGAAAAACAAAAATATATGTATTTTTAAGATTTTGTTAAATATTAAAAGTTTTATAAGTTTTTTTATTTTTATTTTAGTTTATAAAAATATAAGTTTTATTTTAAAATCTTTTATTTATTTAAAAACAGAAAACAGAAAATAAAAAAAAAACAAAAAAAAAATAGAAAAACGCGTAAAAATTACAACCTGTCAACTGAATTTCTGAACCCCGCGACTCGCGGGGTTTGATGCAATAATTGCCGCGACTCGCGGAGCTACTCTGACACGCGAACAGAAACCCTAATCCTGCATTAATTACGGGTTTTAATTTATTATTATTATTATTTAAACCTAATTATTATTATTATTATTATTAGTTTTATTTTTATTTTTACTTTTTACTTAATTTATGTATTTTGTTTAATTAGTTTTATTAAAATTGTAAAATTAATAGTTTAATAAAATAAATAATATAAAAATAATATTTTTATAAAAATTGTACTTTTTACAACTTTTTGTATATTTTTATATTTTGTCCCTTTTTAATCGTTGTAGCGTAATATTTATTTTTTTTAGCTCATATTTAATTTTAAACTTAGTTTTTGCTATAGTTATTTTTACTCCTAGATTTTTAGGCTTTGCCGTAGAATTCCTTAAGTGCTTTTTCTTTAGACTAAGATTTAGGTGTTTTAGAATTTTGCGACGCCTTTTTAAGTTTTAGTTTCTTTTTAAGTTATTTCCATTTGGGATTTAGTTTTTTCTTGTAAGCTTTAATATTTTTAGACCTTTTACTATGTACCAATTATCATTCCAATTAGTAATTTCAATTTGCGATTATAATTTTAAGTTAGTTGTAGTAATAAGGTTAGGTTAGTCAAATATTTTTAAGTTTTTATAAGTTTCTTTTATTTTTCCGTCACCTTTTATTTTTCAACCATTTTTCGTTTTTCGACCTTTTTCGACGAACTCTTTTTCTCTCTTATTTCTCGCCATTCTAGTTTTTAGGACTTAGAATTTTTTCTACTTCTTATCTAAATTTCTTAAAATTACGAAAATTTATTTTAAGTGGTTAAATTGATAGACATCAAAATTTTCTGGTTCGTAGTAATAGTTGGATTTGTACGTGGACCGGGTTATTGGAGCCAAACAGTCCTCAATTATATTGAGACCAAACGAATCCTGCCCCTCTGCTGCATCTTTTGGCTATTCGAAACGTGGGCAAAATCAGAAAAGTCTATTGATTGGATAACTTATTATAATTTTTCTTTCCTTTTAAAAACTAATAGGATATTCAGTGAATGCACCGAGCAAGACGTTCATCACCTTTTGTACGTTCACCACCTGTAACTCGATCAAGACATCGTTTAACAAATATAACCACCGTTGATTTTTATTTAGAATCGTCATCTAGTCAACCAAGTACTTCAGTTCAAATTTCCGATAATCCATTTTTTGAACCCAACCTCACAATTGAGAATCCAGAGAATATTCAGGAACGGTTCATAGATCCTGAACCATTAAACTTTCCTCCGGAACCACCAATCATTCAAACAGAGATTGTTGAGGAACGAACCATTAAATCAGAATCATCTATTGATACCGATTCAACAAATTCAATTATGGAGAATCTGGAACCTTTAAGTATGGAAGACCGAATGAGAGCTAAACGCACTGGCCAAGGTCACGCAATTACTCATCCAGACATTAATGCGCCAGATTATGAAATCAAAGGACAAATTTTACACATGGTGACTAATCAATGCCAATTTAGTGGTGCACCGAAGGAAGATCCAAATGAACATCTACGTACCTTTAATAGGATCTGCACACTATTTAAAATACGAGAAGTGGAGGATGAACAGATATATCTCATGTTATTTCCCTGGACTTTAAAGGGAGAAGCCAAAGATTGGTTGGAATCGTTACCTGAAGGGGCGATCGATACATGGGATGTTTTAATTGACAAATTTCTTAAACAATTCTTTCCTGCATCTAAAGCCGTAAGACTTCAAGCAGAAATTGTTACGTTCACACAGAAGCCAAATGAAACTCTATATGAGGCGTGGACAAGATATGGAAAGTTGTTAAGAGGATGTCCGCAACATGGTTTAGACACCTGTCAAATAGTACAAATATTCTACCGAGGATGCGACATCACTACAAGAAAAGACATAGATATAGCAGCTGGTGGTTCTATTATGAAGAAAACCGAAACTGATGCTTACAAAATTATTGATAACACTGCTTCCCACTCACATGAGTGGCACCAAGAAAAAGATATCATTAGATCATCTAAAGCAGCTAGAGCCGATTCTAGCCATGACTTAGATTCCATTTCCGCAAAGATAGATGCTGTGAAAAGACGAATGGAAAAGATGACTAAGGATATTCACTCAATACGAATTAGTTGTGAGCAGTGTGGAGGACCACATTTGACAAAAGATTGTCTCAGTATTGAATTAACAATGGAACAAAGAGAGAATATTTCATACATAAACCAAAGGCCTGGAAATAATTATCAGAATAATTATCAACCGCCAAGACCGATTTACAATCAAAACCAGAATTATAACCGAAATATTCCATACAACAACCAACAAGGTCCTAGCAATCAACAAGTATCCAATAATACTTACAACCAGCAAAGACCGAATTTTCAAAACAAACCACCACAACAAACCGATGATAAAAAGCCGAATTTAGAAGATATGATGACGAAGCTAGTTGAAACTCAAACACAGTTTTTCACATCTCAAAAACAAACCAATGAACAAAATGCTCAAGCATTTAGAAATCAACAAGCTTCTATTCAAAATCTGGAACAAGAAGTAAGTAACCTAGCAAGGTTAATAGGTGAAAGAAAACCGGGAAGTCTACCTAGTGATACAAATGCTAACCCCCGGAATGAAACAGCTAAAGCTATTACCACAAGAAGTGGTACAACACTTAAACCTCCTGAAATACCTGTAACTTCTGATGAAACCATTCCTACTCCACAAGAACCACAACTTGATCAAGATAAGGAAAAAGAACCGGTAGTTGAAAAGGTTAATGAAAATAACACAGTTAAGGATAAACCTTATGTTAAACCATACCAACCACCACTTCCTTATCCGAGTAAAATGAAGAAAGAGAAACTTGAAGCCGAGCAATCCAAATTCTTGGATATGTTTAAACAGATAAATGTAAATCTTCCTTTCATTGATGTGATTTCAGGAATGCCTAGATATGCTAAATTCTTGAAAGATCTAATCACGAATAGAAAGAAAATGGAAGAACTCTCGGCTGTTACTATGAATGCTAATTGTTCAGCAGTGCTGTTGAATAAGATACCAGAAAAATTATCTGATCCAGGAAGTTTCACAATTCCATGTTTTCTGGGTAGTCTTAGTTCAATAGAAGCATTGTCAGACTTAGGTGCTAGTATAAATCTAATGCCGTATTCACTATACGCTAAACTAGAACTTGGAGAATTGAAACCAACCAGAATAAGCATACAACTAGCCGATAGATCAATAAAATATCCTAGAGGGATAATGGAGAACATGCTAGTTAAAGTTGGTACTTTAGTATTTCCAGTAGATTTTGTTGTTTTGGACATGGAAGAAGATTCTCAAGTTCCTCTCATATTAGGAAGACCATTCTTAAACACGGCTAAAGCAATGATAGACGTGTTCGGTAAGAAACTGACCCTAAGTATAGAGGATGAGAGTGTTACCTTTTCAGTTGATAGAGCAATGCAACAACCACAATCTGCAGATGATACATGTTATTATATTCAAACTATAGATGCACATGCAGAATTATTAGAAGAATTTCCAGAATTACAAGGAACAGGAGAATGTTCTTTAGGAGAAGGTAATGAACCAATTGATGAAGCTGAAATGTTAGCTACACTTATAGCTAATGGATATGAACCAACAACAGAAGAAATTCAAATGCTAAAAGAAGAAGACAGATATCGATATAAATCATCGATAGAAGAACCTCCGAAATTAGAGTTAAAGCCACTTCCAAACCATTTGGAATACGCTTATTTACATGGTGAATCTGAATTACCTGTAATAATATCATCTTCTCTTACTGAAAATGAGAAATCACAACTCATTTCTGTGTTGAAAGCTCATAAACCAGCCATTGCATGGAAGATTCATGATATTAAAGGAATAAGTCCTTCGTATTGCACACATAAAATCCTTATGGAAGAAGGTCATAAAACGTATGTGCAACGCCAACGAAGACTAAATCCTAATATGCAAGATGTAGTTAAGAAAGAGATTATTAAACTGCTAGATGCAGGTTTGATATATCCAATCTCTGATAGTCCATGGGTAAGCCCAGTTCAATGCGTACCTAAGAAGGGTGGCATGACTGTCATTACAAATGAGAAAAATGAGCTTATTCCTACTAGGACTGTAACAGGATGGCGTGTATGTATTGATTATAGAAAATTAAATGACGCCACCAGAAAAGATCACTTTCCCTTACCTTTCATAGATCAAATGTTGGAAAGATTAGCCGGAAATAGTTACTATTGTTTTCTAGATGGATTTTCCGGATATTTTCAAATTCCAATAGCACCCGAAGACCAAGAGAAAACCACATTCACGTGCCCTTATGGTACTTTTGCTTACAAACGCATGCCATTTGGACTTTGTAACGCCCCTGCAACCTTTCAAAGGTGTATGATGGTGATTTTTCATGACATGATAGAAGAATGCATGGAAGTATTCATGGATGACTTTTCGGTCTTCGGTGATACATTTAAATCATGTCTAGTTAATCTGGAACGAATGCTAATTAGATGCGAAAAATCAAATCTAGTACTTAATTGGGAGAAATGCCATTTCATGGTTAAAGAAGGCATCGTTCTTGGACATAAAATTTCAAAAGAAGGAATCGAAGTGGATAGAGCTAAAGTAGATGTAATTGCTAAACTTCCACATCCCACCAATGTTAGAGGAGTTAGGAGTTTTCTAGGGCATGCCGGTTTTTACCGACGTTTTATAAAAGATTTTTCTAAAATTGCCACTCCTATGAATAAACTCCTAGAAAAGGATGCGCCATTCATCTTTTCAGATGAGTGTATCAAATCTTTTAATATTCTTAAAGAAAAACTCACTAATGCACCAATCATGATAACACCAAATTGGAATCTACCATTTGAGCTAATGTGCGATGCAAGTGATTTTGCAATGGGAGCCGTTTTAGGACAAAGGATTGAAAAACGATTTCAACCTATATATTATGCTAGTAAGACATTACAAGGAGCACAAACGAACTATACAACTACTGAAAAAGAACTCCTTGCTATTGTCTTTGCTTTTGACAAATTTCGATCATATCTCGTTCTAGCAAAAACGGTGGTCTATACCGACCATTCTGCTCTTAGATACCTATTTTCAAAACAAGATGCTAAACCAAGATTAATCCGTTGGATCTTACTCTTACAAGAGTTTGATATTGAAATCCGAGATAAAAGAGGAGCAGAAAATCTCGCTGCTGATCATCTTTCTCGTCTTGAAAATCCCGAATTAGAAGTTCTAAATGAATCAGCCATACAAGACAACTTTCCTGATGAATATCTATTGAAGATAGATTATAAAGAAATTCCATGGTTTGCAGACTATGCAAACTACTTAGTTTGTGGATTCCTTGAAAAAGGATTATCGTACCAAAGACGAAAGAAATTCTTCAGTGATATAAAACACTATTTCTGGGAAGATCCACATCTGTTTAAAAGTTGTCCCGATGGAATAATACGCCGATGTGTATTTGGAGATGAAGCTAGTAAAATTTTAAACCATTGTCACACAGGACCAACAGGAGGGCATTATGGGCCTCAACTAACAGCAAGAAAAGTTTATGAAGCTGGATTCTATTGGCCTACAATTTACAAAGACGCATACCTTCTTTGCAAATCCTGTGATGCATGTCAAAGGGCAGGAAAAATAAGTCAACGTGATGAAATGCCACAAAATGTCATCCAAGTATGTGAAGTATTTGACATTTGGGGTATTGACTTTATGGGTCCATTTCCAAAATCTCATAATAATTTATATATACTCGTAGCCATTGATTATGTATCTAAATGGGCGGAAGCACAAGCTCTCCCAACTAACGATGCACGAGTTGTAGTCAACTTTTTAAAACGTCTTTTTGCAAGGTTTGGAACACCGAAAGCTTTAATAAGTGATCGGGGTACTCATTTCTGTAATAATCAACTTGAGAAAGTTCTTAAAAGATATGGAGTAACTCATAAAATCTCCACCGCATATCATCCACAAACAAGTGGACAAGTTGAAAATACCAACCGAGCTTTAAAACGTATTCTAGAGAAAACCGTAGGATCAAATCCGAAGGAATGGTCCATTAAATTGGAGGATGCACTCTGGGCTTTTAGAACAGCCTACAAAACTCCAATTGGAACCACACCTTTTAGACTTGTTTATGGAAAAGCATGTCATCTTCCAGTAGAAATTGAACACAAAGCATTTTGGGCTTTGAAGACATGTAATCTTGATTTACATGAAGCCGGACGTCTACGATTAAGTCAACTAAACGAATTAGAAGAATTAAGACATGAAGCATACGAAAATTCGTTAATCTATAAAGAAAGAACGAAGAAATGGCATGATAAAAGAATCAGAAGTTCAAAAGAATTTAAAGAAGGAGACAGAGTTCTTCTTTTCAATTCACGATTCAAGCTATTTCCTGGAAAATTGAAATCAAGATGGTCTGGACCATTCATAGTCAAAAGAGTTTTCCCATACGGAACGATAGAATTAATAAATTCAAATGGGATGGAATTTAAAGTTAATGGTCACAGAGTTAAACATTACATACATGGTCCGATGGAAGTCGACAACGAAGTTAATCACAATTTCGACACCACAGCTAACTAAGTGTGGGGAGAATCAAGTCTTTAAAGGATAATATGTATTTCTGTTAGAGTTAGATTGTCTGTTTTCGTGTAGTTCTCGAAAATGGAACACGTATGGTCTTTCCCTAGCAGACCCTAAAGAACTAGTCTTCTCCCCCCATTCTGAATTTTTATTTTTTTTAGGTTTTTACAAAATGAAGACTGCCTGTGAACTAAACCATGGTCTAATGCTACACGCTTTGATCACTAAACGTAATAATGACATACTCCCGAGTGAATTAGTATCAGTAATCAGAGAAAGAATGGACGGAGTTAGAAAAGAATCCAGATGCGAAGATAATAAGTTACAATTTGGTAAAGGAAAATCAAAATCCGCAGCGAAAAGAAGAGCACGACACCTAGAAAGATGTCACAAATGCGGAAAATGGTCACATGGAGGTAAATGTTCAAATAATCAAACCTATTCAAATACCGAATTTGTTACTTTATGCAGAGACGGACCGTTCATATGTTTAGAAGAAAAGACACTGAATGCTCGAGGTTATGCCTATGTAGCAATGGAAAACCAATTAAACCGACTATCTTATGAATGGAATAGATCATATAACTAAGAAATCTATTTCACAGGTATGTCTGTACAGTTTTTATTTTTATTTTTATTTTTATTTTTAACCTTTTGATAATAAACGCTAATTTGTTCGCTAAAAAGTATTAAATTGGTATTAAATAAAATTAGGTTTGGCAACCGAAATTATTGATATCATTCAAAAATTTATTACATCACTGCGAAATTTAACGTTTATTCTTAAGGTATAAATATCTTTAATCAATCAACCCAAAATATTTCAAAAATTCGTCATGAGTTAAATTAGGTCTTGGAACCGAAATTACTTTACCGAAAAGAGGGGCGCATATTTTTGATAATATTTGATTGATTAAAGTGGGATAAAAAGCCAAAAAGATTTTTTATTTTTACCATGTTTTTAAAATTAATATTTAAATCTTAAATTAATATTGTAAATTTTGTAAAAACAATATATTTAAAATTGTAAATATTTGAAAAATTAATATAAGTTTGGTATGAATTTATAATATGAATTTTTAAATTAAGTTTGGTGTGAATTTTTAATTTTTAATTTTTAATTTTGAATTTTATATTTAAGTTGTGTGAATTTAAAAACAAAAATTTACTTTATCTCATTAAGTTAAAAATATGATTTTTAAAATTCGTCGTAAGTTGAAGACTAGGTCTTTGAACCGAAATTGCTTTACCCGAGGGAGGGACGAGAACTTTTATTATCATTATTTTTAATCTTATTGAATTAGAGTATGCCAAAAACAAAAAAAAAAAAAAACAAAAAAAAAGAGCAAACTCCGCGACTCGCGGAGTTTGAAGTACAAAATCTCCGCGACTCGCGGAGGGACCAAAAATCAGAAAAAAAATAAAAAGAGCTGCACGATCAGTTCACTTCCCCCACACAAAAACACCCAAAAACACTGCGAAAAGAGCTGCGAAAAAACCCGAAAAACACCCCCAAAAATCCCAATTTTTAACCGTTAATCACCAAATTTTTTGCTAAAATCATGTTGAGAAGGATGCTATCTAAGAATTACTCAAGAAAAACGGTAAATTTCTACACCTAAACACCATTTAATTCGAAATTTGGTGTTCTTGAGCAAATTTTTCCCCAATTTGATTTTGATGTTTTTTAGTGTAATTAAGCTTAAATTGTTTATGTATTATGCTTGTATAACCTAGATTGATGCTGTTTAACATGATTAGAAGCCTTAAACTTCAAATTTTGAATAATCTAGGGTTTGTGTTCTTGAGCAAATTTGGGGCTTTTTGATATAAACAGGTTATGGCCGATTTTTGTCATGAATTGTTGCTAAATTGAGTAGTGTAACATGTCTAGGTAGTTAAATGATCCAAACTTTGAGCCTAAACATGATTTTGAGAATTAAAGTGGACTTTTTCAAGTCTAAAATTCATGAACTTGATTTTTGAAAGATAATGCCATTTGAGACTTGTTTAATTGCTAGTAATGATTATTTTGACATGTTATTTGAGTTGAATGCTTATAAACTTGGCGAAAATTTTCGTATATGCTTATTTGAAAAAGTGTAGATTTGATAAAAATGTGAAAATAAGCTTAAGTTTGATATAAATTGATAATGTCATTGTAATTATTTTGATTGATGATTTTGCTGACACTAATGCATATTTGGATGCACAAAAATTGTGTTTGATGTGTTTTGCAGAATGAAAGGGGTGAATCTTCATCCCAAGCCCGCAATGCTCCTGCTGAGAATTTGGAACAACAGGAGGTGGATAACTACTACAAGCAGGATGTACCTCATCCAGTCATGACCTTTTCCGATATGCATTTGGAAGAGTTGCACCCGAACCTGAGATTTGACAGACTTTGGATAGATTATCCAAAATATCAACGGGGTTTGCATACTCTTCATTCCAAGGTTGTTGAGGTACCGAGGGTCATAGAATGGGGACCCTTAGAAGCTGTAGAATTGGCCGGGCCAATTAGGGAATTACTTGTACAGAGGTATGGTAATTCTTCTTTTAATGACTGGATATGTTTATTCACCATACGCAGACCTGTATATAAAGTATGGTGTGAAGAGTTGTTATGTAGTATAGAGTTGAATGATCGGGTAGCTAGTTTAACCGATCGTTCTTTTATTAGATTTTTGTTAGGCGGTTCGATGCGCCACATGTCTTTACTGGACATGGCTCAGGCTTTACGTATATATACGCCTGAGGAGTTAGCGTCTGCCGATTGTAGAGGATTGATACTAAACGGTAGAAAGATAGATGAAAATTTTGATACACACGGTGTGTGGAGTCAAATGACAAGCCATCACCGTTTTAAAGGGGGAAATTACTCTTATTTGGATATAGATAGAGCCGAATTAAGAGTAATACATAGGTTTTAAGCTAATTCGATTACACAAAGGGGTAAGAACAAAGAAAAAGTAAATGAACAGGATTTGTTTTACCATATGTGTATTCGAGACCCACAAAGCGCTGTAAGTATACCATATTGTGTGGGTTATTATTTATCAGCTATGGTTCGGGGGATGCGACCTCATAGCATAATAGGAGGTGGTATTTTTATTACTTTGATTGGTGAATATCTCGGTGTGGATATAAGTCGGGGGGATTATTACTAGAAGAGCCGGAACCCCGCGATACTATAGGTTTAAATGTATACCATGGTGCGAAAGTTTTGAAGAGGCGAAATAACGCCGCAGTACGATACCATGGTAGACATCCTAGTCTTATATACTGACTACCCAATTCTAGTAAAATTTTTCAATTAAATGAATTCAAAATCATGTTTATACATATTTATGAACGATAAAACTAGGTTTTAACACCGAAATTATTGTTACCTCGGAAAGGACATAAATTGAGAAACAAACTAAAATGTTAAAATTCATTTAAAATGGAATAGAGGACGATAAAAAAAAGAAAATAAAAGCCAAGTGTGGGAAAATTTACCAAGTTATTTTAAACATATGTCACATATATCTGTAACAAATAACTGAAAATACTTTTGCTTTGAACTAAACTAAACTGTTTTACCCAATGAAAGAAAAGAAGAGATGGATCTACACGATGAATCAATTCCATCATTAAAAGGAAGTAAAGTCTTCCTAAAAAGAAACGCGCTTCTTGATTTAGGTCATGAAGTTGTCGTCCAGACCAGCTGTAGGTTGACGAAAAATCTAGAAAAGTCATCTCTAAAATCAGCAGGAAATCCACGGACCTCAGCATTAAACAGGGTCACCAAGTGGTCAGATTTATCCTAACCATGAGAAGGATTTATCTCGTACAATGGGGGGGCACCATGCAAATTAGCTGGATAAGACTAATGAATCAGATCCCCAGAAAGGATAATCTCCTTAAAGATTAAAAATCAGCTTTTAAGACTGATATTACTCAATCCTAGAGATTGACCTTAAAGATTGAGAATTCAAACTCATGGAATTCAATGATATCTAAACTCGAGCTTGAATGAGAAAATATTTTGATCAAAATTATAAACCGATTTGTTTTCTGAAAACCCTATTTTCAATGCGTTCATTACCATTGAACGTAAAATCCTAGGAATTCACCTGGAATTCATTAGGTCACCTGAACCAAATCGGGTGTCAACCGTAAGAACGGTGGTTGCATAGTGGTCAAAGACATGACCTTGTGCCAGACCGAAAAAATTATAAGGATGAGCTTTACTATTGCTCCTACCAAGGATAGTAATTGCGTCCGACACGTTATAGACCATAATTAAAAGCATGTCAGGGGACATTGCCTTAACAGTTGCTTGTTCAACGCTTTCCTTTACAACCGGACGGTAGTTTACCGAAAGGTAATATACGGGACAAGTAAACTGGACGTGTTGCTTTCCAAATACAAGGTTAGCAAGTGGGTGACACAAAACCGCAAGTTTTGAGCTAAAATTTTCAAATCTGAAACCCACCAAACCCACAAAAATATTTTGCAAACACCGGTAAAGGGTTATTCCGGAAAACTTATCTAGGGTAAAAACTAGATTTCAAAAAAATCAATTGTTTTCATAAAGATCCAATTTCCTTAATGGATCTAAATTTTTATAGTCATGTGGGACTGTAAACCATATCGTTACTACCATTGTTTATACCGCCGTATAGAAATCACTGATGTACAAAGTGTGAAGAATAAAGAAGTGATTCTAGTATTTCAAGACAATATTGCTTGAGGACAAGCAACGCTCAAGTGTGGGAATATTTGATAATGCTAAAAACGAACATATATTTCATAGCATTATTCCTCAAGAAAGACAAGCTTTTAGTTACAATTGTTCTATTTACAAGTGATATTTGTTTAAATAATAAAAGGTGAAGACAAAAGACAGATTCGACGAATTGAAGACGCAAACGACCAAAAAGCTCAAAAGTACAAAAGACAATCAAAAAGGTTCCAATTATTGATAAGAAACGTCTCGAAATTACAAGAGTACAAGATTCAAAACGCAAAGTACAAGATATTAAATTGTACGCGAGGACGTTCGAAAATCCGGAACCGGGACCAGAGTCAACTCTTAACGCTCGACGCAACGGACTAAAAATTACAAGTAAACTATGTATATAAATATAATATAATATATAATTAATTATATATATATTATATATATACATTAAAAACCGTCGGCAGAGAAAACTCCAAGGACTGAGCTGTAAAATTAACCTCCGCGACTCGCGGAGTTTGAAGGGGATTTTGCCGCGAGTCGCGGAGCCCCAAAAATCAACTCTGGCTATAAAGCCAACCGAATTCTGATCAAAATTATCATCTTTTTTCTCCTCATTCATACGATATATATATATATATATATATATAATTTATATTTTAATTTTAATTATAATTCTAATAATAAGGGTATGTTAGCGAATGTTGTAAGGGTGTAAGTCGAAATTCTGTCCGTGTAACGCTACGCTATTTTTAATCATTGTAAGTTATGTTCAACCTTTTTATATTAATGTCTCGTAGCTAAGTTATTATTATGCTTATTTAAAACGAAGTAATCATGATGTTGGGCTAATTACTAAAATTGGGTAATTGGGCTTTGTACCATAATTGGGGTTTGGACAAAAGAACGACACTTGTGGAAATTAGACTATGGGCTATTAATGGGCTTTATATTTGTTTAACTAAATGAAAGTTTGTTAATATTAATATAAAGATTTACAATTGGGCGTCCCTATAAATTACCATATACACTCAATCGGACACGATGGGCGGGGTATTTATATGTACGAATAATCGTTCATTTAACCGGACACGGGAATGGATTAATAGCCACTAGAATAATTAAAACAGGGGTGAAATTACATTCAAGGGTAATTGGTGTAATTGTTAACAAAGTAGTAAAACCTTGGTTTACACGCAGTCGATAACCTGGTGTATTCATTAAACAAAGTATTAAAACCTTGTTACAATTCGAATCCTCAATTAGTTGGAATATTTAACTTCGGGTATAATAATAATTTGACGAGGACACTCGCACTTTATATTTATGACTGATGGACTGTTATGGACAAAAACCAGATGGACATATTGAATAATCCAGGACAAAGGACAATTAACCCATGGGCATAAAACTAAAATCAACACGTCAAACATCATGATTACGGAAGTTTAAATAAGCATAATTCTTTTATTTCATATTTAATTTCCTTTATTTTATATTTAATTGCACTTCTAATTATCGCACTTTTATTTATTGTTATTTAATCGCACTTTTAATTATCGTACTTTTTAATTATCGCAAGTTTATTTTATCGCACTTTTATTATTCACAATTTCATTATCGTTATTTACTTTACGCTTTAATTTAAGTCTTTTATTTATTTAATATTTTACATTAGGTTTTAACTGCGACTAAAGTCTTAAAATCGACAAACCGGTCATTAAACGGTAAAAACCCCCCTTTATAATAATAATATTACTTATATATATATCTGTATTTTTATAAAAGTAAACTAATATAGCGTTGAGCTTTGTTTAAAAGATTTCCCTGTGGAACGAACCGGACTTACTAAAAACTACACTACTGTACGATTAGGTACACTGCCTATAAGTGTTGTAGCAAGGTTTAAGTATATCCATTCTATAAATAAATAAATATCTTGTGTAAAATTGTATCGTATTTAATAGTGTTTTCTGCTAAAATTAATAACTATTTTATATACACCTCGCATAACATCAATTTCGTATACACTCCGCTGCATCATCATGGTCACATTATGCAAGTGGTCAAGTAAAATTTTGTGCATATGTTTTGTTTTCCACTATAGAAATCTGCACATTCGGGTCATATGTACTAACCATGAAACTATATATAAAAAAAGTTTACTAAAGGTGGTTAAATTAGTTAACAAATAATGCCAAAATACTTTATAAGACTTACATATTGTAGTATGATTCATAATATTAAAACATATATTACCTTTACAATTTATCATTAAATTTTTGAAGTTCTCTCTTTATAACTTCATATGTGACAATATGTAGATACATAATAATTGAAGTACATAAAAAAAAACTTCGAAATATAAACATGAACCATTGCGTATTACCACACCACACAATATAAAATTCGTGAATAGAATAAAATTGAAGGTTTATAACATCAATCTTATTCACTTTTGTATGTTATTTGATCATGCAGTTTAACAATTTTTGATTGAAACAGGTATAAACGAGCAACACAATATGGAACCAATGACACTATTCAAACAAAATGGATCTACAACTTTCTTCATAACCGTCAAATGCAACCCAAAGTGTCACGTTATTGTTTCTTTGTTAAATAACAACAAACTAAGAAGTGTTGACATAAAACAAATTATATTCCAAGTATTTGAATTGAAGGTTTAACAAAAAAAGATGTAGGCGATGTTGAATAAGGTATGATAGAAAATTCATGTTTGAATAAAGAATAAAAACGGATTGAAGATACTTATATGTGATAAGAATATGAATGTTTCCAATACTACAACTAATGTCGTTTACAAAGAAGTTCTTCAAAACTTATAATAAGAATTTCACACAGGTTTGTTTGTAAATTATTATTTTTTATTTAAATAATGCATGTCAATGTTTATTTTAGTAATTCATTTTCAAAGTTACTTAAACCATAATCGTGTCAAATTTTGCATATAACTTTAGCAATGAACTATACACTAAGCTTATATTTTGTTTTATTTTTAACAGGCAGCTGATTAAGGTGGATATGGGAGGTTTTGTTGCTATGAGCAATCATGCACTTTAGAAGCGTCATCGTACGAAAGATGTTGATTCACCAATATTCCTAGATGTTGAAAAGACTTATACTTGCTTTCACTTTTAATATATTTTCTTACTTTATTTTATTTATGCACTTGGATTTTTATTCAAATGCTAATGTTTTTTTGTGTACCTAATTGTCATCGTACTCCAAACAATAAGACTTTGACATTTACATTCGCTTAAATGCTAAAACATATCATTTAATTGTATTGTTTACGCATACCCGTAGTTTCACGGGTCATTTTGCTAGTATATAACTAATAAATACATTAAAGCTTCTTCAAAGTGATTGTTATACTCCAACTTTTATAGTGGGAAGAAATAACGCACTTATATGATGTTCGTAGGGTACACTATTTTAGCATGTCAACATTTATAAATCATGGTGTTTGTAAATACAATTTTTCTATATATGTTTAAATAAATTGAATTTATTGTGTAAAAAGTACTTGTAAAGTTTCGTTGGCCAAAAAGTACTTGCAAAGTTATTGTGTAGGAAGGAGCCGGTTGGCCCTTTTCGTTGGAGAAAAAATTTAGGTCGAAATAAAAAGTTTCGTAAATTTTTTTTTTGAAAAATGACAAAATAGCTTACATCATGTTGACGTCAGCATGACTTCAACCGGATCACAGTAGCGACCGATCAAAATGGGTTGGCTAATATAAGTAATGTAATTTAATATAATTACTTACACTCCATATTTTTTTTTTTGTTAATTTGATAAAGACCTACCGGCCTTTGTGGAATTATTTATCAAAAAATATAGAAAAGTATGAAAAAGGCAAGTGGTACAACGTTAAATAATTTGCAACAAGCCGCGAGGGTGTAATTACCGTAGGCTGGGTAGTAATGTAATATAATTACTTACTTATATATACTCCATATTTTTTTGTTAATTTGATAATGACCTACCGGCCTTTGTGGAATTATTTATCGAAAAATATAGAAAAGTATGAAAAAGGCAAGTGGTACAACGTTAAACAATTTGCAACAAGCCGCGAGGGTGTAATTACCGTAGGCTGGGTAATGTAAATGTAAATTTTATATTATTTATATGATTATGTCTACTATAGCCGTCCAAAATAATATACTCCGTACTAATTGACATCTTAATATTCTTGTTGGTACCGTATCTTTGAATGAATAAGAAATGAGTAAATTAAGCTCTATTTATGCATTTTGTCCGAATAGCCTAAATAATGAACACGTAATCGGTTTACTCATTTATAATCCTTTATTAAATCTATTAAGTTAACAAAGCATCAAGGTTATCTTATTACGAGTATTTTTCTTCTTAAACTTAGATTTATATCAAAGTGATATAAATGGACTGCTCCCAGAGGCGAAACTAGGATTATTTTCACCTGGGGCAAAAAAAAAAAAAAATTAAACCGTAGCAATTTTTTTGGACAAAATTTGGAGATTTTGGGGCAAAAGTTGGAGATTTTGGGGCAAAATTTGAAGAATTTGAGGCAAAAGTTGAAGAATTTGGGGCAAAATTTGAAGCTTTTGGGACAAAATATGTAGGTTTGGGGGCAAAAAAAAATCCACCGGGAGCAAAGTCGAAAAACCCAAAATTTTTACACTGGAAAAAAATTCACGGGGGGCGCCCGCCCCCCCTTGCCCCCTATCATTTTCGCCTCTGACTGCTCCTCGATCCCGGATTTTGTGACTTGATGTGCTTTTCTGAGCGCTCGTCATTACAAAAGCCACACGTCGGGCAAGTATGTGTTTACCAAGTGAATACTCTTGTATAATATTAAGTTAATCCTATACAATACATTGTGGTATAATGTTTATAAGCCCGAAAGTGTAGCAAAACTAAAGCGTTAGTATCATATATTACATAATCGGTAATCCTACACGGAGTATAATACATTGGTTTATGTTAAGTCGATAAAATGTTGTACGTTTGACTAGATGTTTGACCCGAATATGAGATGTAAGGAAAGATGGTATGGGATATATATACCATTTTCTCAATAGAACGGTCAAGCCTTTTATTCATAACTCAAATCTTTCTTAGGTGTTTATAGGTGTTTCTTCTCAAAATATTGTAATTGATTAAAGTTCAATCGAAACACAATTTTGTTCTTAAATATATGATTATCATGTGGTATCATAGCATTAGTAGCTAGCCTAATGATCCAGATCAAAATTCGTATTCAAATTTATCATAAAAATCAGTTTTCAAGTTTGTTTTTGTTTCAAACTGTTTTTGGCGGTTTAAGATTTCGGGAAGTTTTGATGAATTCTGTTAATGTAGATAGTTTTATCATCATCTACAGATCTCATTCCAAATTTCATAATCTAATTTCATATATCGAGTTCTAATTTCAATATTCTTAGTACGAAAAAGTTGAATTTGAGATTGAATCGAATTGATCAATTTGTAATGAATTTCGAACAAGTAGCAGTGTAGAAGCATTAGCAATCGAGTCACGAACCATTCTGCAATTTTTTTGAGTCTAATTCAAAGTATTGAACCACCTCCGTTGTAGCACCACCATCAACCACCACACCCGCCGTCACCGGAATCTGAACAACCGCAAGAACTATTGTTGATCGATTCACTTCCTTCATCAACCGATAGTCACCTTCATCGATCAGTAGTCTACACCATCGATCGTACTTCAAGCAACTTTGACTGAGGGATTGCAATACCAAAATTCACCTATTGTACTATTACAGTGCCCAAATTTTGACTGATTCACACCTTCTAACGACCGACAGGGACCATTTCGTCAATTAATTGGGAGTTTTCGCATCAATTGAATTGATTGTTGAATTAGGGTTCATTAATTTTTTTGGAGGAAAACAAACTGATAAAGGATTTAAAAGAAACTGCTTGGGTGTTATTAGAATATAACAAATTTGGTTTATTGATCATGGAACTGATTTGGGTTATGAGGTGTTCAAGATTCTAATTCAATTCGATTTTTTTTTTTTGTAAAGATAGCACTCAAAAGCATTTGTTCGTGATTTGTATTTGAAGAAAAAGACAGCCAAGTTCAGTTTAAAACGAGTTAAGTTGATTATATTTTAGAAAAACATAATCAACTCAGTTGGTTAAGTGTGTAGCTGTCAGACAAAAAGTCACGGGTTCAATCCTAGGCCACGACACTTTATTTCTGCAATTATCATTGAAGTGCTACAAACAGGCTACCAAGTGTCTAAGCCTAACGTTTGACTAGACAAAATAGTATTTTATCAAACAAGAAGGTTTAAACATCTAAGCTCAAGAAACTTAGGCCCAACTACTGATTGGTTCAACAACTACTTAGTCTGTTAATTTTCTAACAGTTGAGAGTAACTGAGTCAAGAATTTTAACGATCCTCGTTCAAAAATTTAACGAAAAGTTTTCAGAAGTTTGTGTACGTTTGGAATTCTTGACGAACTTCAAATTCAATACAGTTCGATGGCTTTGAAACAAAGTATATCTTCGTCGATTTCAACAACACCGGTCAGGAGGCCATGGAACAAAAACGTGAGAATGCTTTCGAAATTTTCAAGTTACATGCTCATATTGAAGAATTGAATTATACTCTATTTCAAAGCAAATTACGGGAAAAATAGTTGGAATCTAAAGCGTGTATACTGCGAGATGAATTTCAATGACAACTCAGAATATACAAAGAACAAAATACATGTGTCGTACTTATCATCAAAGGACTCAAAGATGAGTAAGTGAAATTTGTATCTGAAATTTTAATGTTAAAAACTCAAATCTCGGAGATGGAATTTAACTTATCTAAAAGAGATTTACCGGAAGAGAACCTACAACAAAAGTTTCTAACTGGAACTAAATACCACTTAAAACCAATGATGGTGTTGATAGGTACACAAGTCAAAATCTTTGAGTGTACAAATCCAGGTAGTTCGGAAGCAAAATTTTCTTCTTCTACGGTTGAGAAGCAAACTCCTTCACCAGAAATCTCAAGGTTTCCTAACCTCACAAATCTGTTACCGACGAAAAACTAGTGTATTCAATTACTAAACCAAAACAAATCAACCATTTTTGGAACTTTTAGGGAAAATGGAGAAATCACGGGATTTCGAGATCAATACAGATGGTTTGCTCATAAACCAAAGCAACCAGTTTAAATAAACCAAATAATCCATCAGCTAAACCATTTAAACCTACCCATTCATAATCATTCAAGTACTCATTTAAAGAGTTGTTTTCTTTTAAGACACGGCCCGTGAGTCTAGCTAAACCAAAACCTTTTCAAACTAATATTCAACCTTGGTGGAATGCAAGATCAGTCAATCAAATCAATCATGCCTACAAATGGTACGCCGACAACGATTTCAAACCGATTTAGTTACAAGATGGCGTATACACACTTCTGTGTATGCCCTGGACTTCAAGGTTATCAATATCGATATCAACCTATGTTACATGATGATTTTGTTGCACACAATCATCATGAGGGGGAGAAATGATTCAAAGGTTTATATTCATCAACTACTCAAGCTTCTGCGAAATAAACCAAAGTAGTGGAAATAACCAGTGTGTAACGACCCGACTTTTTTGACTTGCTTTTGTGCTTTGTGTTTTCACGAAACTGCGTATTTGTGCGTACTGTGCTTTATTATACTCTGGGAACTCCCTACATGTTGATTGCTTTTGTTTATATGTTAAAACGTGCCTTTAAGTACGTAGGTTACTTAACTTGATCCCCGGAAGCCTTTATGACCGTTAGTGTCACTTAACGTTTAAAACGAGCTTTGTACTGTGTACACGTTTAACTTTGGTCATGAACGGAACATTATGACTACGAAATACTAATTGTTATTTTATAATAACAATTACTTGGGTTTTTGGATGCTTAATTACGCTTAGTAATTTACTAGAGCACACTAGTTAGTCTTGTTGGACTTTCTACCTTGTTGGACTTTCTACCTTGTTGGACTTAAGCCCACCCTACACTAATTAGTGGACTATTTAATTAGCCCAATTATAAATAACTAGTGACCCAATAATAAGTAAGACAAATTCCCATTTATTAGAGGGAACATACTAGCATTTTTGTTAAGCATTATCCTTAATGTTGCATGGGATCCTAACATAAGCACCAACTTTAGACAACCATTAACCAAAAATCAAAAAGGTGTCCCCCTTGCCCCCCCCCCCCCCAAACCTACGGCCACCATACCCTCCCCACACCCTCACCACCTATAAATACAAGTCTTATTTCACCCATTTTACACTTGATCTCATTTGCAATTTACACACTTACTCTCTTATCTTCTCTCTAGTCTTTCTCACTCTAAAAAGTGTAAGTTTTAAACTTTCTTCTTCTTCTTCTTCCCTTCTCATCCACGACATCATCATCATCAAAAGGATCAAGCTTTTTAGCTTTTGATCTTGATTACATCTTGTAGATTCAAACATAGATTTGAATCCTTCAAGAACATGGAAGATTCAAGCTTTCTAGCTTTGAATCTTCACTTATTTTGTAGATCTAAATCTTTTTAGCTTTAATCTTGTTATTTTGTTATAAAGATTCAAACTTGTGTTTGTAATCTTCATGTAACTTAAAGATCCAAGCTTTATGCTTCAAGATCTTCAAGAACAACCAAGATTCAAGCTTTCTAGCTTTGAATCTTCATTTCTTTTGTTGGATCTAAGTTCTCTAACTTATGATCTCATTATTTTATTATAAAGATCAAAACTTGTATTTGTGGTCTTCATGTAACTTAAAGATCTAAGCTTTATGCTTCAACATCTTCAAGAACACCAAAGATTCAAGCTTTCTAGCTTTGTGATCTCATAACTTGTGTGAAAAGGATCCAAGCTCTCTAGCTTAGGGTTCCATTGCTTTATTTGATCAAGATTGTGTTCATACTTGTTTGATTGAAGTAAATTTTGTAGCTTTAGTTGTAAATAGAACTTGTATTTGTGTTAAGACTAAGAATATGATGTAACCTTGGTTCATCATCCTTTTAAGACTCTTAAATGAGTTGTGTTCTTACTTGGTCTTAACATATTGTGTGTTGATGATTGAATCTTAGTCAAGGTGATGCTAACCCATCAATGAGTTGTACACTTGAAGCTACAAGCATCAAGGATGAGAACAGTGATGTGCATCAAGCACCAAGAATCCCATCGGAGCACTTGTTTACTGTTTTTGGGATTTGATCAGATTCCTGGACTTCTGTAAAACTGATTTTCAGATAGTTCGTTTTGAGTAGATGATTTTTCGTTTAGGCCTCACCTAAATCCGATATACGGTTTAGGATTTATAGCCTTCCGAAAGTCACTACGCCTTTGTAACGTTGTGCTGAAATTTCTGACCTACTCGTACTTAAACCGTCGCCACGGTCAAACGAAGATGATTTAGGTTCTGAAAATTGGTCAGCAGTTAGAGGACTCACATACGGAGCCATAGCCACTGACTACGCGTCTTTTCGATTTTTATAGAGGTCATAGCAGCTGACCAAAATCAGCCTATTGTTTTGAACTCTACTTTTGTCAAACTTACTATATCTTTTACGAACGATGATGATGACACTTAAAATTAATTTATGCACTTTTAAATCTTTTGTGACAATATACTGACCTAGTAACCTTTGACTTAGGTTGACGACCTTTCGGACCGACTTACTACATGCATAGTTTTCCTATCGACTTTTACTACTTATTTACTGTGAGTTATAGCTTCCCTTTTTCTACTTTTCTATTTTTGGGACTGAAAATACATGCACTTTTTATGTTTTACTTACTTGACACGAGTACTTAAACTTTACATATGTGTGGGTTATATAACGGCATAAGCTTTCCCCTTAGCACGGTAACGTTTAACTATTGGTTTTTGAACCGGTAGACGCGAATCTTAGATATTGATCCATAGGGTTTGACATCCCCATTCGGGCTAGTCGCGCTAGCATTTAACGAGTGTTTAATACTTCGAGAATATACGCACTCGCCAAGTGTACTTTTAGGGGGTATTATTATTACGTTAAGTTAGTTACCGGGTGCCCACGGATAAGCATATACTTTTCATACTGTTTTGAATACGAAATCTCGTGGTCTACATTACATTACTGTTACAATTAAACTATAGCTCACCAACATTCGTGTTGACTTTTAAGCGTGTATTTCTCAGGTGCTTAGACGTTGTTGCTTCGGCTGTTAGACTTGCTGTCTTAGTGTTATAGACTTGCTGTTATGGACCTGCTGTGTTAGATTTCCGCTGCATTACTTAGAGATGTCTCAATCATAGAACTTTTATTTTTGCATTCGTAACTTATGTTATTTTCAAACAATGGCTTTGTAATGATCTATGGGTCACATACTTATGTTTATGCTTCTATTCATAGGAAGCACGTTATCTTTGTAAAATGCTATCTTTTTATGAATGCAAAAACTGGTTTTCAAACAGCATATAGTGTTTGACCATGTAATGATCCTGTTGTTGATGAACCATACACGATGGTTTTGTATGGGGCGTCACATTTGGTATCAGAGCTTTAGTTGTAGGGAATTAGGTTGCATTAGTGAGTCTAGAACAGACCGAGTAGGATTCACTAATAGGACTAATCTACAACTTGCTCGTTTACTTGTTACTGCTTACTACTGTTGCATGCTACTGCTTACTTATACTGCCATATGATCTTGCTGCATGCTAATGCTTACCCTTACTGCTATGTGAACTTGATGTGCAAAATGTGGTATATGAATTGTTATATAAAATAGTATGAAAAAATACCGATTAGAGATTGCTACACACTAACGGTCAGTGTACCCGATCGTGTAGTAGTATAGTAAATGGTAAAATCCGTGTATCGTTCCAAGGACAGTATCTAAATCAAATTAGGATTATAGACTAAATTGTGATTGACTAAGAAAATTACAAGTACAGGATATATTATGGTTTGCCCTTTTACGATAGGCGAATCAAGTGATGAACAAGTTTAAAAAGACAATATTTTTGGTATTTTTAGTTTATGAAAACAAAAAGATAGTTTTGATATCAAATTAAGGAAATATGCTCATCTAGACTTTTTACCCTTAATGTTGAATGTTATTTAGGATGAAGACCAGATTGATTGGTTATGCACGAGAACTAATTAATTGGTTCACCAAGAGTAGTCTTGCGCAAACACTCAAACGGGATTACAAGACGCAAGTGATGTTCTTGTCATCTAAGACCTCCTATTTGTAATCAACTAATTCAACTAGTTTGAAGACTTGAAGAATGATCATGTCAATGGTGTGTTGCACATGATCCACTCCTATATCAACTAAAGGTTTAACTTAGTTCATTCACTTGGTCCGGTTAAATGCTCAATTCACCCAACGCAAATAATTAACTAAGTGTTATAACAAGATCCCTATAAACGTCACTAGATAAGGCAAATCACTAACACATGTTAATTGATGGAACTAGGTATTTGAAAATATGTATAACAGATTCTAAGGAATTGGTCATTCTCCTAGACAATTACACATACTAATTAAGCTATTCCAAAGTATCTACAAGAGTCGTTCTTACATTCTTATGTAAATTAACCATTTGAACTCAACTTATCCCTTTTGATAAAAGACGGATAAACACATGTCACTAGGTATAAATCAATACATTAACTTAACAAGATGATGTTTCTTAATCAAATAAACATATCAACTAGTTGAATCGAAAGGATTATATTTAACAAGAATGGTTCTTTTATTCAAACATCAAACTATCGTGCATAATTACAATCAATCAAAAGTAAACATTCAACATCTTGGTTATTTATCTAGATGAACATAAAATGGACTAGCCAACAATTATGCTTGAAAACTTAAACACAACAGTAACAAAGATAGAATTCATTGTAAATACAAGATTAACCTTTTAGGAGTAATTTTGGATGAAGCTCTTGAATGATCTTGGATTCTTCAATGATTTGAGTGATTAGATGCACTTTGATAAGCCCAAGAACTGCTTTGAATCATATGTTTTCGTTTCTAAACAGAAAGGAAACTGGTACCCTTGAAATGAAACTGGAAATGGAATTAAATAAGCTGAAAAGTTGGTGAAAAGTACTGTGCGCGGCGCGCACAGTAAGGGTGCGCTGAGCGCACTCTCACCTACTTCACTTTTCCTTTACAGCTCGACAACGCACGTTCAAATCTGCTTTTCTGTTAAAAGTGTGCGAATGGGTGCGCTGAGCGCACTACTGTGCGCGGTGCGCACCACCTAAATGTGCGCTTGGCGTACTTTGGTTTTGGCCAAGAAATCCTCTGATCAAATTTATGCAATGTGCGCTGAGCGCACATTCTGTGGTGCGCTGAGCGCACTCTTCTGTCTTTGGGTTTCTGGTCTTATTTTCGATCTCTGAGCTGTTATCATACATAATCTTCATATTTCTTCAATTTTACAATGATTCTAGACTATATTACAATACTATGAAATATAAACGGAAGTACAATGTTTACATATGAAATAAATAACAATAGGACGCGATATTACGACTAAAGATATGACTAATTTGAGTAATATCAAAATCCCCCATACTTAACTCTTGCTTGTCCTCAAGCAAGTCTTGTTCTAATCATTCATATACAAAACATAAACATCAATGAATCACACGCATTATTTGAGGTACAATTTACACAAATCACACGAATCACGCAAAACACACACAAACTCACGCTATATGAAACCCATAAAACACAAATGGAATACACACTCATTTAGGTACACACACAATTTATGGAACACACGCACATATTTGGATTATTTGGGAGAGACGAACTTTGGTGAAAGTTCTTTTAAAAGTTTGGATCCTTAGGGAAAGTTGGATCTTTGAGAAAACGTTTTAAGATTTTGAAAATGTCAATGCTAGTTTTTAAACTAAACACGTTTTCCGGTTTTAACCTCAAATTCCGGTCGAGGGTAACTGAAAACCGAAGTCTCAGACGGCGATTAGCAAGCTATCCGCCCCCATGATTGTAGCATCATAGAACTCTTAACCGAATGTCCAAAAAAAAAATGGTTTTACACAATATAGTTCATAAAATAGCATAAGTTTTAGAAGAAACTTATATCGTGTCCAAATATCATCGGTGAACCATGAGTTTGCACACCTCAATTTTTTATGGCATATGTATGTTGACCGTAGTCAAACATAGATGCGGTTGATTTTTACGGAGATCATCCATCTGGGGATTAGATTCATTAGTCTTAAAAGCTAATTTGCAATGTGCCCCCCCCCCCATTGTACAAGACAGATCCATCTCATGTTTAGGATAAGTCTGACCACCAAAAACCCTGTTTGATGCTGAGGTGAGGTGGATTTCCAGCTGATGATAGAGATGACTTTTCAAGTTTTTTTTTCAACCTACAGCTGTTCTGGACTACATCTTCTAACATAAGTTAGCAAGTGTGTCATGATTCATCCTTTTCGTTCAGTGACTTTTATTTCTTTTATTTCCAAGCCCAAAAGTACTTTAATCGGTTTAACTTTGCAAAAATTTGTGATAATAATTCGAAATGATTAGTAACATCCCCCACACTTGGCTTTTTCGCTAATACTTTTAGTTCTAAAATTCAAAATTTTTCATAAAATGTGACAATAAGCCAAGTTGTATTGCATATCCGAGAGAATTACCCACTCCCCCACACTTAAGATTAAGTAAGGCCCTCATTACTTAAAATTAGAAATAATTTAAAAATCCACGAGGGCATTAGTGTGAAAAGAGTTCGAAAAACCTTGGCATAAAAGCCGTAGATCGTGAAATGTAGGTGAGCGATGGCGCTGAACTTAATGCCAGCATAAGAACATCGTTCATTCCTTGATCTCTATCACAAATTCCCAATTGATTGTACTTCGCTGAACTTAATGCCAGCATCACTAAACCTTAACAATAAGAAATAAACAAACACACAAAATAGAATAAATAAAAGTGGTGTATGTAACACAACCACCACAAATGTCAAGCGTACAACATAAATATTCTAATTATTACACACCATTGTCTTAAAAGAAATAATTCTGAAAAATTACCAAATGTTACCAAACATTACCAAATAGGGCACATGAGCCCTCTAATTGTCACCAAAGAAGTTACCAAAAGGCCAGCCGGAGTAGGTTCCTGTGATGACCCGGAAATTTCTGATCAAATTTAAACTTAATCTTTGTATGATCAACATTTCTGACGCGATAAGCAAAGTCTGTAAAACTGAATCTCAAAATTTTAGAACTGTTTCATGTATTAAATTACATTTGACTGCTCTCGACGATTCATGAACAATTATATGTATGTATATATATATATATGTACAAGTAAAAACGACTTTCCTACCGTAAAACACTATTTGCTACAGTGAAATCGTATTTTGCTACAGTTCTACAGTGAAAACGACTTTGCTACAGTGATTTGCTACAGTAAACACTATTTGCTACAGTAAACACTATTTGATGCAGTGAAACACTATTTGCTACAGTGAAATACTATTTGCTACAGTAAAACACTATTTGATGCCCACGAACTAGCAAACAAAAACAGGATAAGGCGGCCATGCGATCGCATGACAAAACCACTGAAAACTCATGCGATCGCATGAGGTACTGTAGCAGGCCACATACTATAAAAGCTCGATCTGGTCTCGAGTTTCTTTTCTAATTTATTCCTCCTTATTATTATTATTATTATTATTATTATTAAGATTAATATTATTATTATTAATCTTATTATAATATTATTATTAGTATTATATATACATAAAATACTACAACGAGGTTATGAGCGTGTCACCTTCAAAATGGGTTTTTGAGCGGGATAGAGCTAAGGAAATTATGGGTTATTGCCAAAGAGGTTATGGGTAATGTTCGAGGGTATATTTATGAATCAAATCTAGTGTTTATCATCTCTGTTGCGTCTACGTACTTTTCTACAATATTGAATCTCAATATTAATACGTAAGCATTTATATTTTATATTTTATAAATTAATAGTGTATACATACTAGTGCTCGAGTGTATATATTTATACATGATTGTACGCTAAATTTTGTCGTTAAACAGTTATGATGAATCACGAAGTAAATACAAATATTACTGATAAAAGGTATATGATATGCATGTTTTTGGAAAGCTGGCGAAAAATCAATAACTTTTCATTTAGAAATCGCGTAATTTCGGTGAACGAATTAAAAGATATGATCAACTGAATTATGATTGACATTGATTGAAATTGCTTTTGAAACTTGTTTGTAAGAATGATAAATTGGATTTTTGAATATTACCAGCCAAGTAAATGAATCCATATATAAGGCACGTCTCGTTTTGTTGAATTATTGTCAAAATCGACTTTTTGAAACGACTTTGGATAACTTTTGTATGTCGATCTCGAGCATTAGGATTGTTATACACTATGACCTGACCTAGCTTGATAGACATTTATTGACCAACATATGTTCTCTAGGTTGAGATCTACGGTTATTTGGTAATCCGAGTTTCGATCACATTTTGGTAAACGACTTTATATGCTGCTAAGGTGAGTTTCATTGATCCCTTTTTTTAATTGCTTTTGCAATATATATTTTTGGGCTGAGAATACATGCACTTTATTTTAAACGCAATGGATACAAGTACATACTAAATTCTACACTGAGTTTGAACCGAAAATCCCTTAGCTTTGGTAACTGTTAACTGCCAGTTATAAGAACTGGTGGGCGCGAGTAGTAGTATATGGATCCATAGGGCTTGATATCCCCATCCGAGCTAGAGCACTAGCCTTTTAACGGACGTATGCTATTTGAGAAGCGTACACGTTGGTTTGCGTGTATTATTAAGATGATTATACAAAGGGTACAAATTATATATACGTTAAGTTTAGTTACCAGGGTGCTCAATTTCGTAGAATATTTTGATAAACGTTTCTGGATTGAACAACTGAAATCTTGTGATCCACCTTTATATACAGATTATGCGCAACATTAAAACTATGAACTCACCAACCTTTGCGTTAACACTTGTTAGCATGTTTATTCTCAGGTTTCCTAGAAGTCTTCCGCTGTTTGCTTAGATGTTAAACAAGCTATGTGCATGGAGTCTTACATGACATATTTTTCAAGGAGACGTTGCATTCACCAAATCATCACCATGTATCTTATTTTGACTGCATTGTCAACGGAAATACTGTTGTAAACTATTATTTATGGTGATTGTCTATATGTAGAAATCATCAGATGTCGAAAACCTTTGACTTAAATATTCATTTATGGTGTGCCTTTTCAAAAGAATGCAATGTTTACAAAATGTATCATATAGAGGTCAAATACCTCGCAATGAAATCAATGAATGACGTGTTCGTCCATATGGATTTGGAGCGATCGTCACAGTTCCCGAACCATCATTCCTAGGTCTTCCCTGCGGGTATTGCTCCTCAAAGCGTCTTTGAGCATCTTGCATGGCCGCCTGTTCCTCATATAATGGAGGACTCGGAATTCGGTTTGAGGTGTTGTAATAGGTCGGATGTTGGTAGGAAGTAGCATAATATTCTTGTGGGTTTTGCATATATAAACCAACATTATGGCGAAGCCAATCGCCTCTGTAATTTCCCCACCTTTGGTCATACCTTACCGCCATATTATGCTCACGTTGTTCTTCATGATATTGGTTAAATTGTTGCATTTTTTCCTCATATTGGTTATCCCTGTGTTGATAACCTACCCTCATATCATGAAAACCGGAAATCACTTCCTCCAACTCTTCTTCCCTTGACCTTTGTGTCCGCCTACGCCTTCGAGCTTGTGGTAACTCTTCTTCAGTTTCAGGTTCTTCTCATGTGAACCTCTTCCCCCGCTTCATCTCTTCCAACACCGCTACCACCCGCTTCATGATCATGGGCACGTGGTGGTTCGTTTACTCTCGGGACAAATGGAATAAGCCTTTGATGATTATTATAGCTTAAAAATTTTGCATTTAGATAATAAGTCTTGCTTAAAGGCTTCATTGTTGTACTGTTTGGAATCAACCGAGAGAAATCGACACCAAAATGCCTGGCAATCTGGGTGATGTAATGCCCACCAACAATCTAATTCAACCCTCTATCTCCCCGCGAATTGTCAAGATAATCCGCCAAAGTAGATGGAATGTCGACACTACTTTGGTTGTAGATTTTGTCTACAAGAAAAACATCTTGACGTGTTACCTTATTTGTGCCATGTTTTCTTGCATTAAACGTTCATGCAACTAACCGATGAAGCATTCTTTTGTCTTTATCATTTATATCGGTGAACTTGCTTCGGCTAGAGGAGAATTGAGTGTCGCTCATATCGTTTCAAAATGGATCATAAGAATCGTCATAATACTCGGCTGACCGTAAGTAAGCATTGAGTTGGGAATCATCTAGTTCGATATACAGATCAAATAGTCGGGCAAACTCGATTTGACTAATTGCCTGATCGATCTCACCTAAATGAAATCTCATGAAGTTTTGATTTGTCGGGTCCATAATGAGATCAAAACGTAAAGATGCTATGAATTCTTTGCATAATTTCGGGTATATGACATCATTGAATCCCATAATTCTTTCACATGCCCTGATTGTTATTAACCTGCCAGTTAAAAGCCGGTATTTAACCTCCAACATTCTCGACACTCTATCATATTTCCTTGCTTCAACTAACGGAGCCGGGTCAAAATACCAAGTGGCATCACATGTTTTGTTCGCTACCCAATTATATGCACTTGCGTAATCCGGATGATCCTGGACATAAGCTAACCAAACCCTTGGATCATTTTGATCCGGTGATCCTTCAGGTGAAGATTGTCGTTCATTTGGTGGATAATTTTGTTCATCTGAAGAATCTTGTTCTTCTCGGTACCGGTGGGAAGGTTCTTCTTGTTGTTGACTTCCCCTTGATCTAAAGTTGTACTGCACCCATAAAACATACACCAAAACAAAAGAGGCGCATAGACAATAGTATGCATTAGTGTGAGTTCATCATAAATCAAGTATATGTTCAAAAATACATATAGCACATAATCATGTTAATCATTCATGTAAACATTTTCTCAAAAGATCCAAGATCAACATAACTAGTTTAGCATTCTAGAAACCAAATTTGAACATGAACCTCATATCATTCTCATCCCCCAAACTACCACATTAGACACAAAGTAATGGAAACTTAACAATTTTCAAGTATTTATATCCATTAAGAACCAAAATATGTTAGATTTCCAAAACATTAACCATGTCATGCTCAAAATGTGATACATATTTATGAAGTACACAAATTATCTCAAACATTCATAAACACTTAGGTAGGAACCAAATTCAACCTAATTCAAAGCCAAAATTCTGATTTAAATTCTATATAAACCCTAGAATCATGAATATACCCTAAAAACACAATGTAACATGATTTCAAGGCATACAAGGCAATTATAACAACCTAAAGCATGTTAATGTTCATAATAATTAACAATTCAAGAAAACCCACATAAATTTCTTAAATAATCTGAAAAATTAAGCATGAAATCGAAGTATTGGAAAGAAAATTAAGTGGAATCACATGAACATACCCTAGGCATCTTGATTTAGGCTTTGATTTGAGAAGACTTGGTTAAAATTGGAAGAATTGAAATTAGGGTTTGGAGTGTTTTAGAGTGAAAGAGAGAATGAATCTGCAATTTTGGGTGAGGAGTGAGTGAAAAACGAGTGTGTGGTGGTAATGAGGAGATAAAATCATGGACCCCACAAAAATTTGAAGCGGATCCGAGAATTTTGAGAGAGTGCGCCAAGCACACATTTGTGGGTGTGCGGCGCGCACTAGTAATCCGAGCTAAAAAACTTTCTGACCCAGTTTTTGCAAAGTGCGTTGAGCGCACATCTGAGGGGTGTGCGGCGCGCACTATTGTTTTTCAGCTGTTTTCGCGTTTGGTCAGTACAGGGAGGTTGGTAACAGATTGGTGAACGTAATGGTATGCAACAAAAATTAAAACCACTCAAAATCATGTAATTCACACAAAAACCTATCTTTAACATTTGTGAAGTTTTTAAAAACGAGTCGCTTCACCCGAATCTTCCCCCAAACTTAGGTAGCTTTGGGGTTAAAAATGAGTTTTACCTCATCTTCAATGTTCATGGGTCTGTCGACATATAATTTGACCCTGTGTCCGTTTACCTTAAACGTATCACCCTTCGCATTCCGTAATTCCACCGTTTCTTACGGAAAAACCTTGTTAACAACAAATGGTCCAATCCATCGGGACTTGAGTTTTCCAGGAAAAAGTTTAAATCGTGAGTTGAATAACAAAACACGATCACCTTCTTTAAAATCTTTCGGATTCTTAAGACGGTTATCGTGCCAAACTTTGGTATTTTCCTTGTATATGAGCGAGTTTTCATAGGCGTTATGTCTCAACTCATCCAAATCATTTAGTTAGTTTAAACGAAGGTTTCCCGCGTCTTCAAGATCGAGATTACAAGTCTTAAGAGGCCAATGTGATTTGTGCTCTATCTCCAAAGGGAGATGATATGCCTTCCCATAGACTAGGCGGTAAGGTGTGGTTCCAATAGGAGTTTTATAGGCGGTTCTAAATGCCCACAAAGCATCGTCAAGCTTCGTTGACCACACCTTAGGATTGGATCCAACCGTTTTCTCAAGGATCCTTTTAAGTGCCCGATTCGTATTTTCAACTTGCCCACTTGTTTGTGGGTGATCAGATGTAGAAATTTTATGGGTTATCCCATATCGTTTTAACACCTTTTCTAATTGAGTGTTGCAAAAATGGGTACCACGATCACTAATTAAAGCCTTCGGGGTACCGAACCGGGCAAAAAGCTCTTTAAGAAAAGTTACAACAACTCGTGCACCGTTTGTGGGGAGAGCCTTTGCCTCAGCCCATTTTGATACGTAGTCGACGGCAACGAGTATGTATTGGTTGGAATGAGATTTTGGGAATGGTCCCATGAAATCAATGCCCCAAATATCGAAAACCTCACAAACTTGGATTATGTTTTGAGGCATTTCGTCTCTTTGACTAATCTTTCCTGCCCTTTGGCAAGAATCGTATGATTTACATATACGGTGGGCATCTTTAAAGATGGTAGGCCAATAAAAATCGGCCTCATAGACTTTTCTCCCCGTGATTTGGGGTCCGAAATGTCCACCAGTGGGAACAAGATGACATTGGAGATAAATTTGATTGCATTCTTCCCCGGAGACACATCGACAGATTATCCCATCGGGACACCGTTTAAAGAGATACGGGTTTTCCCAAAAATAGTATTTCAAGTCACTGAAAAATTTCTTTCGTTTTTGATGTGACATACCGGTTTCTAGGAATCCACCCGCAAGATAGTTGGCTATGTCAACAAACCAAGGATCATCAATTTTCTCAATTTTCATGAGATTTTCGTCCGGAAAGTTATCTTGGATAACAGTCTCATGGAGAACCTCAAGATTCGGGTTCTCAAGGCGAGAATGGTGATCGGCAGCTAGGTTTTCGGCCCCCTTTTTGTCTTTAATATCAATGTCGAATTCTTGCAAAAGCAAGACCCAACATATTAATCGGGGTTTAGCATCTTGCTTAGTAAGTAAGTACTTTAATGCTGAATGGTCTGTATAGACAACCGTCTTTGCTAGTACCAAATAGGATCGAAATTTATCAAACGAAAAGACAATTGCCAGGAGTTCCTTCTCGGTGGTAGTGTAATTAAGTTGGGCTCCTTGCAATGTCTTACTAGCATAATAAATGGGCTGGAAATGTTTTTCAATTCTTTGCCCCAAGACGGCACCAATAGCAAAGTCACTTGCATCACACATAAGTTCGAATGGAATTGACCAATTCGGCGATATGAGAATGGGTGATTGCGTGAGTTTTGCTTTAAGGAGGTTAAAGGCGTTAAGACACTCGTTCGTGAAGACAAATGGAGCATCTTTCTCAAGAAATTTGTTCATCGGGGTTGCAATTTTAGAAAAATCTTTAATGAACCGTCAAAAATCTTTAATGAACCGTTGATAAAAACCGGCGTGCCCCAGAAAACTTCTTACACCTTTCACATTTGTCGGTGGTGGTAATTTGGCTATGACTTCCACTTTAGCTCTATCCACCTCCAATCCCGCACAAGAAATTTTATGACCTAATACAATGCCCTCTCTTACCATGAAATGGCATTTTTCCCAGTTAAGCACAAGATTAGATTCTTCACACCTTATCAACATACGCTCAAGATTATTAAGACATGAGTCAAAAGAATCACCGAAGACTGAAAAGTCATCCATGAATTCTTCCATAAAGTCTTTAATCATATCATGAAAAATAGCTACCATACACCTTTGAAAGGTAGCAGGAGCATTGCATAAGCCAAAGGGCATACGTCGATAGGAGAAAGTATCATAAGGGCATGTAAAGGTGGTTTTCTCTTGGTCCTCGGGTGCTATAGGGATTTGAAAATATCCCGAGAAACCGTCAACAAAACAATAAAAGTTCTTTCCTACTAACCTTTCCAATATTTGATCAATGTAAGGAAGGGGAAAATGGTCTTTTCGGGTAGCATCATTTAATTTTCTGTAATCAATACATACCCTCCAACCCGTGACAGTCCTAGTGGAAATTAATTGGTCGTTTTCGTTGGTGATAACGGTCATTCCACCCTTTTTGGGTACACATTGGACCGGACTCACCCAATCCGAAATTGGGTAAATAAGACCTGCATCAAGGAGTTTGACAATCTCCTTTTTAACGACTTCTTGCATATTAGGGTTCAGTCGCCTTTGTCTTTGTACACATGGCTTATAGTCATCTTCCATTAAAATCTTATGTGTACAATAAGAGGGACTTATACCCTTGATGTCATGAATTTTCCATGCTAGAGCCGGTTTATGGGCTTTTAACATGGAAACAAGTTTAGACTTTTCACTTACAGAGAGTTCGGATGAAATGATAACCGGGAGAGTAGAATCCTCTTGAAGGTAAGCATATTCCAAGTGACTTGGAAGTGGCTTCAGTTCCAAAATGGGAGGTTCTTCAATCGATGTCTTACATCGGTACTCATTTTTTAAATCCAACTTTCTGTATTCTTCATCATTTGGCTCATAACCATTAGCCATCAAAGTGGTCAACATTTCAACTTCTTCTACCATGTTCTCTTCATCACCTTTTGCCAAAATGCATTCTCCCGAGCCTTGCAATTCTGGAAATTCCTGCAACAACTCTGAATACGTGTCTACGGTTTGCAAATAAAAACATTTATCATCAGTAGACTCAGGGTATTGCAAGGCATGGTCAACGGAAAAGGTAACCTTAATATCCTTAATGCTAAGGGTCAATTTCTGCCCATGAACATCTATCATAGCTCTAGCGGTATTGAGGAAAGGTCGACCCAATATAAGAGGCACACGTGTGTCCTCCTCCATGTCCAAAATTACAAAATCGGCCGGAAATACTAGGGTATCCACTTTTACTAACATATTCTCTAAAATTCCACGAGGGAATTTAACAGAGCGGTCCGCTAGTTGAATTGCCATTCGGGTTGGTTTTAGTACCCCGGGGTCTAGCTTAATATATAATGAATGAGGAATCAAATTAATGCTAGCCCCTAAATCCGCTAATGCTTTAATGCATTCCAAATCTCCTAAGAGACATGGTATGGTAAAACTCCCAGGATCTGCTAACTTCTTTGGTATTTTGTTCATCAAAATTGCGGAACAATTAGCATTCATGGTGACGGATGAAAGTTCCTCCATTGTAAGTCTTTTAAGAACTTAGCATACTTGGGCATACCTGAAATCACATCAATGAAAGGCATATTTATGTTAATTTGTTTAAACATATCTATAAATTTTGACCTTTCGGCTTCGAGCCTTTCTTGTTGTTGTTTCCTTGGGTATGGGAGCGGTGGTTGATATGGCTTCACTACGGGTTTTTCCCGTTCTTCCTTCTCAACCACTTGTTCCAGCTCCTTAACCAGTTCATCATTTTTGTTCAACGGAATACTGAAATCAGAATCTTCGGGCATTCTTGGAGCTTCGTATGCTAGACCACTCCGTGTGGTGATAACATTTGCGTGCTCATTTCGGGGGTTCTTATTGGTATCACCCGGTAAACTTCCTGGTTTTCTCTCACTAAGTAAACTAGCTAAACCATTCATTTGCTTCTCCAAATTCTGAATTGAGACTTGTTGGTTTCTAAACTGGTGTTCGTATTTCTCGTTTGTTTGGTTTATGTTTGTAACAAGCTGGGTTTGTGATGCAATCAACTTTTCCAACATACTCTCCAAATTTGACTTTTTTTCTTCCTGTTGGGGTTTTTGATAAAAACCCGGAGTTTTTTGTTGGAACCCACTACTTGACCCTTGTTGGTAATTGGAATTTTGACCTTGAGGGTTGTATGGGTTGTTGAAGTTTCGGTTAAACTGGGCTCTTCCGTGAAATTGATTATTATTTCTTTGGCTTATGAAAGCCACTTCTTCTTTTTGAGCCATTGTTAGACCAGCATCACAATCTTTTCCTAAATGGAAACCACCACAGTATTCACAACCTACTTTCATACTATGAATTTCCTTGGTGATTTTGTCCATGTTTCGAGCAACACCGTCTATTTTCACACTTAGGGAACTAAGGTCATCATAAGCACCGGCGCTTTGGACTTGAGCATTACGAGTAATTGGTCGTTCTTGATGCCACTCATGAGAATAATCGGCTAGCTTCTCGATTATCTCATAAGCCTCTTGCTCGGTTTTGTCCATGAGTGAACCTCCGGACGCTTGATCAATGGAAATTCGGGTTGCAACATCACAACCCTTGTAAAAGATTTGGACTTTTTGGAAGGTATCCAAACCATGGTTTGGACAACCTCTTAGCATTTTGGAAAATCGATTCCATGCTTCGTACAAGGTTTCCATCAGCTTTTGACAGAATTGGGTAATTTTGTGTTGGAGTCTCGCGGACTTAGAAGCTGGAAAATATTTCTTAAGAAATTTTTCCAACATACCATCCCAAGTTTCTATCGTAGCCTCGGCCAATGAATCTAACCAACTTCGTGCTTCCCCGTGGAGTATCCATGGGAAAAGTCTTAAAAATATGGCCTGGTCAGTGTCGGGTTTAAGTTTGAAAAGAAGACATATCTCTTGAAAAAGACGAATTTGTTCGTTTGCATCTTCATTCGGACCACCACCAAATTGACACCTGTTATTAATCATTTGGAGAATAGGTCCTTTTATTTCAAAATTTACCTCACCAGTGGGCGGAGTAATAGCACTACCTTGTCCGGTTCGGGTTGCCATCATCTTGGCCGCCATTGATTGTCTTGGTACCATCGGTCTTGCTTCTCCTTCCATTTCAAATTTTGGAGGAGGAACGGGCTCACCAAATTTAGAATATCTCGGCTTGGTTGTACTTGATTCTGAATCAAAAGTTTCCTGCTTTGATGAAGATTCAAAAAGTTCAAGTATTTCTTTTGGGATCCTACCAAGCTTTCTATCAGGTTCCATAAGCGGTGTAAGTAATGGAGAATCTGAACTTCGGGTATGTGGCATATGCAACCTAAAATCTGTCAATCACACAACTAACAAAACTATTAAATGTACCGATTCTATAAGTCTAAAAATCAAAGACTATTAATAATTTAAAAATAATTAAGAAACTACTTAATCACAAATTGGTTAATAATTCTATTTTGACACAAAACTGTCCCCGGCAGCGGTGCCAAAAACTTGATGTGCAAAACGTGGTATATGAATTGTTATATAAAATAGTATGGAAAAATACCGATTAGAGATTGCTACACACTAACGGGTAGTGTACCCGATCGTGTAGTAGTATAGTAAATGGTAAAATCCGTGTATCGTTCCAAGGACAGTATCTAAATCAAATTAGGATTATAGACTAAATTGTGATTGACTAAGAAAATTATCTAGACTTTCTACCCTTAATGTTGAATGTTATTTAGGATGAAGACCGGATTGATTGGTTATGCACGAGAACTAATTAATTAGTTCACCAAGAGTAGTCTTGCGCAAACACTCAAACGGGATTACAAGACGCAAGTGATGTTCTTGTCATCTAAGACCTCCTATTTGTAATCAACTAATTCAACTAGTTTGAAGACTTGAAGAATGATCATGTCAATGGTGTGTTGCACATGATCCACTCCTATATCAACTAAAGGTTTAACTTAGTTCATTCCCTTGGTCCGGTTAAATGCTCAATTCACTCAACCCAAATAATTAACTAAGTGTTATAACAAGATCCCTATAAACGTCACTAGATAAGGCAAATCATTAACACATGTTAATTGATGGAACTAGGTAGTTGAAAATGTGTATAACAGATTCTAAGGAATTGGTCATTCTCCTAGACAATTACACATACTAATTAAGCTATTCCAAAGTATCTACAAGAGTCGTTCTTACATTCTTATGTAAATTAACCATTTGAACTCAACTTATCCCTTTTGGTAAAAGACGGATAAACACATGTCACTAGGTATAAATCAATACATTAACTTAACAAGATGATGTTTCTTAATCAAATGAACATATCAACTAGTTGAATCGAAAGGATTATATTTAACAAGAATGGTTCTTGTATTCAAACATCAAACTATCGTGCATAATTACAATCAATCAAAAGTAAACATTCAACATCTCGGTTATTTATCTAGATGAACATAAAATGGACTAGCCAACAATCATGCTTGAAAACTTAAACACAACAGTAACAAAGATAGAATTCATTGTAAATACAAGATTAACCTTTTAGGAGTAATTTTGGATGAAGCTCTTGAATGATCTTGGATTCTTTAATGATTTGAGTGCTTAGATGCACTTTGATAAGCTCAAGAACTGCTTTGAATCGTATATTTTCGTCTCTAAGCAGAAAGGAAACTGGTACCCTTGAAATGAAACTGGAAATGGAATTAAATAAGCTGAAAAGTTGGTGAAAAGTACTGTGCGCGGCGCGCACAGTAAGGGTGCGCTGAGCACACTCTCACCTACTTCACTTTTCCTTTACAGCTCGACAACGCACGTTCAAATCTGCTTTTCTGTTAAAAGTGCTCGAATGGGTGCACTGAGCGCACTACTGTGCGCGGCACGCACCACCTAAATGTGCGCTTGGCGCACTTTGGTTTTGACCAAGAAATCCTCTGATCAAATTTATGCAATGTGCGCTGAGCGCACATTCTGTGGTGCGCTGAGCGCACTCTTCTGTCTTTGGGTTTCTAGTCTTATTTTCGATCTCTGAGCTGTTATCATACATAATCTTCATATTTCTTCAAGTTTACAATGATTCTAGACTATATTACAATACTATGAAATACAAACGGAAGTACAATGTTTACATATGAAATAAATAACAATAGGATGCGATATTATGACTAAAGATATGACTAATTTGAGTAATATCAGTTAGTTCCTTTGGACGAGAGTATTCTTGTAGAGGTTGCCAATGGAAAACTTGAGAAAGTTAACCAGATTGGCCGAGGAGGTATTATAAACTTAGCTGGAGTGGATTTTGAGATTGATTTGATACCCATTAAGTTGAGAAGCTTTGATGTGATCGTCGGTATGGACTGGTTATCCAAGGTAAGAGCCGAAGTAATCTGTGAAGAGAAGATTCTTTGGATACCTCGCGAAGAAGGAGAGCCACTGGTTGTTTAGAGAGAGAGATGTAGCCCGAAGCTAAACCTTATTAGTTGCATGAAGGCACAAAAGGTTATGAAGAAGGGGCGTTTTGCTATTTTAGCACACGTGAAGAAGCTAGAAACTGAGGATAAGAGCGTGGATGATGTGCGCATTGTGAACGAATTTCCCGACGTCTTTCCAGAAGAGTTACCTGGATTACCTCCACCGAGAGCAGTGGAGTTTCAGATCGATCTAGTGTCAGGAGCTGCACCTGTAGCTATTACACCTTATCGACTAGCACCTTTCGAACTGCAAGAGTTGCAGAGTTAACTGCAGGAATTGCTAGACCGTGGATTTATCCAACCGAGTTCATCGCCTTGGGGCGCACATGTTTTGTTCGTGAAGAAGAAGGACGGATCTTTCCACATGTGTATCGACTATCATGAGCTGAACAAGTTGACGATTAAGAATCGATATCCCCTTCCCAGAATTGACGATCTTTTCGATCAGCTGCAAGGATCAACCGTTTACTCTAAGATCGATTTGCGATCAGGTTATCACCAGTTGAGGGTGAAGGAGAGCGATGTGATGAAGACTGCGTTCAAGAACCCGTTATGGTCATTATGAGTTTCTAGTGATGCCATTCGGTTTAACCAATGCACCTGCAGTGTTTATGGATCTCATGAATCGAGTTTGCAAGCCATACCTGGACAAGTTCGTCATTGTCTTCATAGATGATATCCTCATCTATTCCAGAAGTGAAGCAGAACATGAGCAACATCTTCGACTAGTGTTGGAACTCTTGAGACAAGAGCAACTCTATGCCAAATTCTCCAAGTGTGAATTTTGGTTGAAGGAAATTCAATTTCTTGGTCATATCGTGAGCGATCGGGGTATCAAAGTCGATCCCACGAAGATCGAAGCTATGGATTTTCTCTGATTGCGCGTCCGTTGACTGCGTTAACTCATAAGGGAAATAAATTCGTTTGGGAACCCGAGCAAGAGTCGGCATTCCAAACCCTGAAGTAGAAGTTAACCACCGCACCTATCCTATCACTTCCTGGAGGCAGTGATGACTTCATTGTGTATTGCAATGCCTCCCGACAAGGTTTTGGGTGTGTATTGATGCAACAGAAGAAGGTTATTGCTTACGCCTCCCGACAACTGAAGATTCACGAGCAAAACTACACAACTCATGATCTCGAGCTTGGAGCTGTTGTCTTCGCACTAAAACTGTGGAGACACTATCTTTATGAGACTAAGGGCACTATCTTCACTGACCACAAAAGCCTCCAACACATCTTTGATTTGTAGATGTAAATATAAATTGATAACAGTCTATAAACATAAATGATTATAGATGATTTTTAGATATATATTTTTATGTATGTAGCATTTTTTTTTTTTTTTTGTTGCTTAAAGCTACTCAATAGCTTTATACTTTCATTTTTGTTCCAATGTAGGCAATATACCCAGAAAAATGTCAGTGTAGGTCACATACTTTCAAAAGTGTTATAATGTAGGCTATTGGTGGCCGGTCACTTGCTGAACCGATAAAACTAATTATTTGATATTTTTTTACTAAAAAATTTACATGAATTGTCCTTGTGGTTTTTGCGTATGCGCTCCCTAAAACTAACGAGCGTAAAAAAGGTTCGTTAAGTCAAAACAAATTAACCTAAAAATCACCTTGTTGATCCCCTTTTTGTACGGGCAAAGCCTATACCAGTCCTGACATGCTGCTATTTCATTTTAATTCGTTTATTCCCCTTCCTTCGTAAATTAGGGTATCTCAAATTCTCACAAATTTTAAACCAAAAGCACATACAAATGAGAGATTCAAATTTAGATATGTTCGATCCTAAAACGAAGGTTATGGACTCTACCCACTCGCCAAAAAACGGTCATGGCCACGGAGACTTTGGTTTTGCTTTTAATGATAACAATTTCTTCGATTGTGTTCTTCGTATTGAAATCATTTCGGAACCACCAGAGTCTACAATCGATGGTGAAGGTTGGACCAGCTTAGCTGGTTGGGTTCGAAATCGGAAACGACGTCGTGAAGATCTTAAAAAAGATAATGGCCCGTTTTCTTTTTTCTTTTTTCATTCGCTAAAATTTTGCTTAATTCGTGAAGATGAATATGAAATGAAGATGAGGAAGAAGATGACACAAAAATGCCTTCACATGCTTTGCACATGACTGTTTTAACGAAGAAAATTAACAATGTTAGCATATATAACAAACACCTTATTCATTATGTTAGTAAGTTAAGTTGGTTTACATTAACACGCTGATTCAAAATACGTAAATTTTATTCAAATACCTTATTCATTATGTTCTTAATTATTTATTTATTTTTTTTATTATTTTTTTTTTTTTACAAATTGCTTACCCTACTATAAGAATAATTAATATTTTGGTGTAAATTTTGTGCATCCGTTAAATAGTTTAAAAAAGTTTGGGCATACTTCTAATAAATTGAATAAGTAACATAACCTTTATTAAAATTAATATTCAGTTAAATTTAAAAAAAAATAAAAAACTAAAATAAGGGTTATTTATGCCATTGGTATCTGTGGTTTGCCCAAAATTATACCGATAATCTTTTTCTTTTTAAAATTATACCGGTAATCTCTGTTATTCGAAAAATGCATGACGCTGGTCTTAAACCTAACGCCATGTAATCAGTTAACGGGATAAATTAACTGACATTAAATTTAGAACCAACACCACAAAAATATATAATTGGTACTCCGTATTAAATAAAGACATAATTCACCTTCACGTTTAATCGAATTTTTTCATGTAAATAAATATGTTAGGTGAAGGGATTAAGATGGATCGGAAAAAGAAGAAACAAAAAAAAAAATCAAGTAAAATGACGAATATATCATATGGTTGGTCTTAAATCTATTATCAGTTTATCCCGTTAACTAATTACATGACGCTAGGTTTTTAACCTGTCTATCAAACCATGGGGATTCCAGATGTAATCTTTTTTTTTTTTTTTTTACTATTTTTTCAGATAGACAAAATTTTGCCAAATTGGAGTGTTACATTTGGTGCGAAAAATTAATCTTCCGTTTTGGGGAAAGCAACACCTATAGATTTCTCATTTCTCAAATTAAAAATTTGAAGGTACGGACTAACTAATTTAGGGATTTCATTTTTTAAACTTGAATACTTTGATATATCCACCTCATTTTTACTACTTCCACTCAAAAATACTAAACTGCGCTCAATGATGTCTTATACAAATTGTTAATGAAGGATATAATTGGAAAAAATGCATATAAAGATGTGGAAGAATAAGTGTGGAAATATCACCTCTTCTTGTTAATTTAATCATCATTTCGTGAAATTGGGAGATCGATGATCTCATTAACTATCTCAATTTCACCTAACTCAACTAATTATCTTCGATTTCCGCTTATCAAATTTGCAGATAATTTTTTGTGTCCCTGAAATTATGTCTGCAATCGAGACAATGGCCGTCGCTTCTAATGATGAGTACACTGCCAAAATTTGCGGTCACTGGTAATGTTATATATGTTTGTTGTGTATGTATATATTATTATTGTTATAATTATACTTGAGGGATGATTTTTATATTTTATTCAACTATATGAGCTGACTTCGAGCTAATACATGTGATATTATTTGTTATTTTGTGTAAATTGTGAATTTGTTTTCTTGCTATACGTAGGTATCTGATTCTTTTTAACAGACGATGCTTATTTGTAATTTGTATTATAGTGGCATGTTTAGCTTGTAGCTTTTTGGAGCTTAAATATATTGTTGTTGATAAAATTAGCTCCAATTTAAGAGAAAAAAACCATTGCTTGGTTGTCAAAGTTTTAAGCTTGAAATCTAGAATAAGAAGAATAATAATAATGTACCTGAAAGTGGTTTCCAAGTTAAGTTTCGAGATTTTGAGATCATATTTTACTTAGTTAGCTTCTTACTATGGTCACATACCTGTTAAATATTTGTGTTTATGTATGTTATTTTACAATTTCTAGGTATATGTGTTGGGAAAACGGCCTTACTAGTTCCCAACATCTAGCTCAATAGAAACGGTAGAAATTAACAACACAAGAATTAATATGGAAACTCCAAAACATGAGAAAAACCACAGACCTCTAAAGAGAGAAATTTATTATATTACAAATTGTTACATTGACATAGACTTGATAGACCACTATCAAATACCAGATAGACCACTATCTACTATTTTTCTCTTAAACCTAATGCAGAAAGACTTAACTCTTACACTAAATCTTAAAGAGTTTGTTTTGGTGGGGCAAGTTGGAATTAAAGCTTAACCTCCTTTTATAGCCAACTTCAACTTAGTCACCAAGTTTTACAGGGCACAAAGCACAACTTGGGCACTTGGTCACCAAGTTTACTATTTAGAGGATTATAAATTAATAACTAACAAATCATCCCTTAATTCAAATTCCCTAAATCTCGAAATCGCCGGCGTAGATGATTCCTCGACAACTTCAAGATCTCCATCTTCATGGCACTGACATATCTTTAACTCAATACAATAGATAATAATGCATCCATATCAAACATTGTCTAAATCGACAATCATTATCAAAACAGACAATCATAATTTTAAAAAAATTATCATACTACACCGTAAAGAGTATCACCAATCAGAATATCCCATTCTAAGAATTTCACCTCGGCACATGTTGAACATCAAGCTTAATTTTTTTGGTGCAACTTCCCCGTTTGGCTTTCTCGGAAGTTCATCAGCCATCAACATCAATTTCCATCACACAACTTGCATTAACGCCAAACCAATGTCCATATGTAATTTTTGGAACCGCTAACAAACATCCCTTTCCATGATGGCGCAGATACACCATGAGGATGACATGACTTTAGAGGAATTAGTCATTCTTTGTAACAACGGAGACATCGTTAGCGCCTTTGGAGCCATTTTGCGAATTAGCTTCACATGGATAATCAACCCTTACACCACCCTTACACACCAGGACCGTTACCTTCCTGCCTTTTCACCTTAGATAGAAGCTTTCTAGTAACATCTTCAAACTTCAAAGTTTATTTTTCATACATCAGAATATGTTTCATGTGCTCATAAGATGATGACAAAGATAATATCAGCCTGAATGATTTATCTTACCATCCACTTCAACTCCAATAGCTTCGAATTATGAAACGATACCATTAAGAATACTTAGATGATTTGAAATTTTTGTTCCTTGAGATACAACCGATTTGAGATGCCCTTGCCCTGGTATAATTGTGCCAAGTTATCCCAAAGCTCCTTAGCCGTTGATAACTCATGCACATTTGCAAGTATGTTATTTGCAAGACACAAACGAATATCCCTTGTCACCCTCAAATCCATATCATCCCATTTTTCTTCATCGAACTTACTGTTGCGGCTGCTAGAATCACCGCTAGAAGCAAGGGTGGGTTTACCCTTTAAGGCCTTGCGTAACCCGGACTGAATCAACACATCTTTGACTTGAACTTACCACAAGCCAAAATTGATTCTTCCATCAAATTTCTCTACATCAAACTTCATTGTATCGAACTTCGACATCGTATCCGTATCTTATAAACAATAATGAATATTAGAAAACAAGATATCATATGCGATCAATAGAACTTTGTAGCTGACTCTTCAGCACAATTTTACTCCTAACTCTTCTTTGAGTCGGTACAAATTCTATAACCGAGACCTCCGTCAAACTTGACTGATACTAGTTGTTGGGAAAACGACCTCACTAGCTCACAACACCCAGCCCAATGAAAACAGTAGAGAATTTAACAACACAAGAATCTACGTGGACTCCAAAACTAGGAGATATACACGGGCCTTCCAAAAGAGAAATTCACTATATCACAATTTGTTACAATGACATAGACCCGATAGACCACTAGATAGACCACTATCTACTTTTCTCTCTTAAACCGAATACAATCTTACAAAGTCTTAACTCACTAAATCTTAAAGTGTATTGTTTTGGTGTGGCAAGTTGGAATACAAGCTTAACCTCCTTTTATAGCCAACTTCAACTTGGTCACGAGCTTAACTTGGTCACCAAGTTTATATTTTTATAGAATTATGAATCAATAACTAACAATATGTACAAATATATGTGCCCAGCATTTTTATACACTTGACATCTACAAGTCACAGCTCAAGCTTACAGATCCACCGTGCAATGACAACACCTAGCATTAGGCATCCGCTCTCATAATACTTTCTATATCCTAATATTTTAATTTTACTTCAATGTTACTCTAGATTTATTCTTAATTGAACCTGCGTTTCTCGTGTTTATTCATCATATTGCTATTTAAGTGCATGGTAACTTAACATTATTGTTTTATGCATTTTGGTTTCTATCACATTTTTGTTTTTGTTTTGAATGCTAATATGCTATAGGACATATATCGAGTTAAACTGATTGCTATTATATCATAAAGTTTAATATACCATGTATATATCTATTATATTACTGAATAATAATCACAACGTGTCACAAACAGTGCCAGAGCTATTCCCTCCTCAAACATTGACCTGCATTACTTTCACTGTTCCCGCAATTTAGAAAAATGTAAAATATGTGGTGATATGGTTCCCAAAAAGCATGCTGAGGAACATTACTCAAACACTCATGCTCCGGTACGTATATTTAACTGAGATAGTTAACTGTAAGAAGTTGTTTTTTCTGCATATTCCAATAGGTACCCACAAAATCATATCTTTTATTCACTCGAAAAGAAGATATTTTATTTTTTCCATATGTAAATCCATTACTTTGATGGTTCCATATAGTGTAATAACTTCTTACTTTAGGCTTGGTATAACCTTAGCTCTTACCTACCTATCATTGGAAAAGCCTTGATTTTAGTTATGTAAATCAGAGACGGAAAAAATAAATATAAAGTTTGGAAAAGCCTTGAATTTAGAACCTTAAGCTATTTACGTAACATTTTCATCTGTTTCCCATTCAAATTTCAAACCTTTTTTTATGAAAATTTGATTGGGGTAATATATCTTCAAGGGCTCATATAGTTATGTATAAAAAGACTAGTACATTAAGATTTTTGGGTCAAACCCAACACAATCTGACCTGTCTTGATTGGTACAATGTTATCCTTACGACTCAAACCCTTGATGATCCGTTGTTACCCAACCAAGGTTTGGGAGGGATGGTTTTAAACTCTCAAAGTTCGAACAATTATATCTTTTGATCGGCATTTCAGCTCTGTTGAAGACAGTTAGTAATATCACTGTTCATGACTGGCAGCGTATCTGATTCTGTAACAGGTATCTTGTTCTCTATGCCATGAGTTGATTGAACCTGATAATTTAGATGCCCACAAAAGTCAAAAATGCCCTCAGCGAATGGCAACTTGTGATTACTGCGAGTTTCCCTTGCCTGCAATTGATCTGTTTGAGCACCAGGTAATCACTATCGGATCTCTTAACGCAGTTTGTTTGGCCAGTACAACAGTAAAATTTATTTTTTTAAATACTACGATAGCCACAAATTAATAATTCTTTTATCTCCTATAACATATGAATTTTGCCTTTATTTATTTAAACTTCCAGGAAGTTTGTGGAAATAGAACCGAACTATGTCATCTGTGTAACAGATATATTCGACTTCGAGAAAGAAGTGCTCATGAAGTTTCATGCAATGGTGTCCCAAATACTACAATCGAATCTTCCAGGTTTGAAGAACACCACCTTCCTTTTGTGGATATTCAACATAGAACTTTTGAGTTGAAAACGCATATTGGTCCATTGTTAACTTATAATTTAAGCCGTGGATTGATTTGGGTCCATATGAATGCAAACTAGTTTTAGATATAAGACGAATGGTCAAACATTTGCTCAAAAAATATATGTTTACATGTTAGGTTGGTCGTTACTATTAATGTAATTTTTTTAAGTCAGGATTTTAGCTAGTTGTATTTTATGATCAACTAATTACTTGATTTCATCATTTTTTTTTAAGGGTTGCGAGGGAAGTTGAACGAGATCGTGCTCGTAGAAGAAGGCCACCTCCACGTGACTTCTCTACACGAAGGCTTCTGTTCACCATAGCGATAAGTGGCATCGCAATTCTGCTAGGATCATTTATTTTCCAAGCCAAACCGGACCAGGATCAGGTGCATTAAGATTTCAAAAGGTCACTTGGGTTTGGTTTTGCATTTGTATGCAAAACTTTGGTTTTATCTGTTTGTTGTAACATGTAATGTGACACACAGTCACCATTGTCTTATATTTTCCCGTATGTATTAAAGTATATCCTTTTCTCCTAATCATATGCAAATGAATAGTGTTACACTAAAATATGACCTACCTAAAGAAATGATGTAAAGTTGAGTGTGTATGTAATATCCCATGTAACTATAAATTCTTGTATTAATCGCACTCCATTTGCGAGTTCTTTGGCATATATTATCAGATTGCTGAAACTATGTGTATACGTACGTTATGACTTCAAGAAACAACTTGGCGCTCAAACTAAGTTTCTTTGTACGACGTCATGGATTGAGTATGATTTGACTTGTTTACTACCACTTGTTGATTCGAGTATGACCAAGTGATAAAATGAGTTTTAAAGCAGCTTACGATCAATGTTCATACTAATTAAGTCGCATCAAATTTTAAGGTTCGTTTTTTTTTTTTTTTTTTTCCTTGAAAAGCAAGAAAATATTATTGATACTTATAAAGTTACAAGTACATTATATGGGCTGTGTCGAGTCCGATTATATGGGCTAAGCCCAGTTAACAGAATGTATACAAAATGTAGTATAGCCAGTTAACAGAATGTATACAAAATGTAATATAGCCAGGGTAAAAATAGTTATTATCGAGTAGTCTAAATGGCAAAAACAGAACTGTTTTTACCATTTTCAACTGTAAAAAAGTTAACCAAATTATTTCTGCACTACGTTAAAGGTGGTGTGCGAATCACGTTAAAATCGCAAAGTTAAGGTTGGGTCAAAATAGGGAATTCGTAACTCATTTTGCGAAACACCGCAAAAGAAATCCTTATTTTCGAAAAACTCCCTGTAAGTCCCTTCATATTGCAAAATTTATCCTTGTCGATTCCTATATTTACGAAATATGCCCCTGATCTAATGAAATCGTGATCATTTTAATCTTCCCCAAATTAAAACCGAATGATCAAGTTTCACTTGTACGTACGTAACTAACAGGCAACTTCAAAGGTGGAGGACAGGCTAAGAACGTGTCAGTGGCAGGTTATGGTGGCGTTAAATTCGGAATTTGATATTAATTACAAAAATTTAATTCTTAATTTGATCTAATGGGAATTTGGAGTAGCTTCTCCAAAACTGTAATTAAAAATATCTGCACATGTGGTGGAATTGGAACTACTAAAGGTAACAACGCTTCTATATTAATAAATAAAAAATTAGGGTTTACAATTTTATATACTGCCTAATAAAGAAAAAAAAACAGTGTTTATGAGTAATTACATTTGGTATGATACTATTATAGATTTATAGTATATGAATGTATACATATATAATAATTGCAGTTAGTTAGTTAATTTACAAAACAGAAGCATTATATTGATGGATGAGATTACATGAATGCCATGCCTGTTTTTGTGTAATATGATATTTTAGTATCTTATTTAGTCTATGTTAATCTTAAGGATAGTTTAATTGATAAAATCATGTATTTGTTCAAAGAACTCATTACATTTTTGAAGCCAAATACATGATCAGAAGTTTTGTATTTGCTCACACCAGGTGATCGTTACAAATGGCATAGACCAATGTCATCTACGGGTGTGCGATTGTCGATTCAAGATCACCACGTAACATCTTTTTATATCACCTGTTTTTAGTTATTTAGTATAAAGTGTCTTTCGAATCATAAGAATCAACATTAGCTGTTCGATTATTTTTTATCTTTTCCTAATTTTGGAATATCTTTCTTATGTTACCCTATATTTTATATAATCTGTATGTATCTTAGGTGGTGATTGATAATGGTATAGTGCAAGTGACATTATCGAAACCAGGGGGTCTTGTTACTGGTGTTCGATACAATGGCCTTGACAACGTGCTGGAGGTTCTTAATCAAGAAGGTAATCGAGGGTGAGTTCAGTTTTAACTGTTGTATACAAGTATATTACACTTTAAATAATAATTATTATAATACTTGTTTCAAGCTACCAATGGCTTTGAATATTAATTTGAGAAATTAAAATGAATAATGTAGGTACTGGGATGTTGTCTGGAGTGCTCTAGATGACTCAGGAAGAAAAGGTGTATTTGAAGTGTATGTTACTTAAACTCACTATTATATCCATAATATCACTACAGTAATAATAAAGTTTTTAAAATAAATTGTTATATAGCATGTGTAAAGATATGCTTCAACATTTGTATAAACGACCCGTTTATTTTTTAGTAAACAGTTGTTAACCCAATCTAACGCATTGTCAAGTAACGTTTGATATATCTATTATTATTTTTTTTATTATTGAAGCCTGTGACGCTATGTCTTTGCAGGATCAATGCAACAAGCTTTAACGTAATAGTGGAAACCGAGGAACAAGTAGAGGTGTCCTTTTCAAGACCATGGGATCCTTCCCTAAGGGGCAAAGTTGCTCCTATAAATATCGATAAGAGGTTTTTTTATTTTATTTTCCTTTATGATCCTCTAAAATTCGATGAGACACAAACTTATGATCTTTATATATGTCACGTAATTCTTCTAGGTTTGTGTTGCTGCGTGGTTCCTCCGGTTTCTACACATACGCCATTTATGAACACTTGGGCTCTGAGGAATGGCAAGGTTTCAGCCTTGGCGAAACACGAATTGCATTCAAACTCAGAAAAGACAAGTTAACTATGTTTTTATTATTATTATTATTAATTTTTTTTTTGTGAATTAGATGGCACTCTTGGATTATGAGCTTAATAAGTTGTATGTTTGGATAGGTTTCATTATATGGCGGTAGCTGATGATAGAAGAAGATACATGCCCCAGCCAGATGACCGATTACCAGGGAGATGCCAACCTCTTGCCTTTCAGGAAGCCGTTTCGTTAGTTAATCCATGTGTGCCCGAGTTCAGGGGAGAGGTAAGCTATTTCTTCTAGCCAATTTGACAAAAATATATACTTTTAATTTTAAATTTTATTTGTGAATGTAAAAGAAAGCTAACAATGTCTGCCTCAATAATATTCTTGGAATATTAAGATGTTTGTAGACTTGTACTCACATATGGGAATACGGTAGCAGATAAAACAAAAAGATTAAAACTTTTATATATTCCTTAAAGTATTTGGTTTGGTCGATGGAAATACCTTAAATTAAATCACTAGCGATGTTTATAAAAGTTACAGTTTTTTCTATAAGAATCAGTTTTTTGCGGATAAATGATGATCTGGGAGGCTTAATACACTAGAAACTGTGTCTATTTTTTTTTTTTTTTTTGTTTGTGTGGGAAGGTCGGTTGACTTGTTTGACCTTCTTCTAGGATCTATCTTTTTAAATTTTTAAATACCAGTTTGACCCATTAGAGATAAAACACAACTGGAATCAACCCATTCGTTAGTAAGTGTGAGGGAATGACATTATAATTTCTATGAATAGTATTATGATCCGATTGGTATAATGTTTTGCACTTGGGTAGGTGGATGACAAGTATCAATACACTTGCGAGAACAAAGATCTCATGGTACACGGTTGGATGTCAAACGACCCTCCAATTGGATTTTGGCAAATCACACCCAGTAACGAGTTCCGGACCGGTGGGCCCCTCAAGCAAAACCTTTGTTCCCACGTTGGTCCCACTTGCTTAGCTGTAAGTAACTTCTACCACGTCATCAATGTTCACTTACTCATAGTAAAGGTTCACTTTTATTTGCACCCTTTGTCAAATTCTCGTCACTTGTAGTCTTACTTATATGAGTTGTACAATGATCAGGTTTTCGTTGGTGCTCATTATGCGGGAGATGATCTAGTCCCAAAATTTGAACAGGGAGAACCATGGAAAAAGGTCTTCGGGCCGGTTTTTATATATCTAAATTCAACGATGTGCGAACAAGATCCTCTTACGCTTTGGGATGATGCAAAAAGACAGGTTGGATGATGTGTATGTAATTATACTTTTATAGTTTTATGTAAAATTGCCCTTTTGTTGATATTATAAAAATTTCAATGATATCAGATGACGGTTGAGGTCAATAGTTGGCCCTATAACTTTCCAGCATCGGAGGATTTTGCAAAATCACATCAGCGAGGAAATGTTGGAGGAAGATTACTTGTTCGGGACAGGTAACGCAAACTGGCCACCTAATATATATATATATATATATATATATATATATATATATATATATATATATATATATAGGGGCAGGATCATTGGGGAAGCAAAAAAAAAAAAATTCCGTTTTTTGAAAAAACTTTGTTCACGAACATTATAGATTGGATGAAAATATGAACATTTAGAAAAGACACTTCGTGATGAATGTTATTATTTTGGCGGGAAAACGATCGACAAAAATAACATTCAAGATAATATTGTTCGTGAAGAATGTTAACGTTTTTTTTTTCTTCATGTTTTGTGAAGTAAAATTTAGCCCGATTTAGGGTTTAGGGTTTAGGGTTTGGTGTTTTGGGTTTATTCCATAAACCCAAAACACCAAACTCTAAACCCTAAACTCTAAACCCTAAACTCTAAACCGTTCGTGTTAAAAACTCAATCTAAACCCTAAATCTAAACCCTAAATCTAAACCCTAAACCCTAAATTTATAAACCCTAATATCTAAACCCTAATATCTAAACCCTATAAACCCTAATATCTAAACCCTAATATCTAAAACCTCAACATACGCTCGAAAAACACGATAATTGTTATATATTACTTCTTCGAGCGTTTTCCCGCCAAAATAAAAACATTTATCACAAAGTGTCGCTACTAAATGTTCATATTTTCATCCAATCTATAATGTTCGTGAACAAAGTTTTTTCAAAAAACCGTAAAAAAAAAAAAATTTGCTTCCCCCCGCTTCCCCCCGATTGGTTACTTCCCCCTTGATCCTACCACTATATATATATATATATATATATATATATATATATATATATATATATATATATATATATATATATATATTTATTTTTTTCTTTTGCCTTTATAATAGAATTTACATATTGTTTCTGTTTTAGATACATCCAAAATGATGACATCCCGGGAAATGGTGCATATATTGGGTTGGCCCCACCAGGAGATGTTGGATCATGGCAAAAAGAATGCAAGGTGATGCATTTACCCACATTACTTTTCGTAATAACAGAGGTGGTAATGTAGACCCATATACTTATATAGAAGGTTGATTCAAGTAGTGTTAATCTCTAGCCTGGTCAAGTATTGTAAATAAAAAATTCATTAAAAAGAAATGGGTCAGGACGTCAGGTCAAACAAGTAGAGAGTTGCCCAAAGTGTATTTCTATGCATAAAGCCTTATCATTGTTATATTCATATTGAAATAATATATATTGTGCTGTCATCTTTGATACCTTAATTCTAAAGAATAACGTTAATAGATTCGGACTGAATGTGGTTCTGGTAAATGCTGCCCAAAAATGACCCATTTTGACTTGTATACCCACTCAATTCTCTGATTTTGACTATTGAGACTGTCCTTAGCAACTTAGACCCTTATTATAAATTCAAAGGTTCACATGGATTTCGTTACATACATAATGACTTCAAGTTTAATTAACTGGTTAAAATATTAACTCTGATTAACTCCAAAGGTTAAGTGAAAAGTTAGTCTGTTAAACTGAATTGAAGCCAAAAGTTTGTTTGACCTTGCAAGTGAAAATGTACATTTAGTAAAGTGGGCCCACTAACATACACAAGTATTGTTTAGGCTATAATTTTATGTATAATCTCAAGCAGGACTATCAGTTTTGGACTGAAGCAGATTGCACAGGAGATTTCTGTATTAACAATGTAAGATGCGGAGAGTATAATTTGTATGCGTGGGTCCCTGGTTTTCTTGGAGACTATCGATATCATGTGCCCATTACCGTCACCCCAGGTTTCAATTTATAACAAACTTTTCAACTCTTTTAACAACTTTTTATTTGAAGGGTATATGTGTAATTTAACTTGTAGGTTGTGGTATTGATGTGGGCGATCTTGTTTATGAGCCTCCAAGAGACGGGCCCACTTTGTGGGAAATAGGGATCCCTGACCGATCTGCTGCTGAGTTCTATGTACCTGAGCCTGACCCCAAATATGTCAACCAACTTTTTATCAACAATCCCAAGTGGTTCGTATTACATTACTATTCTTCTACGCGGGTTCGGGTAGGTTGGGTCATGGGTCGAAATTTATGAGGTTACACTGCTTATTGTTGGTGCGGGCTGAAACGGATTGAATTTGGTTACCAAAAATTTCTATTTTTGTGTAGAAACAATTAGTTTTAAATATGATTACCAAAAAAAAGATTATATCAATAATAATCCGTGTTTTTGTAAGAAAAGTGATCTATTATTAAATATGCATAAAATTACACGTAGGCGGACGTTTGTCCCACTTGACCCGTGTCCCTTTTAGCTAGGCTTAAACGCACATTAATGTAGTTATTTATGCTCTGACATTCATAGTGTGTATTGAACCATTAAGGATTCCATTGTGTGTAGTGAACTTGTTATTCGTTGCTATTATATGTAATTTTTGGTACTTTTACTTGCGTGTAAGTGTTGTTGACACGTGGCATCATTACAGGTTGCCACATCACCAAACTACATACCAATAAACTAAAAGTTCATTACACACACAATGTAACTACTTTCATGCTTACAATGAGAATGTCATGGCATAAATAATTACATATTCGTGCACTTAATCCTTTTAGGTAGTGTTTTTTTATTTTTTTTCTCTTATGCGTTAGTGACAAAACATGCCCAAAACAACCCTTCTGATTGTTTTCTTTTATAATACTTTTTGTATCAGCAACTTTAGGCAGTATGGGTTATGGGAAAGATATGGAGAGTTGTACCCTAATGGAGACTTGGTGTTCACGGTTGGAGAGAGCGATTATTGCAAAGATTGGTTCTATGCTCAAGTTCCAAGGTACAATTCCAACTCCATTTGTTTTATGTTATAGGTGACAAGATGGGTGGGCCGTGGGTAAGATATGTGATAACGGGTCTGGGTTGAAACAGGTTATCTCTCAGTAAGAGTTTATATTATTAGTGAAATTTCTAAATTTCAGGAGAAAAGAAGACGGTTCGTATGAAGGAACCACATGGCAAATAAAGTTCAGACTTGAGAATGTGCAGCGTGCTGCTATTTATAAGTTACGAATGGCACTGGCTGGTGCAACTCTTGCAGAAGTACAGGTAGACAGTTTTCCTTGCACCGAAAGTTATATGGTAGGGTCAATACAAGTACGTTTTGGTAAGGGTTGGGTTGGCTTGATCTAAAACACTTTCTCTCCGGGGTTTTCATTTTAACTAGTGTGTCAAAATCAAAATTTTATATCATCTAAGTTATAGTCTGTTTATGAAATAAAATGATTTAGAAGGTTCTATGCATTATAATTACACTCTTGTCTATCTTGAACCTTAACTTTTAATATGAGAAATGTTATGTATATGAAAAAAGTAAAAAGGTTTTTTGTTACATTAAGAAGTTTAATGTAAGGGAAAACCTTATCTTTTAAGGTTTATTTTACAAGTGTATCATTTATATTATTTATTTCTCATCTGACCCATCAAACATAACGTTAATAACCAGTTTATATATAAAGTGGTCAAATTTATCATTTGTTCCTATGCATTATACTAACAAAAGCTTATCTGTAACCATAGGGATGTATAAATACATTATCAGGTGTATCAATATCATACTAACAACATATCATTCTGTCATGTGTTCTAGGTTCGAGTAAATGATCCAAACAAACCTCGTCCGTTATTTACGACAGGACTGATAGGACGTGACAATGCAATCGCAAGGCATGGGATTCATGGGCTATATTGGCTATACAATATAGATATTTCGGGTGCTTTACTTGTTGAAGGAGAAAACACTATTTATCTTAAACAACCGAGGAACCAAAGCCCGTTTCAAGGTATTTTGTATGATTACTTACGCTTAGAAGGCCCCCCTTGTTAATTATGAAGATCGAATGGGTTTTCATTTTATCAAGCAAATCTGCAAATGTTGTCCTGGAAGTGACCTTTGAAAGCGAACTAATAAATGTGTATATTTCCTATAAATGTGTTGCATAGTACTCGTATGATAATATATACGTTTCTTGTATATTTTTGTTGTATTGATCGACATCTAGCCAATCATCATAATTATATATGAAATTGCGAATTGTTGTTGTTGGGTTGATTGACACTAACCTAACTACCTAAGCAATTACTCCGTATTTGTTATTATTATTATGAAGTATCAAGTACTAGTATTATTTTAACCAACATGATATATGAATCAAGTGGTCTTCAGAGATAATAGCATCAGAAGGTAGATCTTTTGGACGTAACTCTAATAAAGAAGCATTTTAGTATGCTGGAAAGTGAGGTGTATGAGATTATTGCCAAGATGCTCAAAGGTTCAAATGTAACAATGAAGTTATCAACTATAATGTCATTTGTAACTTGCAGCTTATGTTATTCTTTGTTTTAAGTTTGATCAACCGCTTGAAAACATTCTATATTTTATTGAAGTATGAAAAAAATTAACCACTACCATCAAAACTGACGTCCTTTTCTGTTTATACTCACTAACCGCCTTCAAAACCACTACCATCTTTTGTCTTTTTCCTTCCGTCAGCGTTATGACTCTGGTTGGTGGCACACACTTGTAGTTAGCGATGGTGGCTCAGGTTGGTGAGTCACGGTGTGCGAATAAGTCACAACAAAGAATTGGAGCTAGATCTACTTGAGATTTTCATCCTGTAATTTATTAGTGTAATTTGTTAGTTAAATTTAGTTCAAGTATTTTTTAAATTAATTTTATTTGTAATGCTTATTTTTATATTCAATGTTTATAGAAATGTATAATCTTGTTAGGTGAAAAGATATGGATTTGGTGTTTGCTGAATTTAGGGGATGATATTTGTTTAATTTCAGTGGCGATTTAGCTGTGATAAAAAAATGTAAAAAAATAGTTATTGGATTGCTTTTGCTATTTAAGATGCCTGTAAGTTTAAAAAAAAGCAGCTGGAAACCCTTAAACGACAGGTTTACCCATAAAGTTGGCTATAAGTAGAATAAAAATGGAAAATATGAAATGACAAGTTTACCCTTGTGAATAGTAAAAACGCATGATAAATAGTGTGAGAGTATAATATAATATAATCATGTTTGTGGTTGGAAATATTAAGTTGTGGTTTTTATGTTGTTTATGTGCTTGGTTTCGAGTTATGTATTTGAGGTAATGGCATGTCACAAAAGACTAAATAACAATTCGAGGTCATGCCACTTAAAAAAGAACAAATAACAATCTGATATACATAATGTTCTTGTTTCGAAAAAAAAGTGTTTTTGCTGACTGTTTTTGCCTTTCCTTTTTAACTGATTTTTTTGGTTGTCATGTGCAGATTTTCCTAATGTTTTTGGCATTTTCGCCACTATCGGTTGCTGATTAATTTCTGTTGCAGTCAAGTTACATAAGTATCATGACAGGAGCACTGAGTACCTCACGTCCATTTGCTCAAGTTGTACGTATCTATTTGAATTGTTTTATATCATATATTCTAATATATATCTGTTTTGCTATTTCTATTACTTAGTATTGCATTTTCATTGTTACTTCAAGTTTTGTTTTTAACCACACTTCAACGAAATTAATGGATATTAAGGATCGTGGCTAGAACAATAGAACAAGATAACTAGCAAAACCTTCTCGGCTTTACCGTAAACAACCTTCTCGGTTGTGAAAACAAAACCTTCACAGTTTAATTTTATTTCACTCAAAATAATAATCTAACTCTCAAACTCCTAAAAGCTACGTACACGATATTAATAATATAGCAACGTGACTTTAGGAACAAGCAAATAAAAAAAAGAAGATAAATACAAGATTTAAAAAATCAAAAGTAAAAATAGAATTATAGTCCAACTCCAATTATACGTCTGACTTCTTTTGCTTGCCCCACGCCTACTCTCTTGCTAAGTTCCGGATTATACAATCTGCCCTTTACACTCCCTTGGCCCAACAACATTTTCTGCTTCTTAGAACCTAAGCACACACACCCCAAACAAGTTGCACTAGTAATTGGCTTGGGCCCACATGAAGCATACGCATATACATCAGAAATATTTAATCGTCTTTTTAACGGAAGTGTACAATGGCGAATCTGGGGTCAAAACTTAAAGGGGTTTTTTTAATGCTAATTATCATTTAAGGGTATGTTAGTGGGCTTTTATCTTCAATTTTCAAAAAACTATAAATTCTGAAAATGATATGGTTTATTTTAACTTATTTAATTGTAAGTTAGTATTGTTTAAGTTTAATCATTTTGATGTTTATTTAATGTCTTGGGATTGAACAGGTTAGGAATGCGTTCATGTTTAGGTATTACGTCATACGTCAGAACGGACCTGACCAAATCCGTCATATATATAACGAGACGAGTCTAGAGACTCGCCTAAAGGAGGATTGTTTCCTTACCAATGATGGGGTTTAGATTCGGAGTAATTCAGTCACTACAAACGAGTTAACAGGTGGTAAATTCCACATGTTAGTGCATGGAAGAGTGATTAAAGAACACATTTATCTGATGATTTAAATCATTTAATAAATAAATAATATATACATGTTGCAGAACTTAAAAGGAGTTGGTGCGGATCACACGGGCCGAGTTTGATGATATGCAGTCACAACTGCTAAATAGTTTTAGAGAGATAGGTATGTGATCAAGGTCTCAAAACTCGCTACTCGGGAGTAATTTATCGGACTTCTTTTTTCTAGGGAGTACTCGGCAGTAACTTTTGGGAGTACTTGGATTTTGACCAAGGTTTACTTTGATCGACTTTTGACCAAATGTCCGAGTAATCGCGTGTATTGGCTGAATTCCGACCCGACCAGTTTTCTGTGTAATCGCGGGTTGTGGTCGAGTTTGATCAAGTTATGACCTAGTTTGACTAAGTTTGACCGAGTTTCAAAAACCGAGTACTGCTAGAGTACTCACCGAGCAATTTCGAGTTCAGCAAGTCGTTTACTTCTTTATGCTAATGGCATGCAAGTCCTGACATTTTTTTAATTATTTTTATTTTTTCAGACTGTCGAATGATGGACATGTCTATTGTTCCAATAAAGGAATTAATGGAGTTATCTCCTGCTACTCAGTAATATCACAATGTTCAATGTTCAGAAAGTATGTCGAAACTTATACAACATGGTCCATGATTTAAAAGGTATATGGCATGTTTAATAGTGGTTTGCAACTGTCACTCGTTTTTACTCAATTTATAGCACACGCTGACTTGCCACAATGATTTAGTCACATGATATGCAAATGATTGGAACCTCTTTGAGTTTTACATACCGTTTCGGTGTTGGGCTTAGTTTTACATTAATAAATCAGCAGAAATCTGATTATTAAAAATGAGATAATTAACAAAATAAGTGGAGGCAGTTCTTGTTTTACGTGGAGTGCCAAGTCATGAAAAATATTAAGTGTGAGTATATCATTTTTTTTTATTAGTATATAAACATTCTCAAATTTTAGTTATTGATGTAAGCATTAATATTCTATAACATATTTTACGGAACATTTAAGTTTACTGCAGGATCAGACCTTCGCTGGTCCTGGAAATATGATCGACTATAATGGAGCGGATGAGTTATAGGTGGTTGTTGACCTTTCAAAATACTATGCAAAAGGCTTCTTTAAGTTCTACAGGATCACACCTTGAGTGGCTTTATAACCAAAAACTTTGTTGAACTTAAAAGAAGTTTTTTGCATCATATTTTGAAGAGTCGATAATCACCAGTGACCCATCTGTGATAACCCGAAAAATTTCGACTAATTTAAACCAATTCTCTTTATGATTTAATATTATGTAAATATACATATATGTATGTATATATATATATATATATATATATATATATTATAAGATGTACAAGCAAAAACGACTTTCCTACAGTAAAACATTAATTGCTACAGTAAAAATGACTTTGCTACAGTAAAACACTATTTGCTACAGTGAAACCGTATTTTGCTACAGTGCTACAGTGAAAACGACTTTGCTACAGTGATTTGCTACAGTAAAACACTATTTGCTACAGTAAACACTATTTGCTACAGTAAAACACTATTTGCTACAGTAAACACTATTTGATGTCGACGAACTAGCAAACAAAAACAGAAAAGGCGGCCATGCGATCGCATGGCAAAAACACTGAAAACTCATGCGATCGCATGAGCTACAGTAAATCGAAAAGTACTATAAAAGGTCAGTTTTGCTCGACGAATTTTCATAATAATTTAAGTACGTAAATTTTATATTTATAATTATAATTATAATTTTAATTTTAAGTTTAATAATAATAAAGTATATTCGAGGGTATTTTTAATTCGGGTTTCAAACCGTTTTAAAATAAGGAAATATTGGGTATTGTTCGGGGTATTGTTCTTGAATCCAAGACCAACCATACAGTCGTCTACCATCATTACGTCTACGCAATTTGCCTACAATATTGAATCGCAATATTGAACTGTGAGTTATAGTCTCCCTTTTTAAATGCTTTAAATATTTTTGGACTGAGAATACATGCAATTTATTTTAAACGCAATAAGACACAAGTACATACAAAATTCTACACTGAGTTAAACCGAAAATCCCTTAGCTTTGGTAACTAGTAGCTGCCAGTACATAGGATATGGACTGGTGGGCGCGAATAATTGTATATGGATCCATAGGGCTTGACATCCCCGTCCGAGCTAGAGCGCTAGCCTTTTAACGGACGTATGTTATTTGAGTTTAAGACACGTTGGTTTGCGTGTATTAAAACGAATGGGGTAATTATCACTATAGCGTTAAGTTTAGTTACCAGGGTGCTCTGTTACGTAGAATCTATTGATAAACTTTTGATGAAATCTTGTGGTCTATCTTTATACATGTTTATGACTCGAGCAATTAAACCTATAACTCACCAACATTCGTGTTGACTTTTTAGCATGTTTTATTCGTGTTGACATTCGTGTTGACTTTTTAGCATGTTTTATTTTCGAAGTGTGATTTCTGGTTACAAGAAGTACAATTTTTGGGCCATGTTGTCAGTAAACATGGAATTAAAGTTGACCCCGCCAAGATCGAAGCCATTAGTAAATGGGAAACACCGAAGACTCCAACACAAATCCGCCAATTCTTAGGTCTTGCTGGTTACTACCGAAGATTCATTCAAGATTTCTCTAGAATCGCCAAACCCTTAACTGCATTGACTCAAAAGGGAAAGAAGTATGATTGGTCCACGGAACAGGAATCCTCATTCCAGTTATTAAAGAAGAAGTTAACGTCTGCACCCATTTTGTCATTACCGGAAGGAAATGATGATTTCGTGATCTATTGTGACGCTTCGCGCCAAGGTTTAGGATGTGTATTAATGCAACGCACAAAAGTTATCGCATATGCCTCACGACAACTAAAAATTCATGAAAAGAACTATACGACGCACGATTTGGAACTTGGAGCAGTAGTTTTTGCACTCAAAATATGGAGACACTATCTATATGGCACCAAGTGTACAGTGTACACCGACCATAAGAGTCTTCAGCATATTTTTGATCAAAAACAACTCAATATGAGGCAACGTCGCTGGGTAGAGTTGTTAAACGATTACGATTGTGAAATCCGTTACCACCCCGGAAAAGCTAATGTTGTAGCTGATGCCCTAAGTCGAAAAGAAAGAGTAAAACCTCTTAGGGTCCGAGCTTTGAATATTACAATTCGTACTGATCTCACAAAACAAATTCAAGCAGCACAGTTAGAGGCTTTAAAAGAAGAAAACGGAAAAGGCGAAATAAGCAAAGGGTTAGAAAAACAACTTGAAGAAAAAGCCGATGGAACCCTGTATTTTGCTGGTAGGATATGGGTACCAAAACATGGTAACCTAAGGCAACTAGTACTGGATGAAGCACACAAAACGAGGTACTCAATTCACCCAGGAAACGGAAAAATGTACCACGATCTCAAGAAGTTTTATTGGTGGCCTAATATGAAAACAGAAATTGCTACTTATGTAAGCAAATGTTTAACGTGTGCAAAGGTCAAAGCTGAGCACCAAAAGCCGTCAGGATTACTGCAACAACCAGAAATTCCGCAGTGGAAATGGGAAAGAATAACCATGGATTTCATTACGAAATTGCCAAGGACTGCAAGTAGTCATGATACTATTTGGGTGATAGTTGATCGTCTAACTAAATCAGCTCACTTTCTACCAATAAAGGAGACAGACAGTATGGAGAAATTAGCACGCCTATATTTGAAGGAAGTAGTTTCCAGGCATGGTGTACCCATCTCTATCATATCTGATCGCGACACCCGATTCACATCACGTTTCTGGCAGTCATTACAAAAAGCATTGGGAACTCGATTAGATATGAGCACCGCTTATCACTCACAGACAGATGGTCAAAGTGAAAGAACAATACAAACATTGGAAGACATGTTACGGGCATGCGTGATTGACTTTGGAACCAGTTGGGATCGACACTTACCGTTGGCAGAATTTTCATACAATAACAGCTATCATACGAGCATCAACGCAGCACCATTTGAAGCACTTTACGGTAGAAAGTGCAGATCTCCTATCTGTTGGAGTGAAGTAGGAGAAAGACAACTTACTGGACCAGAAATTATTCATGAAACCACCGAAAAGATCATTCAAATACAACAGCGATTGAAAACGGCCATGAGTCGCCAAAAGAGTTATGCTGATGTAAGAAGAAAACTGCTAGAATTTCAAGTGGGCGACAAAGTCATGTTGAAAGTGTCACCCTGGAAAGGCGTTGTACGATTCGGTAAACGAGGAAAGCTAAGTCCTAGGTATGTAGGACCCTTTGAAATCACCGAAAGAATTGGAACAGTTGCTTATCGATTAAAGCTACCGCAAGAACTTAGTAGTGTTCACAACACATTTCACGTGTCAAATTTGAAGAAATGTTTAGCTGAAGAGGATGTCGTAATTCCTCTTGACGAAATACGAATCAATGATAAACTCCATTTTATCGAAGAACCTTTTGAAATCATGGACCGTGAGGTCAAACAATTAAAACAAAGCAAAATACCGATAGTTAGAGTTCGTTGGAACGCAAGACGAGGACCCGAGTTTACTTGGGAACGTGAAGATCAAATGAAGCAAAAGTATCCACATTTGTTCACTGATATCGCTCATGAAACAGGTACTACTCAAAATTTCGGGACGAAATTTTCTTTAACGGGGAGGTACTGTGATGACCCGAAAAATTTCGACTAATTTAAACCAATTCTCTTTATGATTTAATATTATGTAAATATACATATATGTATGTATATATATATATATATATATATATATTATAAGATGTACAAGCAAAAACGACTTTCCTACAGTAAAACATTAATTGCTACAGTAAAAATGACTTTGCTACAGTAAAACACTATTTGCTACAGTGAAACCGTATTTTGCTACAGTGCTACAGTGAAAACGACTTTGCTACAGTGATTTGCTACAGTAAAACACTATTTGCTACAGTAAACACTATTTGCTACAGTAAAACACTATTTGCTACAGTAAACACTATTTGATGTCGACGAACTAGCAAACAAAAACAGAAAAGGCGGCCATGCGATCGCATGGCAAAAACACTGAAAACTCATGCGATCGCATGAGCTACAGTAAATCGAAAAGTACTATAAAAGGTCAGTTTTGCTCGACGAATTTTCATAATAATTTAAGTACGTAAATTTTATATTTATAATTATAATTATAATTTTAATTTTAAGTTTAATAATAATAAAGTATATTCGAGGGTATTTTTAATTCGGGTTTCAAACCGTTTTAAAATAAGGAAATATTGGGTATTGTTCGGGGTATTGTTCTTGAATCCAAGACCAACCATACAGTCGTCTACCATCATTACGTCTACGCAATTTGCCTACAATATTGAATCGCAATATTGAACTGTGAGTTATAGTCTCCCTTTTTAAATGCTTTAAATATTTTTGGACTGAGAATACATGCAATTTATTTTAAACGCAATAAGACACAAGTACATACAAAATTCTACACTGAGTTAAACCGAAAATCCCTTAGCTTTGGTAACTAGTAGCTGCCAGTACATAGGATATGGACTGGTGGGCGCGAATAATTGTATATGGATCCATAGGGCTTGACATCCCCGTCCGAGCTAGAGCGCTAGCCTTTTAACGGACGTATGTTATTTGAGTTTAAGACACGTTGGTTTGCGTGTATTAAAACGAATGGGGTAATTATCACTATAGCATTAAGTTTAGTTACCAGGGTGCTCTGTTACGTAGAATCTATTGATAAACTTTTGATGAAATCTTGTGGTCTATCTTTATACATGTTTATGACTCGAGCAATTAAACCTATAACTCACCAACATTCGTGTTGACTTTTTAGCATGTTTTATTCTCAGGTCCTTAGAATGCTTCCGCTGTGATGTGCTTGTTGCCTGCATGGAGTCTCTCATGCTTTGTACAAAGTTTATTGCATTCAAAATAAAACTGCGTTGTGTAATAAATAATTGGACTGTGATGTCAACCTGTAAATTAAAGACTTATGTATTTCGGGGTTTTGCTTATACCTAAGCACTTGCCCACATGTTTATAACTTTCTATGTTTAGAAAGTCACTTATTTTAATGAATGCAATATTTTATCAAAACGTATCATATAGAGGTCAAAACCTCACTGTGGAATCAATGATTAACGTGCCGCGTCAATAGCGATTTTGACGGGTCGTTACACCATCCGTTCCATGATAGTCGATCACATTTCCAGGACCAGCGGGAGGTCTAATTCTGCAGCAAACTCGAATGTTCCTTGAAATATGTTATAGAATATATCAATGTTTACATCAATAACTAAAATTCGAGAACGTTAATATACTTATCAAAGAAAATGATACTCACACCCAATATTTTTCACATGCGGACTTGCACTCCACGTTAAACAAGAATTGCTTTCACTTATTTTGTTAATTATCTCATATTTAATAATCGAAAAACAAGAATGATGCATATTTGGGCCATAATGCTGTTGGGTATGTGTCTAATACTGAGTTGGGCCAAGTTCATATTCAGCCCACTAATTTGGAAGTCTATTTCGGGAGAATTAAAGTTGGAAAGAACAAAATTAAAAGAGGTCAAGGGTAGCTCCGATGCTTTTGGAGTTTGAATGAGTTAAGAGTTATTTATGCTTATTCAAACTAGTTTTATCTTTGTCTCTTTAGTTGTTTTCAATATTTAAATATTGTTTGCTAGCCTGGAACTTTAGTTTTATGTTTTGATAAATATTGTTACGTGAAATAATAAGCCGCTGGCTTTTGTTCAATGTGGTGTTATTTTCTATCATATTGTTATTTCTGTTTGGCCACGATGCTCGCATTATTTGGTATCCAGAGCTCAGGTTTTGGCCAAACAATGTTTCGTGGAGGTTATCGAGGAGACTATTGCAGAATCGCCGATCGAGGCAGCGATGGGGATAATCATAGACACACCGAAAGAGGCAACGAAGATCCTCGAGACGCAGAAATTGAACGATTATATAAGCGAATCGCCGAGTTGGAACTGAACCAACAACGATTCCCTGTGCAGTACGATTCGGAAAGAATCGATTCAGAAATTATCTATGATACAGATGGCGAGGATGGAGAATCCATCTATGATACCGAACCCATTTATGATACTGATGGGGAGAAATCTTTTTCTTTTATTGAAGCCGAGGATGAAAGTATTTTTGAGGTTGTTACTAATAAAGGCACCTACATGTATAATGAAGATGTTATAACTTTCACTTGTGAAGATGTTGATGTTGATATGAAAACCAAATTTCAAGATTATTCTTTCATGGTAGCTAAAGAGAGTCGCCAAAATCCATTAATTTCCGTCTTTGATGTTGTAGACTCGAGGACGAGTCTTTCTGAAGAAGGGAAGAATGATGCATATTTGGGCCATAATGCTGTTGGGTATGTGTCTAATACTGAGTTGGGCCAAGTTCATATTCAGCCCACTAATTTGGAAGTCTATTTCGGGAGAATTAAAGTTGGAAAGAACAAAATTAAAAGAGGTCAAGGGTAGCTCCGATGCTTTTGGAGTTTGGATGAGTTAAGAGTTATTTATGCTTATTCAAACTAGTTTTATCTTTATCTCTTTAGTTGTTTTCAATATTTAAATATTGTTTGCTAGTCTGGAACTTTAGTTTTATGTTTTGATAAATATTGTTACGTGAAATAATAAGCCGCTGGCTTTTGTTCATTGTGGTGTTATTTTCTATCAGATTGTTATTTCTGTTTGGCCACGATCCTCGCATTAAAGAACTGCCTCCACTTATTTTGACTAAGTCAGTGTGTGCCAGTCAGGTTGCAAACCACTATTAAATATGTCATATACCTTTTAAATCATGGACCATGTTATATAAGTTTCAGCATTCTTTCTGAACATTGTGATATCCCCGAGTAGCATCAAACAACTCCATTAATTCATTTGTCGGAATAATAGACATCTCCATCATTCGACTCTCTCAAAACAAATGTTGACCTTTCATGCCATTAGCATAAAAAGTAAACGACTTGCCGAACTCGGAATTTTAGCATAAAGGATGAATCATTATCAACATGGTCAAGCCCTATTGATGAATCATCATCAACCATCAACTCCATAGTAGGAAAAAGTATCACTAAACACATAGTAGCTTCTTCTTCATTGTGGTATCTTCTTTAATCACTCTTCCATGCACTAAAATGTGGATTTTATCATCTGCTAACTCGTTTGTAGCAACTGAATTGACCTCGAATCTAAACCCATCATTGGTTAGGAAACATTCCTTTTGGCGAGTCTCATGTTTCTCCTCAGATTACTTGATATGCCTTGCTGTAATATCTGTTCATGAATGGAGACTGCAATAGAAACATACATGGATTGATTACATTATTAACCAAATACCACCAGTTTATAGGATATCTTTCAACATTGACAAGTATGGGAATATTGATTATCAGAATCACGTACAAAAATGGGAATTTTATACATTATGAATTAACAAGTCTGACTTAGGTTATGTACAAACATGTCAAACTAGTTAATGTCAAATTACGCATATCTAAACAAGGCTGAACAAGTTGAAATAACCAAAAGCGTATTATTACTTTTAGTGTTAGATCCATGTCGTTTTGGAAATGGTTTCACACCTTTTTTTCCCTCTTCTTTTGGGTTAAGCTACGCCTAATTTCAATTGAGATCAATTCTTAACCTAATGTATGTTTCATTGTTATTTTTTATATTATTTTTGGGTTTCTATTGCATTGTGTTGTTTCTGATTTATGATTCTACCATGGTGTTTATGTATGTGGACTTGATTTTATAGTATAATGTATCTCGAAATTCGTCATTTAGTGAGTGTTTGTACTATTTTGTTATAGGCTGCAGGGGACATGTTAGTTTGTTTTGTGTTTAATTTTGTGAAGTAACAGGAAGGTGGTTACCAGAAACTTTGGTGTAGAAATCAGCTGTAAATTGGTGAGTGTTTGTTGCAATTGCAGTTTTGGTTTACATTATTTGTATGTGGTATTATACTAAGTGTTAGCCTAATTATTGCGGTTTTTTTCTTTTGTTTCTAAAAACCATTATTACTTGCTTAAATTGCCATACAGTGATAAACGATCTCTAATACTTAATGCGACATTAAATAGTCATGTGTTTGTACCCATTTATCGCAAGCAAGAGTAAGCCAAAAAATGTGCTTTGATATGACTGAGGTGTCCGCTTACAATGCCACTCTTTCACGTAAAAATTCGATGATCATATGTTCTTTAAGTTATTTTAGTTGCTGGGTTACTTCTGTTAATAGTAGCACCTGCACCTGGTTCCTGATGCTATCTGTTATCATGGTTGCACTTTCTCGTATCTCATTTGCTAAATCTATGTATCCTCTGGTAAGTGACACAACTACTCTTCAACAAGATTATAAAGGTACTCACTTGAGGGTTTACTGCTTTAATAATGCGTCTGATGTTTGTTTATATTTGTTTTATACTTTAGAATGGTATGTTGTTTAACTCCCTAACTAAGCAACCCATTAAAACTGTCAAAAACAGGTGATCATATATCTAATCCTCAGCCAAGAAGGAATGGCTCAAAATTCGCTGTTGGAGACATCCTTGATATTGATCCCACAACAACAGAGTCCCCAAAAAGAAAAACCAGGCCTAGATTCGAAAGAATCATCACAATATCCATCCATCAAGGTAAATAAACTCGATATTTAGAGTTCCTATATACACGCACATAGTATAACAGTTTATGAACACAATTGCATACTTTAGTTGTACATGATAATGTGTATTAAATGACTTGAGTATATTGTTTTTGTCAATTTTTTTCAATATCTTGACCTGAATGAGTGACTTATGTAATGAACCCATCCTACATTATTGACATCCTACATCATTGACTGATAGAATAGCTCATAATAAGGTAGTGACTTTTTTTAGACTGACCCTTAACAAATAAAAGTTGTACATGTTTTGATTTTGATGATTATGGTTTGGGATTTAAAAAAAAAAAAGATTATTATGTTGGTTAACAGTAGACCCGATTGTACCAATGGTAGAAAAATAAAATTAGTTATTAGGTCTTAAATAATGTTGATCATATGGCTATATAAATAGTTTATTATGCTAATGATGCTACTGTCTAGGAAACTAGATAGACAGTAAATGTTAAATGTATCCGAATGGATATTTGCAGACTTAAAATGGTTTTTGACATTTAACCTTAAAAGTCAAAGGTGTCTTTATTGTCTTATAAGAAGACAGTTATTTGGAATATATTTTTGTTTTCGGTTGTTTTAATTGGGGTTTGTGGCCTATATAGCATGCATCGTACGAGTCCCTTTAGTCTCTGCCTGCTAATATGTACTCCGTACTTGGTATATAAATATTAACTATTGATGTATAACTTTGTTATTACTATCATTGTAGCTCCACGGTGAATTTCAGTATCGAAAAAAAACCAACCAACAAAAAATAATGCTTTTTCAAACAACCAGTAAGTATATACTATATACCATCAAACCAAAAACTTTTCATTATTGCACTCAAAATGACATATGCCTACATCAAAGACAAAGATTTCAAGGAAAAAAGGAAGGAATAGAAGGTAACCATCCTTACGTACGTCTGCCGACAGGGGTAACCTGCCAGCCAAAAACACACCCTACATCACCAAAAATACACCTAAACGGAACCGCAGCAACGTGCGGCCCGTTCCATAGCTAGTTGGTACTGATTATTAATTGTTGTGTATTTTCTTTCAACATATCAACAATTATGTGCATGGAAATCATGTGAACGGGGACAGAACACGCAGCTGCAACAGGTGGTCTAAAAACCATGTTCTTTGTACATGTGAGATCAGAGACTGATTTGTACAACGAAACCCTTAGTAAGTTAAGATTTGCCTCGTGGGCCTCAAAGTCCGAACTAGGCGGAGCGAAGCCGAAGAAATAAAATATTGTTGTGATGGATCTAAAAAAAGCTGAAAGGTAAGACACCAAAAGGTCATTGGACGTGAACAAGGACCTACAAATTGTACGATAGGCCAGAAGAGTTGAATTCAAGTCGCCAATACTGATTCTTACAACTCTTCTAGCATGTCGTGCATTTTGCAGATCCTTGTTCACGTTCAATGGCCTTTCTCGTGTCTTACCTTTCAGCTTTTTTTTAGATCCATCACATTAATATTTTCTTTCTTCGACTTAGCTTTGTCTAGTTCGGCCTTTGAGACCCAAGAGGCAAATCTTAACGTACTGAGGGTTTCGTTGTACGAATCGTTCTATTATTTCACATGTGCAAGGAACATGGTTTTTGCACCTCCTCCTGCACGTTAAAAAATAATAATATAAAACAATATTTTTTTTTGCTTCTCTTACTTTTACGTACCTAATGTGTTCGAAAGAAGAATTGTGAGTTTGCTGTTTCTGTATGGTATGTGAGTAAGTTTATGAACCAACGCATGAATCACATCTCCCAACGCCGAAAGCGACTTGTTTTCGTTTTAAGCTTCTTTAAGCGGGTCACTTGTGATGTAACTTTTGACTTATAGACTTGTTCACTTCCTGCTAAATTAACCAAATGAAGGCAGTTGCGTGTAGTGTCCCCGTTCACATAATTTTCATGCACATGCACTACTTGCAAATTTTTAAAAACCAAAGGATTCTAAAGGCAAAAAAATAACCCGAGACGCTGTTAGCAATATGGATTAATAAAGACCAACACAACAAAAAAGTTTTTTTTTTTTTTTTTTTTTTTTTAAACAACAATGACGCAATCACTTGTTGAACTAGCACTAGACTTGTCCTCAACAGCTTTCGACTTTTATTTTGTGACACCATACCATAACTTTTTTTTTTTTTTTTTTTTTTTTTGCTCGGCCTCTACCACACATTTTTGAACAAATTAAGCGGTCCGAATCACCAACTGTATGTATATCTAGACCAGTGGTTAACAGATGGAAAATGTCATGAATTGGAGGGGTAAGTTGATTGGGAAAAAGAAGATATAACATGGTTTTTGTCAGTATATTAGAATTTAAGAAAAGAAGTAAAGATGCATCAAATACAATTAAGGGAAAAGATATCGCATAAGTCAAACAGTATATTCATTCATCTACTAAAGTAACAACATAATATTTTCGGTATACTGAAGTTCAATACTCTTTTATTTTTTTGCGAAAAAACGACTACTCATATAAAAATGAGGACGTTTTTCAAAAGAAAACGCCCTCAACAGAGAATGCAAAAGGACTATGGGGAAAATGGGAAGGCTCGCGCCTAATAAGGAGTCAACTAAAAAAAAAAAAAAAAAAAAATACATCCATAAGCGAGTCTCCCAAACATCCCAAACTTTTTTACAAACATATTAATCAAATAAAAAAACGAATAATAGACGAAAGTACAAGGAACGAAACCAACGGAAGAAACATATGACGGGCCATAACAATCAATCTTGAGGACCTGCCATTTTCAATTTATCATTAACCGTCTCTTTTAAAGAGTTATTTTCGAGCCAATACTCAATCTTGTAAGATAATACTTGCCATCAAGAAACAAATCATTATGCTTCAAACGAAAACAAACAGATACTTTGATACTTATACTAACATCGTTTTACTCAAACTATGCCAGCCAACAAACATTTAGCTGACGTATACAATTTTTTTTTGAAAAGCAAGCAAAAAACTTTTATTCATATATCGGGGAGTTACAAAGCCCTATAAATTGACGTATACAATGCCACCTCACCACGAACCCCATTCGAATACTTCCCGTAAATCACCTTCCATTTTTCATCATCTTTGGCCAACAAGGAAACATAATCATCATTTTAGCACACTCGGTCACTTGCACATTCTTAAACCAACCCCGGTTGCATTTCGAATGTCTCATGCCACACGTGTCTTGCTGAAGGTTGCACGTGTTGCACATACAGCTACACCTGGCAATCGGATTGGGTTGGGTCGGATCGAAACGGGTTTTGGGTTTGAACAAGTCTGGGTCTAAACGGGTCAGAACTTTGAACGGGTCGGGTCAAGAGTGAGTCGGGTTGGGTCGGGTCGAGACCCATTTTTCCCCAGGTTGGGTCGGGTAAGACCCTTTTTCTTCAATGTTTTTTTTTTTACGTTTCCGATTTTCGTTTTCATTTTCAGACTCGCGTTCCAAATTGAAGTTTTCGGATTCGGAATGCAAAAATGCACGCCGAAAATGCGCCTCGAAAACACGTGGCGAAAACGGGCTGAAAAAAAGCGCGCCGAAAAACCGGCGGCGTTTGACGCGCATCGAAAACGCGTGTCGAAAACGTGATGAAAACGCGTAGCGAAAACGTGCGGCAATAACTCGCTAAGAAAAAGCGCGGCAAAACCCACTTCGAAACGCACACCGCGAAAAAGGAGCGTCGAAAACGCGCTAGAAAAACTCGGTGCAAAAACGCGCTGTGAAAACTTGCTCTGAAAACGCGCGCCGAAAACGCTCGTTGAAAACATTCGACGAAAATGCCATGCAAAAAACGCGCGCCGAAAAACTCCTGCTAAAAACGCGCTGTGAAAAACTCGCGCCGAAAACTCGTGCCAAAATTTCGATGCGAAAACGCGCCGTGAAAACGGGCGTTGAGAATGTCCGTTGAAAACGCTCTGCAAAAACCGCGCCGAAAAACGCCTTCCATAAACGCGCTGCGAAAACGCACGTCAAAATCCCGCGGCGAAAACGGGCATCGAAACGTAGGACCCATTGGACCCGAACATAGGACCCGTTGGACCCGTCACTTTTTCCTTGTGATATATGTAGTTCAATTTTGGACTCACAAGATTTCTTATCATTTATAAATTGAGATCGTATTGGACCTAAAATTAAGACCTAATGAACCCATTTTTTAGGTTATGTGTTTGATTTGCCAGGTATGAATACAACAGCTGCAACCACCAATCATGAACAATATCTGATTATCTCACGATTCATCATTCCCAATTCAGCATAAAAGCACGTCATATTTTCCATCTGTAAAAAAACGTTAGAATTAGCGTTAGTATATACTAATGTCAAAATGTAACATGACTCATAAATCTACACAACAGGTTATTAGTAGTGACAAAAAGCTCTAAACTTTATCATTATTAACTATTGAAAATTCAAAATTTTCCCTTAACCCTATCCTCAAAGATTTTTCTGTTAACCCAAATCAACCATCATTTATCCGAGTAGATGCCTCTCAACCCGGATTCTCTAATTCCGTTCATCTCCTCAACCAGGCATGTGCCTCTGACGAAATACCCACAGCCGGCGTTCAAGTTCCAGATCCAGGAGCTCATCTTCAACATGAAGAAGACCCTTCAGTTAGGTTGAACAACACAATTTTCGTTGGGAGAATCGAGAGTTCGGTTACCCGCAATATGATCGAATCAATTTTTGGGAAAGTAGGCACTCTCATGGAAATAAAATTTTGGCCTTCAAGGAGGTATTGTTTTGTTTCTTATAATAATGTTGATTTGGATTTGGATTGGATGCTCTTAAGGCTGTTAAGGAGCTAAATGGAAGCAAGGTTTTCGGCCGTCCCATTTATGTGGGTTGGCCAAAACGTAAAAATGGTGGTTTCTCCGGCCATTCGGGTGGCAATTTTTCTGGGGCAATCTCAGGTGTAAAAGTGCACCAAATACCCAGATTGTGAATCGTTTGCATCTTTCGGTACTGTTGCTTGATATGTTGCCTATTACAGACACTAAAGTATCAGCCTTCTTAATCTCGTCCAAAGCACACGCTTCCCATTTTTGTAAATTTGGACCTTTCGGGTGTGTTGTTTTGTGTGGTGACAAGGAAAGTTTTGATAACATCATTGGCTCTCGTTCGAATGATTTTGTTTTGATAACCCTGTTCACTGATTTGGCATCTTCTTTTTTTCGTTTTGCTTGGGTGGAGATGACAGGCATTCCGATCAATTTCGTTTCGAAGGAGAGTGCAACGAAAGTTGCTGAGTTATTTGGTGAAGTTATTGTTGTGGCAAAAACGTCTACGGATTTGGGTAATATCGCTTCTCTTTTCGTTCTTATCAAGTCGTCAAGTACGAAACATATACACGATACGGTTGTTGCGGATTTGGAGGATTCGAAGCGTTCGAGATGTAACGTGTGGGTGTCTGAAGTCTCGGACATCGATCGCATTAATCGTATTGTGTTTGAGATCTTCGACCAACGTTTATTGATGTCCACCAATCGCTTTGTGGTTACTAGCGGATCAGTTGTTGTGGAGAAGCAGACTTCTATCGATAAGAATTCGCTTTATTCGTCTCATTTCGACTTATTTAAAAGCCCGTTGAATGGGGCTGATGTTGTTAGCATTTCAAATTCTGTGCAAGGGAGTAGAGTTGATTTTGGAACTAATACAGATGTAAGGTTAGCTAGTATTAATTTTGGCTCTTTGGAGGTTGAAGAGCTAAATGGGGTGTTGTTAAATGTTGATGAGTTAAGTAATTCGGAAGAGAATGGTAACGGAGGCAGTGGGGATTTAAATGTTTTGGCCCAGGAGGTCACAAATGTTACAAACGTTGATGAAGGTCAGAAGGTGATGTCAAAAGATAAGGTTGTTGGTTTTGAAGTCATTAAGAATAATATAGATAAGATGGATATTAGTGTTGCTAATTAGCAAGTTAATGTTGGCGATAATGATGACAATATTACTTTTGCGGAAAGGTTGGCACATTTGAAGAAGAGAAGATGAATAAGAAGAATGAATTGAAGGCGAGTCAAGAGGAGGCAACGAAAGTTGATAGGCTTTTACCGATTTTGATTGGGCGTAGTGGAAGGTCTTATTGTGACTGTGAGGATCCTTCGTATAAAGGTTATTGCAAGTCTTGGTATGTTCTAAATAGGAAAGTTCCTCGGGATCTTTTCGAAGTCGTGAATTTGCTGTCAAGACGGAGTTTAGCATCTACTTCGGGATCTTTTAAGCTCGTGGATCATGAAGAAGATTTGGAGTATGGAGACGCCATTCAAAACTTGTTTATGGCGGGTAAGGTAGAAATGAAGGGTGGTGGTGCGGACGGCGCTTCTTCGGGGTTGACAAAGTATGGTATGAGCGACGAGGCTTTTGCGGCTTTTGATAGTATGATGACGAGTATGGCCGAGAGCGAGCCGGTTGAGTTGAACTCTTGTGTTATCACGCCTACGCCGGTTAGGATCAAGAATCGCCAAAAGCGTAAAGAGAAATTGGTTCAAGGTGCCGAAAAGGCTAAATTCGGCGTTTTCATTAAGGACATTTGAGTTACTTTTCGATTTCATGTATCTTGACTCGTCGTAGTATATGATGTTTGTATTGTATTGTATTGCATCGTTTTATTAGTTTTGGTGTTTCGAATTTGGTTAGGTGAGGTTTGGTATAGATAGTTCGTTAGTAGCCGCTTTCTATGTACAAGCCTCACCGGGGTGTCTCATTTGTACTTCTTGTTGAATTCGTTTTCAATTTTTATATAAGTTATCGTTATTTCGCCAAAAAAAAAAAAAAAAAAAAAAAAAAAAAAAAAAAAAAAAAAAACTATACAAGAAAAATGTACATAACATGTTATATTATTAAAAAGGTATAATCTAACATTTTCTAGTGTAGTTAGAACCCAAATATGATTATACGATTACTTAAATAATTACTACAATACCAACTACTGTACAAACTTACAACATAATTGATCATCTAAGGGTGAGCTAAAAGTTACCTACTCGCCCCCGTTGTAAAGCTAAGTTTCCAGATGTTACTATTTTAGAAATGAACGTTATCCGCAATTGTATATTATAGTTTCTATTATATTGCTAAAATGATGATGTCATTGTTAGGCTAATTCCTTTATTAAGAAAAAATTAAAAAGAAAAAGATAAAAATCTAAGCATGGTGGGTGATGTCATTAATCTAAATAATTTTGAATTAAAATTAAATCTTATTAATTAATTATTATTATTAAATCTTATTAATAATTATTTTAATTATTAAAATTAAATTATTTTAATTAATTATTTTGAATATAGTACGAGAAGGTACAAAAGTTAGCAAAAGGAACAAATTCTACATTTATATTTTAATTTACACTTTTAAAATAAAATGACAACCAATATTATCTCTTATGATTGGATGTGAATTGTTAAATATGCATTTTAAGTGTTTGATGAAATGTTCAGCTGACAAGTTTCTTAGTCGGACTATGTGGTTCCACGGTTCATTAAACTAAATAACTTTAGCATTTACTTTCACTTAATACCTATTATTAAACTATTTCGTTTAAACAAACCCGTGGTTTCACGGGTCATTTCACTAGTATAATCTTATTTGGGTCATCTTATCTATGTATCAAACGTGTAAGTTTCTTATCATTACAACTTCAAATGGCTATTAGATTTATTGAGTTTATTGCTATCTATCATATGGTTGAATCTTTGTATGGATATCTCTTTAGGTCAACCTCTAAAGGATGAATAATTCACAAGTAACGCCAGCTCACCGATTTGACTCCCAACAACACAGCAACAAAGGTCCCCTCCTAAAGCAAATGTTGTTTCCATGCTTCTGCTGGAAGGACTCCTAAATCGTCAGCCAACTCAATCATGTTATATTCATCTTCGTTACTCAAATTATTGACTCTTCTCCTACTACTATTATTTTAACAACTTGATGTTAGGTGGTGCTTCACTTAACCTTTTTTAGAGTCAGATGGTATGCTAGCTAACCTTAAGATTAGTTACCACGAGAGGTGGTGTATTATCCTGGCCAGTGGCGGAGCTTGAACAAAGTTTTGGAGGGGCTGAATGTGAAATATTAGATCGAGATACCAAATGATTTTAGTGAAGAATATTAATTTTAAGTATGTTGGTGATATCTCCGAGAGGAAGGGCCTCTCTGGTGTTAATTGTTGAAAAGTGCGTAATATTATTTCTGAATGCCTCTAGCAGTGAATTACATAGATATAAATAGGATTGAGGAAGTGCTAAACCTAGTAGACTAGATAAGATAACGGGCCCTTATAGAACACGGGCTAAATAATCCAATATGTAAATGCATTAACAATATCCATCTAACATCCCTCAGCAGTTGTAGCGGGAGCTGGGCGAACGCTTAAACTGGATCGAAACTCATCAAAAAGTGCAGTAGGTAGGCCTTTGGTGAAGATGTCTGCAAACTGATATCGAGAAGGAACATGAAGGACCCGAACATGACCCTTAAGAACAAGATCACGGACAAAATGGATGTCAATCTCAATGTGTTTGGTGCGCTGGTGTTGCACCGGGTTTCCAGACATGTACACAGCACTAACATTGTCACAGTAGACAAGAGTAGCAGATGAAAGCGGGCAATGGAGCTCACGTAGAAGATTACGAATCCAACATGTCTCTGCAACGGCGTTTGCGACGCCGCGGTATTCAGCTTCGGCACTGCAGCGTGACGGAGTATGTTGCCGTTTAGAGGACCAAGATAGCAGATTATTACCCAAAAAAACACAGTATCCAGATGTAGAGCGGCGAGTAGAGGGACAACCAGCCCAGTCAGCATCAGAATATGCAACCAATGAGCAAGTGCTGGACGAAAACAACTGTAGACCAAGATCTAGAGTCCCCTGGATATATCGAATGATCCTTCGGAGAGCAGCCATATGAGGCTCTCGAGGATCATGCATAAACAAACAGATCTGCTGGACAGCATAAGAGATGTCAGGCCTAGTAAAAGTGAGATACTGGAGAGCACCGGCAAGGCTGCGATATAAAGTGGGATCCTTAACTGGGGGACCAGCAGTGGTCAGTTTGGTGCCAATTTCGATCGGTGTGCGACTAGAATTACAACCAACCATGTCTGCACGCTCAATGATCTCAGTTGCGTACTGCTTCTGAGAGAGAAACATACTAGAAGAAGTACGAGTGACAGAAATACCAAGAAAATAATTTAACGGGCCAAGATCAGTCATGGAGAACTCCTGGTGTAATGAGGTGATAACCCGATGAAGAAAGGCCGTAGATGAGGCAGTCAATGTTAGTGCTGTGTACATGTCTGGAAACCCGGTGCAACACCAGCGCACCAAACACATTGAGATTGACATCCATTTTGTCCGTGATCTTGTTCTTAAGGGTCATGTTCGGGTCCTTCATGTTCCTTCTCGATATCAGTTTGCAGACATCTTCACCAAAGGCCTACCTACTGCACTTTTTGATGAGTTTCGATCCAGTTTAAGCGTTCGCCCAGCTCCCGCTACAACTGCTGGGGGATGTTAGATGGATATTGTTAATGCATTTACATATTGGATTATTTAGCCAGTGTTCTATAAGGGCCCGTTATCTTATCTAGTCTACTAGGTTTAGCACTTCCTCAATCCTATTTATATCTATGTAATTCACTGCTAGAGGCATTCAGAAATAATATTACGCACTTTTCAACAATTAACATCTGGGACATGTGGCTCTCAATTTCATGTAATAATCAAAATCAAATTTGTACTCCTTTGAGTTACGAGCGTTTGAGCTTTTAAAACAACTTAATCCGAGTCCGTTTGAAGGAAATATAACTAAAATGGTGGCAACTCGCAAATTCTGCGAGCTTTCACTATTTTAGTCATATCTCCTTCATACGAACTCCGTTTTGGTTGATTCAAAAGCTTAAACGTTCGTAATTCAGAGGGCTACAACTACAACCTCCACTATCTACACAATTTTTGGAGGGGCTAGGGCCCCCTCTTGCTCTAAGAAAGATAAGCCCCTGGCTTATTTTTTGAATAATATGGATAGTCGTGTGTTTTGTATGCTTTTATTCAGTTTCATAATAAATACTTCACGTAAACCATACAAATACAATTTAGATATCGAAAAAACTTTTTTTGTTCAATCGACACAGGGGCGGATCTAGTAAAGCTTGAGTGGTAGCACGGGACACCACTGATGTGACGACCCGGGAATTTCCGACCAAATTTAAACTTAATCTTTATATATTTCCAACACGATAAGCAAAGTCTGTAATGGTGAGTCTCAAAAAAAAAAAATTGAACTGTGTTCATGTATGCAATTACCCTGTGACTACTCCCGACGATTCACGAACCTTTGATTTTAAACAGAAATGTAGATATAAATAATTATATAAATAAATAATTATATATAATAGTTTAATGAACTATTATGTGATTTAGTTATTATGAAAGGTAACTTGAAATAACCAAAACTTGTTATTTTGAATAAATTGAGTATATTGATTATAAATGATTTCCAACATAATTTGTCAGCGTTAACAAAGTACTAAATATATAATGTTATACTTTGAGTGTATTTGTTTAAATATATAATTATCTAATGGATATTTAAAACATAATATATATATATATATATATATATATATATATATATATATATATATATATATATATATATATATATATATATATATATATAGTAGTTGAAATATTTATATATATATATATGATTTTTGTGCATAATTATTGATTTTATGTATATAGTAATATATAATAAAATGTGTAAATATTAAATATTCAATATATGTTATTATAATATATAGTATATAATTATTGAGAATTACAAAATTTATAGTATGTAATATTAATAAATTAAAATTTAATTACAAGATAAAATATAATTGTTATATTAATATTATTATTACTCCCATTATTATTACTAAAACAAATATTAATATTAATATTAATATTAGTATCATTAGGATAAATAATATATACATAGAAAAATTTGATAAATGTAAATTGTTATATTATTGTTGTTATCATTATCAATATTATTATTATCATTACTATAATTATTAAGAAGATAATATATTTATTATTCTTATCATTAATAATGTTATTAATATCATCTTTAAAATAATTTTTTTTGTTTTATTTTGAATATATTTATAATTATAAATTATATATATACATGAATCATGCGTACCAGTTTTGGAATCCAATTCAGCTATAAATCGCTATCCGTCCTATTTAAGTTGTCTGTTGGATTATTTCTTTGATTCCTTTATCAGTACAAATGAAACTTTATTTAAAATCACAATCAAACTTTAATTATTTGTCTTCTGTCTGATTTCGGTTACCAGTCGGTTTCATAAGTCAATTAAGCTCAATATTAACAGCTACGACCAGTATTCATCATATATACATATTCTTACTACAATTCATAAAAAGAAAACACCAAAAGAAATTTATATCGGGCCCAACAAGCCCCATCCAAAGTACCGGATGCTTTAGTACTTCGAAATTTATATCATGTCCGAAGGAGGATCCCGGAATGATGGGGATATTCTTATATGCATATTGTGAATGTCGGTTACCAGGTGTTCAATCCATATGAATGATATTTTTGTCTCTATGTATGGGACGTATGTTTATGAGAAATGGAAATATGAAATCTTGTGGTCTATTAAAATTATGAAATGATTATTTATGTTAAACTAATGAACTCACCAACCTTTTAGTTGACACTTTAAAGCATGTTTATTCTCAGGTACGAAAGAAATCTTCCGCTGTGCATTTGCTCATCTTAGAGATATTACTTGGAGTCATTCATGACATATTTCAAAAGACGTTGCATTCGAGTCGTTGAGTTCATCAAGATTATTATTAAGTCAATTATAGTAAGATATATTATGAATTAGTATGCATGTCGTCAACTTTCGATGTAATGAAAGATTGTCTTTTCAAAAACGAATGCAATGTTTGTAAAATGTATCATATAGAGGTCAAGTACCTCGTGATGTAATCAACTGTTGTGAATCGTTTATAATCGATATGGACTTCGTCCGGATGGATTAGGACGAGTCTTTACAGTTGGTATCAGAGCGGTGGTCTTAGCGAACCAGGTCTTGCATTAGTATGTCTAACTGATAGTCATTAGGATGCATTAGTGAGTCTGGACTTCGACTGTGTCTGCATGTCAAAACTTTTGCTTATCATTTTTGTCGGAAATCATCTGCTTATCATCCTTAGAAAATTACCTGCTCATTATTCTTAATCTAGACACATTTTACTGCATTGACGGCATGAATAGTGTATAGACAAAATTCATATCTTAGCATATCTATTAATCCATATCTTAGCGTTGTAGACTTTATCTGACACGTTTCCTTAATTTTCTCCGTAATTCACGGGATCTTTGGACGTATGTATAGATATTCTATATATAATTAGAATATCATTCGATATTCGAAAATCATTTCATATCAAAACCATTTAACTGATCGAGAGAGATGGATCCTACACCTAGCTTGGATTCCATTAGTTCCGGAAGCGATTTCGAGATGTATATTGAAGCAGACTCCGAAGTCAATGAATCAGAAGTGCCTCAACCATTTAGTTATGTTTCTTTTTGGAGGAGATAGGGGTGGGTCCGAGACTTACTCACTCGATGGAGAAATGAAGAAGGCGAGTCCTACCGCGAACCAAACTTACCTCCTAACATCGGAGAAAACGATGTACTCACCGGTGAACCTATGCACAACACTGTATTCACCCTTCTTGCTAAAATATTCCGCCTCGAAGGTCGCATTACTGCAATCTCAGAAAATATTCAACCTCTACTTCCGAATACCAATCGAAGGGGAATATTAGAAGAAGTTAGGGAACTTCGAATTGATAATCAAGATCTATCAAATCAGATGAGTGGATGGATAGAAATGATAGAGGGTAGGATAGAAACCCTGACAAGAATGGTGCGTGATTTACAAGCAATACTTACTACACCAACATCATCATCAACCTCAGCACCAACAACACTTGTAGCACCGACAGCAACAGTACCACCATCAGCAGCACCAGTAGCATAACCAGTACCAACAACAACAATATCATCACATGTCTCAACCTCGCAATATATACCTCAAGCATAATCATCGTTCTACGAATCGTTCTACATAAACTATCTTCGTTCTTCATGGCGATTATGTAATCTCTAATGTTTTAGAGATTATGTACTCTAGTTCTAGCCGTAAATCTAATGAGTTTAATTTCACATTGACTCATTAAATCCATGATTACGTCTGAAGAAAATATATATGTATATATGTTTTCATAAAGATTGTAATTAAAAATTTTATTGTACAAACTGTTAGTGGTGAAAATATTTTAACGGGTAGGTAATACCCGAGGAATATTTAGATTTCGCATTAATAAGTTACACTGTACATTCTACGAATCTGATTCAACTGTTATTTACTATCCTACTTACAACCACAGCTATACGAATCCGTTCACCATAAAATAACCATTTTCATTCAATTTTATATTTTGATTTTGACCTATCAGAATCGAACAAGTGGCATAATGAAGAAATAATGGACACAATAAAAATTGATTGGAAACAGACTAATTGACAATATAAAATTTTGTTAAGAAACCACACTAACAAAATCCTAGCTAACTGTTCCTAGCTAACTGTTAATTCCATATTACATTTTATTTATCGCAATTTAATTATCGCAATTTATTTTATCGCAATTTTAATTCTCGCAATTTTATTTAACGTCATTTAATTTCTGTTATTTACTTTACGCACTTTAATTATAGTCATATATTTTTTTTTTGTTATTTATTTTACGCACTTTAAATATCGGGACACGTATACAAGGTTTTGACATATCATATCGACGCATCTATATATATTATTTGGAATCGCCATAGACACTCTATATGCAGTAATGATCGAGTTCTCTATACAGGGTTGAGGTTGATTCTACAATAATATATATAATTTGAGTTGTGATCGAGTCTGAGACATGTACACGGGTCATGATAAGTATTAATTAATTCGAATATTATATATTAAATTATATATGAATTGTTGAATTGCTAACTGTGGACTATCAATCGAGGACTACCAACATTGGACAATTAAAATGAATTAAAATATTGATTATAACATATGAAACTAAACAAATCTTCAAGTTTGCCACTTGATTTCATCTTAAACCTCATTTGTATCTTGACGATTACAACCTGCGTTCAAACCTTTCATTATTCTTGAAAACACCTCAATCGATAGGATGAACCAACCGCACTTCATCTACGGAAGAAAAGAATGACGCATATAGTTATGCACCTGAAAACACTGGGAACCTAAGTAAACATATAACACGTATCTGTGTTAGCTCCTTTGACGTTGTTATTACCCAAAATAACTTTGCAATCCCTTTTCAAATTAGTCAATTTTGTCACAGCTCCAGCAAGTCAACTTTGACTTTTCGTTCGAAACAACCTTATTAATACCTTGATATATACGTGTGCTCTTTTATTGTTACTGTGACACCCCCAAATAGGGCCTGGGGTATTTGTGTCTAATTATATCAAATCACAGTTGTATAAACGAGAACGACTCTACATGAGACGTTTTGTTGAGTTTTGCAGCGGAAGATAAATATGTCTTTAATTGATATGATATGTAATGAAGACTCCAAGCATAGCAAGCAATCATCATCAAAGCAGTAGATATACAGCGAAAACAATATTTAAGTACCTGAGAATAAACATGCTTAAAAAGTCAACACTAGGTTGAGTGAGTTCATAGGTTTGTCATAAATAATGATTTCAGTATTAGATATAGACCACAAGATTTAGTTTGTAAAGTTGATCTCCCGCAGGATCAAAAGTTATGCCAGTGCGTGATATTTAGACTAAACGTTGTTTTGCCCCGTGACAAGTTGTTTTGTCCTTGTCGTTTAATTTCATTATCAAGTAATACAAAGACTTAGTCAAATGTATCGGGGACGTTACTCCCGATAGGCCTATCCCCAATAATTAAGAATGCCGCAGCAATTAAAAATATCACTGTAGGGACTTAGTCGGACATAGCCGGGTATAGCATAGTTTTAACAGTTGGTACTGATATTTAGACTAGACTTTCAAGTTTTCCCCGTAACAAGTTATCGTTTATACTTGTCGGTTGAGGACTTGCTGGTCATAGCCCAACATATCACAGTTTAATAGTTGGTACTTGTATTTAGACTAGACTTTCAAGTTTGCCCCGTAACAAGTTATCATTTATACTTGTCGGTTGGGGACTTGCTGGTCATAGCCTAACATATCACAGTTTAATAGTTGATACGTGTAAAACATTTATAAAAGTTGCGCATGTATTCTCAGCCCAAAAATGTAAAGAGTAAAAGGGATCATATGAAACTCACGATACGACAGTTTGTATGATATGCGTATGATAACACTTGAACAAGTACAGAGATGTCCTCGGATTCACGAACCTATATCATTTGTATATATATTAACACATATACTCATAATCGAATAAGTTTATTTATATAAAGTTATTAGTTATGTTATTTTTATATTAATAACTTGTAAGTTTCTTATATTTATTTTATATATTCTAAATAGATGAAGATATAAATTTTATTATGTTATGTGTAAATATATTTATATATGCATATATCATTTGTTTGTTAAAATCCTATAATAATATTAGTAATAATAATAATAATGATAATATAAATATCAATAATAATAATAGTAAGAATAATAATAATAATAATAATAATAATAATAATAATAATAATAATAATAATAATAATGTTGAAAAAGAAAACTACCTTAAATAAGCCCTTTAAAAAGAAATGCCTCAGATGAGGCTCGAACCCGTGACCTCTTGGTAGCCCGCTAACACCCTCAACCACTCATCCACTTCTATCTTTCTGATTTAATAACCCATTTATATTTATTTAAACCTTTTCTGTTTTAAGTTCTTCTTCTTCTTCTTTAAAAATCGACCAGGGCAAATCAACAAAACAACAAATTTTAAGGTTTGAATTAGTGTATGTAATTGAAATAGAAACGTTCAGTTGAGGTTATCTTGATTGACAGGAAGGAAAAAAAAAATTAAAGCAGCAGCAACATCAAAAAAAATTTGGCGAATTATATTTTTATAAACTCAAACCTCAAAATCGATTTCTGGAATGTTTTAGATCACGAATCCTAAACGAAATATGCTCTAAATCTTTCCTGAAAACTTTATAAATCCTCAATTTGACTTAAATCATAACAGAAAATTTGAATTTGATCAAGAACAACCTTTTGACTTCTTTTTTTAAATTAAACTTTGACTTCGAAATTAAGACTCGATATCAAGAATTGGAACCTAGGATTTTGCAGATAGATTGAGTGGATTATTCCTAACAACTCTACAATTATAGATTTTTAAATGCGATTTGATTTCAAGCTTTTGATTAAAATGTTCATGAACAAGGCATATCGACTTCTGCCTTTACAAATTTCTTGTTTTTAATTACGAATTTTATATCAGTGGATAGTTGTATTTGATAGTGGAGATTGAGAATTGAATGACTGTGTGAATAGCAGATAACAAATTGATGGTTTTATAGCTAAATGTGATCGAGCAGTAATCAATCAGGAAATAAAAATTATATAAAATAAAAAAAAATTAAACTGATTAAGATACTTGATTGATTCTAGTTGTATCTGACTCAACTGATTTTGTTGTATAGTTTGCACGATTAGATAAAAAAAAATTAAACAGATCGTGATCAAATTAGGTTTTTGTCTCCTTTATTAATATTTAATTAATATTATTAATTTATAATTATGTTGATAATAATATTATTATTATTATAATAATAATAATAATAATAATAATAATAATAATAATAATAATTAATAATAATAATATTATTAATGATAAATAATAATAATGATAATAATATTAATATGACAATATTAATAATAAAGATGATAATTTTAATTATAATTAATAATAATGATTATAAATGTTAATAATACTATGGATAATAATAATAATAATAATAATAATAATATTAATAATAATGATATTTATAAAAATCTTATCACTTTTTAGTAAAAGTGATAATACTTATAATATTAATAATATATTAGTAATTATATTAATGATAATGATAATTATTAATAATAATAATTATAATATTGATTGTAATTGATGTATTTACGTATATATTTATATATTTGTTTTTTTTATATATAACTGGATGTTCGTGAATCGTCGGAAACAGTTGAAGTTTAATGAAATTATATAAAGTTTTTGTTTAAATAAACTCGGAAATTTTCGGGTTGTCACAGTATCCCCCTGTTAATAGAAATTTCGTCCCGAAATTTTAGTTGTTGCCATCCATCGACGTTGTTTGTAAACAGGTGAGGATATTTTCGTTTTATTTGGTTTCCACATTCCCAGGTATACTCGGGGCCTTGCGTGAATTTCAACAGATAGAATATTGTTTTGTTTCAAGCGTTTAAGTCATACGAACCATAATTTCTACAGGTTCTTCTACGAAGTACATTTTATCATTAATCCAGAGATCATTCAAAATGATGATGTTATGCAAGTCATTTCAGTAAATTGGATACATGAAATGTGTTATGAATAATATTGAGCTCATTTAAAACCTTGAGCGTTTATGCTGCAATATTTGGGCAGACAAAACAGAGAGGAGTTCATGAAAATCATAGTCATGAAATTTGATAGAGATCGTCATTCTTTACAACAAGAATGATGAATTAGAGTTTTATCGACATTAAATAATATGGATAAAGTAATTCGATTATAGAAAGAGTATGAATGAAGCTATTGCAAAAGAGTAAATGAGAAAATTAAATGTTCCCCTTAACTTTTGACGTAGTTACGATTGATTTCCGGATTTCAAGGAATTAAAGAAATCTTCAAAATCTTTATAAGATTTGATTCTCCGGTAATTACGGAAATTAGGATTTTCTTTAATTAAATGCGGTGAATTGCCTCGATTGCTGTGTCTGGAATTTTTGCTATAAATTAGCTTCTTCCGTTTCATTATCTTCACCACTTCTCAATTCATACTTTCTTCCTCAATTCATAATTCCAAAAGATTTTGTTAATATGCTCAATCCAGTTCTTGTTCTTGACCTTATATTGGTTATCACCACAATCATCCTTCTTTTCCAACTCCCACCAGAGGAGTCTGTTTACTTCTATTATGCTCTAGGATTTATTGTGTTTTTAGTTCTCCCGAGTCTTTATATTGCTATACGCATTGATGTACACGGTTTGTAATTTCTGTGTCGTTATCGGGCTTTATATTTTCCCTTATATGTCGAAGCTCTTTGCTTTTGTAAAGCAAGTAACGGTCCAGAATTCGTAGGTATGAAGTTTCAAATGAACCTAGTGTTTTAAGCAGGAAGGATCGTAATATCACGATTGATTTATTAAATTACTAGAATTACTGAGGATATAACTATCAAGAATATATTTTCTTGATATGTTCAGAGGTTAAGTAAAATGTAAGAGTCGTGTAACATGGCAAATGATGATTATAAAGTCTATGAATCATCATCTTCCATTAAAAATTTAGCATGACTTACTGTAATATAATCACGTTGGCCCGACGTCATTATATTATACTAACTCGTGCTTCAATTCCCAACACTACTTCAAATCATTCATAATTTAAACTTGAATTTTACAGAATATAGAAACTAAAACAGTTTCCTTTATGATGTGATAAAGATATCTCAAAGAGATAATTAATTGCAGACAAGAATCGTTATAAAGATATCTTCAGAAATATAGAGGATATTTATACTAAAGATACAGTGATATCTTAGAATTTCTAAGATCGAAGGATGATAAAGAAGATTTGTCCGTAAAGGTTTAGAGTCAGGAGCATGGTATTCGTTAATGATCTCAGCAGATACTGAATTATTTGGATTCTTTGAATGCAGGTTTAATCTTTGTGATTTATCCACAGCCTCCTTCATACTTTGGTCAATCCGTTTTCCAGTCCCAAATCTGAGCTTATACCATTCTTTATCATCAAACTTTTGGCCCTTAAGACCTTCTACAATGTTTCCTCTGCATTTAATGCATCTATATTTGAATCATTGGTTATCAATCCGAGATGGTTTCAAGAAATTTTATTTTTAGATGATTAAACGCTGATTGTAATCGTCAACGGATCTAATGGTTAACGAATAGGCGTTGTTGATTTCAAAAGTAATGAATGATAATTTCGGTGGTTTGATGTGATAATTCATTGCAGAATACAAATGAATATAATTCGTGAATGTAGTGATCTTTAGGAAGATAATACCTGCTAAAGCTTTACTTGAATTCTGGTATGTTAATTTTAGAATGTGTAATTAAATTTGTATGAAAATGATTGTGTATCACTGTGAAGGTAGTGAGTATAATTAATGATCTATGAATCGGAATTGAAGAATGCACAGTGTATTAATGTGAGATGTAAATATTTCTCGGATATTACCTACCCTTTAAAATATTTTCACAATTAACAGTTTGTACAACAGAATTTACAATCTTTATGAAGATATACGTTCATATATGTATTCTTCAGATGTAATCATAGATTTAATGAGTTAATATATATTAAACTCATCTGATTTGCGGTTTGGAACGAGAGTAAATAATTTCCAAAACCTTAGAGATTTCATAATTGTCGCGAAATATTTCGCTAATGAAGTTATGAATCAATACATTCATCGTTACACTTGATTCATTATGAAATGGAGTTTATTGTGCTGAAGCAGTGATTAACAATTGTTAAGTCATTAACGAAGGGTGTACATCATAGCATATTAATGATATGAATTAACCAAGTAGTACATACTAGTTGAGATTCACACGTAATTGCTTAGTACGACAAGATTTATTATTGTTCCAAATCACACACACACACACACACACATATATATATATATATACATATATATATATATATATATATATATATATATATATATATATATATATATATATATATATAATTCTTCACGAAGAATGAGTCAATACATCTTAACTCATTATTACTAATATTCCTTGGTATTTATGGGCGTATGATGTTGATGTTTGAGGTACTGAGTGTGATGTTAAGGCGTGGGATGCGGATGTTGTTATTGGTGGTGTTGATGGTACTGGTGGTGCTGGTGGTGATGCTGGTTATGCTGCTGGTGCTGCTGCTGGTGTTCGTAGGTTTCGCACCATATTCTCCAGAGCCACTACTCGAGCGCGAAGCTCGTTGACTTCTTCTATTATTCCGGGATGATTGGCGGTTGGAACAAGGGGGTGAATAAGATCTAGAATCTTCGATATTATATATTCATGACGGGATACCCTGGAAAGAAGAGAGAAAATGGTGTTTCGAACTGGTTCGATGGTAAGCGCTTCAGGTTCTTCGCCAAGAGGCGAATTCGGTTGGTGGAAGGTATCACCTTCTCCATCACTTTTTCTGTGTTATACTTTACAAGTTTTTCTAGCCTTTCGGTTTGGGTTTTGAAGGATTCTATGATGATTTCTTTCAAGATTTTGTTTTCTTTCTCTAGGTTATTTAGACGCGCCTCTATCTGAGCGATGTTTTCACGAGATGGTGAGCTGGCCCTTTTTGATGGACCGGCTTCATCAGCAGTAGCGGTTTCAGTTTGCTTTCTCTTTAGAGATAAGTTTTTAGATAATTCCTCAATAGGCTCTTTTTCGGGCTCGTAGCCTGAGTAGTCACCATTGTAGTTAGGAAGGCTTTGAATTGCTTCCCATTCAGAAGTACTCGTTGGTTTATATACCGGTGAGTGATTAGAGCCAGAGTCAGGAGAATCAACAAGTGTCGCATTTGAATGTGGTGGCATAATTGGAGAGTAGACAGAGTTCTCGGATTGGCTCGGCATTATAAGAAATATTAAAGAATTTAATAAGCATAGTTTCTAAGGCATAGTGTAGCATTTAACAGTTAAAGGCAACAATTAAAGGCACTATGGTCAGGGAAAGTTGTAGTCATACTTTGCTAAGGTACCTAATTGTATAAGGCACACATAAAATGCAATCCTGGTTCTCTACAACAACCTGCTCTGATACCAATCTGTGACACCCCCAAATAGGGCCTGGGGTATTTGTGTCTAATTATATCAAATCACAGTTGTATAAACGAGAATGACTCTACATGAGACGTTTTGTTGAGTTTTGCAGCGGAAGATAAATATGTCTTTAATTGATATGATATGTAATGAAGACTCCAAGCATAGCAAGCAATCATCATCAAAGCAGTAGATATATAGCGGAAGCAATATTTAAGTACCTGAGAATAAACATGCTTAAAAAGTCAACACTAGGTTGAGTGAGTTCATAGGTTTGTCATAAATAATGATTTCAGTATTAGATATAGACCACAAGATTTAGTTTGTAAAGTTGATCTCCTGCAGGATCAAAAGTTATGCCAGTGCGTGATATTTAGACTAAACGTTGTTTTGCCCCGTGACAAGTTGTTCTGTCCTTGTCGTTTAATTTTATTATCAAGTAATACAAAGACTTAGTCAAATGTATCAGGGACGTTACTCCCGATAGGCCTATCCCCAATAATTAAGAATGCCGCAGCAATTAAAAATATCACTGTAGGGACTTAGTCGGACATAGCCGGGTATAGCATAGTTTTAGCAGTTGGTACTGATATTTAGACTAGACTTTCAAGTTTTCCCCGTAACAAGTTATCGTTTATACTTGTCGGTTGGGGACTTGCTGGTCATAGCCCAACATATCACAGTTTAATAGTTGGTACTTGTATTTAGACTAGACTTTCAAGTTTACCCCGTAACAAGTTATCATTTATACTTGTCGGTTGGGGACTTGCTGGTCATAGCCCAACATATCACAGTTTAATAGTTGATACGTGTAAAACAGTTATAAAAGTTGCGCATGTATTCTCAGCCCAAAAATGTAAAGAGTAAAAGGGATCATATGAAACTCACGATACGACAGTTTGTATGATATGCTGATGTGCGGCGAGGGGTATATGAAATAGCTATATATTTTTAATAGGAAATACTATTAAATATGCTACAATTTTACACAAGTTTTAATTATTTATTTACAAATTACAAATGGGATATACCTAAACCTTGCTACAACACTATAGGCAGTGTACCTAATCGTAGAGTAGTAAAGTTTTTAGTAAGTCCGGTTCGTTCCACAGGGAGCTGGCTTATTTCACACTATATTTTAAACAATTATATTCGTACAAAATATATTATATTAATAATATATAAAAGGGGGTTTTACCGTTTAATGACCGGTTTGTCGATTTTATATTTTAAGCGAAGCGTAAAGTAAATGAAGATATTTAACTAACAATATAAAATAAATAACAATAATTAAAATGACAATAAATAAAAGTACGAGGAAAAATGAAATAAAATATATTATGCTTATTTAAACTTCCGTAATCTTGACGTGTTGATTTTAGTTTTATGCCCATGGATTAATTGTCCTTTGTCCTGGATTATTTAATATGTCCGTCTGGTTTTTGTCCATAACAGTCCATCGGTCATAAATTTAAAGTGCGAGTGTCCTCGTCAAATTATCCTTATACCCGAAGTCAGATATTCCAACTAATTGGGGACTTAAACTGTAGCAAGGTTTTAATACTTTGTTTAATAATTACACCAGGTTATCGACTGCCTGTAACCCAAGGTTTTAATACTTTGTTATCAATTATGCCAAGTGTCCTTGTACATAATTTCACCCCTGTTTTAATAATTCCATAGACTATTAATCCATTCCCGTATCCGGTTAAATGAACGATTATTCGTACATATAAATATCCCGCCCATCGTATCCGATCGAGTGTATGTGGTTATTTATAGGTACGTCCAATTGTAAATCTTTATATTAAAATTAACAAACTTTCATTTAGTTAAACAAATATAAAGCCCATTAATAGCCCATAGTCTAATTTCCACAAGTGTCGTTCTTTTGTCCAAACCCCAATTATGGTACAAAGCCCAATTACCCCGTCTTTAATATTTAGTCCAACATCATGATTACTTTAGCTCAAATAAGCATAATAATAACTTAAGTACGAGACATTAATTTAAAAAGGAGAACATAACTTACATTGAGTATTTATCGCGTAGTGTTACACGGACAGAATTTCGACTTCAAAAACCCGTAAAAATAACTTTTACATAACCTGAACTAATCTAATATAAAACTACCCTATACTATATATATTATATATATATTTATTTATTTATTTGTTACAGAGTATTATTATTATTATTTATTATTTTTATCGAACGAATGCATGGCCTTTTATAGGCGTTTTGATTTCTGACAGCTCCGCGAGTCGTGGAGTTTTTGGCCTTCAAACTCCGCGAGTCGTGGAGTTTGAAAATCCAGCTCACAAACTTTTGGCTCCTAGCTTGTCGACATAATAAATATATAAATATAAAATATAAATAATTAATATAATTATTTATATATTATATTATATTCTTGTGCATAGTTTGAAATGTCCCGTTCTTATTGACTAAAAACGTTCCATATTAATTGATTTCGTTGCGAGGTTTTGACCTCTATATGAGACGTTTTTCAAAGACTGCATTCATTTTTAAAACAAACCATAACCTTTATTTCATAGATAAAGGTTTTAAAAAGCTTTACGTAGATTATCAAATAATGATAATCTAAAATATCCTGTTTACACACGACCATTACATAATGGTTTACAATACAAATATGTTACAACAAAATAAGTTTCTTGAATGCAGTTTTTACACAATATCATACAAGCATGGACTCCAAATCTCGTCCTTATTTAAGTATGCGACAGCGGAAGCTCTTAATAATCACCTGAGAATAAACATGCTTAAAACGTCAACAAAAATGTTGGTGAGTTATAGGTTTAACCTATATATATCAAATCATAATAATAGACCACAAGATTTCATATTTCAATACACATCCCATACATAGAGATAAAAATCATTCATATGGTGAACACCTGGTAACCGACATTAACAAGATGCATATATAAGAATATCCCCATCATTCCGGGACACCCTTCGGATATGATATAAATTTCGAAGTACTAAAGCATCCAGTACTTTGGATGGGGTTTGTTAGGCCCAATAGATCTATCTTTAGGATTCGCGTCAATTAGGGTGTCTGTTCCCTAATTCATAGATTACCAGACTTAATAAAAAGGGGCATATTCGATTTCGATAATTCAACCATGGAATGTAGTTTCACATACTTGTGTCTATTTTGTAAATCATTTATAAAACCTGCATGTATTCTCATCCCAAAAATATTAGATTTTAAAAGTGGGACTATAACTCACTTTCACAGATTTTTACTTCGTCGGGAAGTAAGACTTGGCCACTGGTTGATTCACGAACCTATAACAATATATACATATATATCAAAGTATGTTCAAAATATATTTACAACACTTTTAATATATTTTGATGTTTTAAGTTTATTAAGTCAGCTGTCCTCGTTAGTAACCTACAACTAGTTGTCCACAGTTAGATGTACAGAAATAAATCGATAAATATTATCTTGAATCAATCCACGACCCAGTGTATACGTATCTCAGTATTGATCACAACTCAAACTATATATATTTTGGAATCAACCTCAACCCTGTATAGCTAACTCCAACATTCACATATAGAGTGTCTATGGTTGTTCCGAAATATATATAGATGTGTCGACATGATAGGTCGAAACATTGTATACGTGTCTATGGTATCTCAAGATTACATAATATACAATACAAGTTGATTAAGTTATGGTTGGAATAGATTTGTTACCAATTTTCACGTAGCTAAAATGAGAAAAATTATCCAATCTTGTTTTACCCATAACTTCTTCATTTTAAATCCGTTTTGAGTGAATCAAATTGCTATGGTTTCATATTGAACTCTATTTTATGAATCTAAACAGAAAAGTATAGGTTTATAGTCGGAAAAATAAGTTACAAGTCGTTTTTGTAAAGGTGGTCATTTCAGTCGAAAGAACGACGTCTAGATGACCATTTTAGAAAACATACTTCCACTTTGAGTTTAACCATAATTTTTGGATATAGTTTCATGTTCATAATAAAAATCATTTTCTCAGAATAACAACTTTTAAATCAAAGTTTATCATAGTTTTTAATTAACTAACCCAAAACAGCCCGCGGTGTTACTACGACGGCGTAAATCCGGTTTTACGGTGTTTTTCGTGTTTCCAGGTTTTAAATCATTAAGTTAGCATATCATATAGATATAGAACATGTGTTTAGTTTATTTTAAAAGTCAAGTTAGAAGGATTAACTTTTGTTTGCGAACAAGTTTAGAATTAACTAAACTATGTTCTAGTGATTACAAGTTTAAACCTTCGAATAAGATAGCTTTATATGTATGAATCGAATGATGTTATGAACATCATTACTACCTTAAGTTCCTTGGATAAACCTACTGGAAAAGAGAAAAATGGATCTAGCTTCAATGGATCCTTGGATGGCTCGAAGTTCTTGAAGCAGAATCATGACACGAAAACAAGTTCAAGTAAGATCATCACTTAAAATAAGATTGTTATAGTTATAGAAATTGAACCAAAGTTTGAATATGATTATTACCTTGTATTAGAATGATAACCTACTGTAAGAAACAAAGATTTCTTGAGGTTGGATGATCACCTTACAAGATTGGAAGTGAGCTAGCAAACTTGAAAGTATTCTTGATTTTATGAAACTAGAACTTTTGGAATTTATGAAGAACACTTAGAACTTGAAGATAGAACTTGAGAGAGATCAATTAGATGAAGAAAATTGAAGAATGAAAGTGTTTGTAGGTGTTTTTGGTCGTTGGTGTATGGATTAGATATAAAGGATATGTTATTTTGTTTTCATGTAAATAAGTCATGAATGATTACTCATATTTTTGTAATTTTATGAGATATTTCATGCTAGTTGCCAAATGATGGTTCCCACATGTGTTAGGTGACTCACATGGGCTGCTAAGAGCTGATCATTGGAGTGTATATACCAATAGTACATACATCTAAAAGCTGTGTATTGTACGAGTACGAATACGGGTGCATACGAGTAGAATTGTTGATGAAACTGAACGAGGATGTAATGGTAAGTATTTTTGTTAAGTAGAAGTATTTTGATAAGTGTCTTGAAGTCTTTCAAAAGTGTATGAATACATATTAAAACACTACATGTATATACATTTTAACTGAGTCGTTAAGTCATCGTTAGTCGTTACATGTAAATGTTGTTTTGAAACCTTTAGGTTAACGATCTTGTTGAATGTTGTTAACCCATTGTTTATTATAACAAATGAGATATTAAATTGTTATATTATCATGATATTATGATATATAATATATCTCAGTATGATGTATATACAGTTAAATGTCGTTACAACGATAATCGTTACATATATGTCTCGTTTCGAAATCATTAAGTTAGTAGTCTTATTTTTACATATGTATTTCATTGTTAATACACTTAATAATATATTTACTTATCATTTAACATAATTAACCAAGTGTATCAATATCTTAATATGATTCATATGTACCTAGTAAGACGTTGTTATAACGATAATCGTTATATATATCGTTTTCGAGTTTCTTAAATTAATAGTCTCATTTTTATGTATATAACTCATTGTTAAAATACCTAATGAGATACATACTTATAATAAAAACATGTTAACTATATATATAACCATATATATGTCATCGTATAGTTTTTACAAGTTTTAACGTTCGTGAATCACCGGTCAACTTGGGTGGTCAATTGTCTATATGAAACATATTTCAATTAATCAAGTCTTAACAAGTTTGATTGCTTAACATGTTGGAAACATTTAATCATGTAAATATCAATCTCAATTAATATATATAAACATGGAAAAGTTCGGGTCACTACAGTACCTACCCGTTAAATAAATTTCGTCCCGAAATTTTAAGCTGTTGAAGGTGTTGACGAATCTTCTGGAAATAGATGCGGGTATTTCTTCTTCATCTGATCTTCACGCTCCCAGGTGAACTCGGGTCCTCTACGAGCATTCCATCGAACCTTAACAATTGGTATCTTGTTTTGCTTAAGTCTTTTAACCTCACGATCCATTATTTCGACGGGTTCTTCGATGAATTGAAGTTTTTCGTTGATTTGGATTTCATCTAACGGAATAGTGAGATCTTCTTTAGCAAAACATTTCTTCAAATTCGAGACGTGGAAAGTGTTATGTACAGCCGCGAGTTGTTGAGGTAACTCAAGTCTGTAAGCTACTGGTCCGACACGATCAATAATCTTGAATGGTCCAATATTCCTTGGATTTAATTTCCCTCGTTTACCAAATCGAACAACGCCTTTCCAAGGTGCAACTTTAAGCATGACCATCTCTCCAATTTCAAATTCTATATCTTTTCTTTTAATGTCAGCGTAGCTCTTTTGTCGACTTTGGGCGGTTTTCAACCGTTGTTGAATTTGGATGATCTTCTCGGTAGTTTCTTGTATAATCTCCGGACCCGTAATCTGTCTATCCCCCACTTCACTCCAACAAATCGGAGACCTGCACTTTCTACCATAAAGTGCTTCAAACGGCGCCATCTCAATGCTTGAATGGTAGCTGTTGTTGTAGGAAAATTCTGCTAACGGTAGATGTCGATCCCAACTGTTTCCGAAATCAATAACACATGATCGTAGCATGTCTTCAAGCATTTGTATCGTCCTTTGCCTCTGCCCATCAGTTTGTGGATGATAGGCAGTACTCATGTCTAGACGAGTTCCTAATGCTTGCTGTAATGTCTGCCAGAATCTTGAAATAAATCTGCCATCCCTATCAGAGATAATAGAGATTGGTATTCCATGTCTGGAGACGACTTCCTTCAAATACAGTCGTGCTAACTTCTCCATCTTGTCATCTTCTCTTATTGGCAGGAAGTGTGCTGATTTGGTGAGACGATCAACTATTACCCAAATAGTATCAAAACCACTTGCAGTCCTTGGCAATTTAGTGATGAAATCCATGGTAATGTTTTCCCATTTCCATTCCGGGATTTCGGGTTGTTGAAGTAGACCTGATGGTTTCTGATGCTCAGCTTTGATCTTAGAATACGTCAAACATTCTCCTACGTATTTAGCAACATCGGATTTCATACCCGGCCACCAAAAATGTTTCTTGAGATCCTTGTACATCTTCCCCGTTCCAGGATGTATTGAGTATCTGGTTTTATGAGCTTCTCTAAGTACCATTTCTCTCATATCTCCAAATTTTGGTACCCAAATCCTTTCAGCCCTATACCTGGTTCCGTCTTCCCGAATATTAAGATGCTTCTCCGATCCTTTGGGTATTTCATCCTTTAAATTTCCCTCTTTTAAAACTCCTTGTTGCGCCTCCTTTATTTGAGTAGTAATGTTATTATGAATCATTATATTCATAGATTTTACTCGAATGGGTTCTCTGTCCTTCCTGCTCAAGGCATCGGCTACCACATTTGCCTTCCCTGGGTGGTAACGAATCTCAAAGTCGTAATCATTCAATAATTCAATCCACCTACACTGCCTCATATTCAGTTGTTTCTGATTAAATATGTGTTGAAGACTTTTGTGGTCGGTATATATAATACTTTTGACCCCATATAAGTAGTGCCTCCAAGTCTTTAATGCAAAAACAACCGCGCCTAATTCCAAATCATGCGGCGTATAATTTTGTTCGTGAATCTTCAATTGTCTAGACGCATAAGCAATCACCTTCGTTCGTTGCATTAATACACAACCGAGACCTTGCTTTGATGCATCACAATAAATCACAAAATCATCATTCCCTTCAGGCAATGACAATATAGGTGCCGTAGTTAGATTTTTCTTCAATAACTGAAACGCTTTCTCTTGTTCATCATTCCATTCAAATTTCTTCCCTTTATGCGTTAATGCAGTCAAGGGTTTTGCTATTCTGGAAAAGTCTTGGATGAACCTTCTGTAGTAACCAGCTAGTCCTAAAAACTGGCGTATGTGTTTCGGAGTTTTCGGGGTTTCCCACTTTTCAACAGTTTCTATCTTTGCCGGATCCACCTTAATACCTTCTTTGTTCACTATGTGACCGAGGAATTGAACTTCTTCCAACCAAAATGCACACTTTGAAAACTTAGCGTACAATTCTTCCTTCCTCAATACTTCTAACACCTTTCTCAAATGTTCACCGTGTTCTTGGTCATTCTTTGAGTAAATAAGTATGTCATCAATGAAAACAATGACAAACTTGTCAAGGTATGGTCCACACACTCTGTTCATAAGATCCATGAACACAGCTGGTGCATTAGTTAAACCAAACGGCATGACCATAAACTCGTAATGACCGTAACGTGTTCTGAAAGCAGTCTTTGGAATATCATCTTCTTTCACCCGCATTTGATGATACCCGGAACGTAAGTCAATCTTTGAATAAACAGACGAGCCTTGTAGTTGATCAAATAAGTCATCGATTCTCGGTAGTGGGTAGCGGTTCTTGATGGTAAGTTTGTTCAACTCTCGGTAGTCGATACACAACCTGAATGTACCATCTTTCTTCTTGACAAACAAAACAGGAGCTCCCCACGGTGATGTGCTTGGTCGAATGAAACCACGCTCTAAAAGTTCTTGTAATTGGCTTTGTAGTTCTTTCATCTCGGTGGGTGCGAGTCTGTAAGGAGCACGAGCTATTGGTGCAGCTCCTGGTACAAGATCTATTCGAAATTCAACGGATCGATGTGGGGGTAATCCCGGTAATTCTTTCGGAAATACATCGGGAAATTCTTTTGCGATGGGAACATCATTGATGCTCTTTTCTTCAGTTTGTACTTTCTCGACGTGTGCTAGAACAGCATAGCAACCTTTTCTTATTAGTTTTTGTGCCTTCAAATTACTAATAAGATGTAGCTTCGTGTTGCCCTTTTCTCCGTACACCATTAAGGGTTTTCCTTTTTCTCGTATAATGCGAATTGCATTTTTGTAACAAACGATCTCTGCTTTCACTTCTTTCAACCAGTCCATACCGATTATCACATCAAAACTCCCTAACTCTACTGGTATCAAATCAATCTTAAATGTTTCGCTAACCAGTTTAATTTCTCGATTCCGACATATATTATCTGCTGAAATTAATTTACCATTTGCTAATTCGAGTAAAAATTTACTATCCAAAGGCGTCAATGGACAACTTAATTTAGCACAAAAATCTCTACTCATATAGCTTCTATCCGCACCCGAATCAAATAAAACGTAAGCAGATTTATTGTCAATAAGAAACGTACCCGTAACAAGCTCCGGGTCTTCCTGTGCCTCTGCCGCATTAATATTGAAAACTCTTCCGATGCCTTGTCCATTCGTGTTCTCCTGGTTCGGGCAATTTCTAATAATGTGGCCCGGTTTTCCACATTTATAACAAACTACATTGGCATAACTTGCTCCGACACTACTTGCTCCGCCATTACTCGTTCCGACACCATTTGTTCCTTTCGTTCTGTTAACCCCTGGTCCGTAGACATCACACTTCGCCGCGCTATGACCATTTCTTTTACACTTGTTGCAAAATTTGGTGCAGAACCCCGAGTGATACTTTTCACACCTTTGGCATAGCTGCTTCTGATTGTTGTTGTTGTTGCGGTTATTATTGTTGTTAAGATGATTGTTGTGGTTGTTGTTGTTGTTGTTGTTGTTGGGCCGTTTGTTGTAGTTGCGATTGATGTTGCGATTGTTAGGATAGTTGTTGCGATTATTGTTATAATTGCTGTTGTTGTTGTATTGGTGATTCTTATCACCGTTTTCCTCCCACTTTCTTTTGACTTGCTTCACATTGGCCTCTTCAGCAGTCTGTTCTTTAATTCTTTCTTCAATCTGGTTCACTAGTTTGTGAGCCATTCTACATGCCTGTTGTATGGAGGCGGGCTCGTGTGAACTTATATCTTCTTGGATTCTTTCCGGTAATCCTTTCACAAACGCGTCGATCTTCTCTTCCTCATCTTCGAATGCTCCCGGACACAATAGGCACAATTCTGTGAATCGTATTTCGTACGTGGTAATATCAAATCCTTGGGTTCGTAACCCTCTAAGTTCTGTCTTGAGCTTATTGACCTCGGTTCTGGGACGGTACTTCTCGTTCATCAAGTGCTTGAATGCTGACCACGGTAGTGCGTACGCATCGTCTTGTCCCACTTGCTCTAGATAGGTATTCCACCATGTTTGTAGTGACCCGAACTTTTCCATGTTTATATATATTAATTGAGATTGATGTTTACATGATTAAATGTTTCCAACATGTTAAGCAATCAAACTTGTTAAGACTTGATTAATTGAAATAGGTTTCATATAGACAATTGACCACCCAAGTTGACCGGTGATTCACGAACGTTAAAACTTGTAAAAAACTATATGATGACATATATATGGTTATATATATAGTTAACATGACATTATGATAAGTAAACATATCATTAATTATATTAACAATGAACTACATATGTAAAAACAAGACTACTAACTTAATGATTTTGAAACGAGACATATATGTAACGTTTATCGTTGTAACGACATTTAATGTATATATATCATATTAAGAGATATTCGTACATCATAATATCATGATAATATAATAATTTAAAATATCTTTTGATATTATAAACATTGGGTTAACAACATTTAACAAGATCGTTAACCTAAAGGTTTCAAAACAACACTTACATGTAACGACTAACGATGACTTAACGACTTAGTTAAAATGTATATACATGTAGTGTTTTAATATGTATTTATACACTTTTGAAAGACTTCAATACACTTATCAAAATACTTCTACTTAACAAAAATGCTTACAATTACATTCTCGTTCAGTTTCATCAACAATTCTACTCGTATGCACCCGTATTCGTACTCGTACAATACACAGCTTTTAGATGTATGTACTATTGGTATATACACTCCAATGATCAGCTCTTAGCAGCCCATGTGAGTCACCTAACACATGTGGGAACCATCATTTGGCAACTAGCATGAAGTATCTCATAAGATTACAAAAATATGAGTAATCATTCATGACTTATTTACATGAAAACAAAATTACATATCCTTTATATCTAATCCATACACCAACGACCAAAAACACCTACAAACACTTTCATTCTTCAATTTTCTTCATCTAATTGAACTCTCTCAAGTTCTATCTTCAAGTTCTAAGTGTTCTTCATAAATTCCAAAAGTTCTAGTTTCATAAAATCAAGAATACTTTCAAGTTTGCTAGCTCACTTCCAATCTTGTAAGGTGATCATCCAACCTCAAGAAATCTTTGTTTCTTACAGTAGGTTATCATTCTAATACAAGGTAATAATCATATTCAAACTTTGGTTCAATTTCTATAACTATAACAATCTTATTTCAAGTGATGATCTTACTTGAACTTGTTTTCGTGTCATGATTTTGCTTCAAGAACTTTGAGCCATCCAAGGATCCATTGAAGCTAGATCCATTTTTCTCTTTTCCAGTAGGTTCATCCAAGGAACTTAAGGTAGTAATGATGTTCATAACATCATTCGATTCATACATATAAAGCTATCTTATTCGAAGGTTTAAACTTGTAATCACTAGAACATAGTTTAGTTAATTCTAAACTTGTTCGCAAACAAAAGTTAATCCTTCTAACTTGACTTTTAAAATCAACTAAACACATGTTCTATATCTATATGATATGCTAACTTAATGATTTAAAACCTGGAAACACGAAAAACACCGTAAAACCGGATTTACGCCGTCGTAGTAACACCGCGGGCTGTTTTGGGTTAGTTAATTAAAAACTATGATAAACTTTGATTTAAAAGTTGTTATTCTGAGAAAATGATTTTTATTATGAACATGAAACTATATCCAAAAATTATGGTTAAACTCAAAGTGGAAGTATGTTTTCTAAAATGGTCATCTAGACGTCGTTCTTTCGACTGAAATGACTACCTTTACAAAAACGACTTGTAACTTATTTTTCCGACTAGAAACCTATACTTTTTTTGTTTAGATTCATAAAATAGAGTTCAATATGAAACCATAGCAATTTGATTCACTCAAAACGGATTTAAAATGAAGAAGTTATGGGTAAAACAAGATTGGATAATTTTTCTCATTTTAGCTACGTGAAAATTGGTAACAAATCTATTCCAACCATAACTTAATCAACTTGTATTATATATTATGTAATCTTGAGATACCATAGACACGTATACAATGTTTCGACCTATCATGTCGACACATCTATATATATTTCGGAACAACCATAGACACTCTATATGTGAATGTTGGAGTTAGCTATACAGGGTTGAGGTTGATTCCAAAATATATATAGTTTGAGTTGTGATCAATACTGAGATACGTATACACTGGGTCGTGGATTGATTCAAGATAATATTTATCGATTTATTTCTGTACATCTAACTGTGGACAACTAGTTGTAGGTTACTAACGAGGACAGCTGACTTAATAAACTTAAAACATCAAAATATATTAAAAGTGTTGTAAATATATTTTGAACATACTTTGATATATATGTATATATTGTTATAGGTTCGTGAATCAACCAGTGGCCAAGTCTTACTTCCCGACGAAGTAAAAATCTGTGAAAGTGAGTTATAGTCCCACTTTTAAAATCTAATATTTTTGGGATGAGAATACATGCAGGTTTTATAAATGATTTACAAAATAGACACAAGTACGTGAAACTACATTCTATGGTTGAATTATCGAAATCGAATATGCCCCTTTTTATTAAGTCTGGTAATCTAAGAATTAGGGAACAGACACCCTAATTGACGCGAATCCTAAAGATAGATCTATTGGGCCTAACAAACCCCATCCAAAGTACCGGATGCTTTAGTACTTCGAAATTTATATCATATCCGAAGGGTGTCCCGGAATGATGGGGATATTCTTATATATGCATCTTGTTATTGTCGGTTACCAGGTGTTCACCATATGAATGATTTTTATCTCTATGTATGGGATGTGTATTGAAATATGAAATCTTGTGGTCTATTGTTACGATTTGATATATATAGGTTAAACCTATAACTCACCAACATTTTTGTTGACGTTTTAAGCATGTTTATTCTCAGGTGATTATTAAGAGCTTCCGCTGTCGCATACTTAAATAAGGACAAGATTTGGAGTCCATGCTTGTATGATATTGTGTAAAAACTGCATTCAAGAAACTTATTTTGTTGTAACATATTTGTATTGTAAACCATTATGTAATGGTCGTGTGTAAACAGGATATTTTAGATTATCATTATTTGATAATCTACGTAAAGCTTTTTAAACCTTTATTGATGAAATAAAGGTTATGGTTTGTTTAAAAATGAATGCAGTCTTTGAAAAACGTCTCATATAGAGGTCAAAACCTCGCAACGAAATCAATTAATATGGAACGTTTTTAATCAATAAGAACGGGACATTTCAGTTGGTATCAGAGCGTTGGTCTTAGAGAACCAGAAAATTTGCATTAGTGTGTCTTATCGAGTTTGTTAGGATGCATTAGTGAGTCTGGACTTCGACCATGTTTTCTTTAAAAATGATTGCTTAACATTTTTGTTGGAAACTATATATTTTTAACATATGAATATTATGTGATATATTAATCTCTTAACGTGTTTGATATTATGTGATAGATGTCTACCTCTAGAACAAGTTCCATTGACTCACCTAATAATAATGAAGAGTCAAATGTAAATTGGAATGATTTGTGGACTGATTCACAAGTTCCCGAAGAGGAACCGGAAGAAGAGTCGGAACCGGAAGAAGAATCGGAACCGGAAGAAGAATCGGAACCGGATGAAGAAATAGAACCGGTGGGGGAAATAATAAAACGGTTAAGTAAAAGAAAATCCTCAACCAACCGACCAAAGTTAATTATGGTCAATGGTGTTTCCGCCAAGGAAGCAAAATATTGGGAGGATTACCAATTCTCCGATGAATCGGATTCCGATGAGAATTCCGATGATGTTATAGAAATTACCCCAACTGAATTTAAAAAGGCAAAAGAAAATAATAAGGGAAAGGGCATAAAAATAGAGAAATCTAATTCCAACCCCGATGAACTTTATATGTATCGTCAACCCCCGAAGTCCTTAAGTTGTAACAATGACCCGGGAACCTCTAAACGACCAGGTTTTTCTAAACCAATGTGGACAACGACGGCTCGTATTAGGGGAACATCATATATCCCTAGAAACTTGGCAAAACGAACCAAAACCGAAGAAGAAGAAACGAGCGAGTCGGAATAAGATAGTTGTATTCGTGTGGTGTAATATATGGAATATAGTGTTCTTATGCTTTATGATATATGTAAAAATTGCTTGTATTAATAAGTATTTTTTTTTATGAATCTAACTCTTGTCTATTTTACAGTTTAAAAACACAAAATGGATAGACAACCCAATATTTTAAGAGACCTACCCGGAGACATGATTGATGAAATCTTGTCTAGAGTCGGCCAGAATTCTTCGGCACAACTATTTAAGGCGAGATCAGTTTGTAAGACATTCGAAGAACGTTCCAAGAATGTCTTGGTTTATAAGAGACTTTCGTTTGAAAGATGGGGGATATCACATTGGGAAACCCATAAGTTACGATGTGTTTACTTTGACGCATATATTGCGGGGAACCCAAATGCTATTTTACGCAACGGGTTAAGAAATTATTTTGACTCAATATATCCGAATATTGGACTTCGTGATTTAGAAAAAAGCGGCTAACATGCAACATAAAGAAGCATGTTATGCTTACGGATTAGTAATGTTCGCTTCTCACCAAAGTGAGAACAAGAACATCGGGCTACAACTATTAAACAAAACGTTTCCACAAGTGACGGAGTCGGTAATTGGGGTAAGAAATGAGGTTTTTAGATTATTACGGGACTGTTGGACATTACGTAACCCTCGTCCCTTTGATGACGTTACAACACGCTGTCTTATCAACGGCCATAACGGTTATGTTGCACAAGACCAAGGATGGGAAGTAGTCCTAGTAAAACCAGAATGCATGACTTGTTTCTGGACGTATGAATTACGTGTCTTTATTGCCTTTGCCGAACGACTTGTGTACTAGCTAGAATTGTCTTCACAACTATCTTGTATCAAAGTTATTGTGTGCTATATTTCATGCTTTATGTAAAATAAGCGGTATTGTAAGTTTGTAAAATATTGTATAAAAGTTTGAACGCGAAATATTATTACAATCAGTTTTTCATATAGAATTGTAGTAGTTGAATTGTATATTAGCTACTAAGTATGAACTTAACGGGTAGGTACTACCCGAATTTAAACTTATAAAACGCTAATATGAAGAAAAAGCTTTTATAAATGAGTTCATATTATGCTACGAAATACTATTAACTACTCTTAATATTCTGTATGATTAACTTGTTCCATTTAACTATTTTGAAGGAAATGGCACCGACTACTCGACACACCGTGAATATGAATGAAGAGGAATTCCGTACTTTTCTAGCTTCAAACATAGCCGCAGTACAGGCTGCGCTACATACCAACAATAACCTTGGATCTAGCAGTACAGGAAATCGTGTAGGATGCACCTACAAAGAATTCACTGCCTGCAAACCTTTGGAATTTGATGGAACCGAAGGACCGATCGGATTGAAACGGTGGACCGAGAAGGTTGAATCGGTGTTTGCCATAAGTAAGTGTACTGAAGAGGACAAAGTGAAGTACGCTACGCATACCTTCACAGGTTCTGCGTTAACATGGTGGAATACCTATCTAGAGCAAGTGGGACAAGATGATGCGTACGCACTACCGTGGTCAGCATTCAAGCACTTGATGAACGAGAAGTACCGTCCCAGAACCGAGGTCAATAAGCTCAAGACAGAACTTAGAGGGTTACGAACCCAAGGATTTGATATTACCACGTACGAAAGACGATTCACAGAATTGTGCCTATTGTGTCCGGGAGCATTCGAAGATGAGGAAGAGAAGATCGACGCGTTTGTGAAAGGATTACCGGAAAGAATCCAAGAAGATATAAGTTCACACGAGCCCGCCTCCATACAACAGGCATGTAGAATGGCTCACAAACTCGTGAACCAAATTGAAGAAAGAATTAAAGAACAGACTGCTGAAGAGGCCAATGTGAAGCAAGTCAAAAGAAAGTGGGAGGAAAACGGTGATAAGAATCACCAATACAACAACAACAGCAATTACAACAATAATCGCAACAATTATCCCAACAATCGCAACATCAATCGCAACTACAACAAACGGCCCAACAACAACAACAACAACAACAACAACAACAACAACAGCAACTACAACAATCATCCCAACAACAATAATAACCGCAACAACAACAACAATCAGAAGCAGCTATGCCAAAGGTGTGAAAAGAATCACTCGGGGTTCTGCACCAAATTTTGCAACAAGTGTAAAAGAAATGGTCATAGCGCGGCGAAGTGTGAGGTCTACGGACCAGGGGTTAATAGAACGAAAGGAACAAATGGTGTCGGAACGAGTAATGGCGGAGCAAGTAGTGTCGGAGCAAGTTATGCCAATGTAGTTTGTTATAAATGTGGAAAACCAGGCCACATTATTAGAAATTGCCCGAACCAGGAGAACACGAATGGACAAGGCCGTGGAAGAGTTTTCAATATTAATGCGGTAGAGGCACAGGAAGACCCGGAGCTTGTTACGGGTACGTTTCTTATTGACAATAAATCTGCTTACGTTTTATTTGATTCGGGTGCGGATAGAAGCTATATGAGTAGAGATTTTTGTGCTAAATTAAGTTGTCCATTGACGCCTTTGGATAGTAAATTTTTACTCGAATTAGCAAATGGTAAATTAATTTCAGCAGATAATATATGTCGGAATCGAGAAATTAAACTGGTTAGCGAAACATTTAAGATTGATTTGATACCAGTAGAGTTAGGGAGTTTTGATGTGATAATCGGTATGGACTGGTTGAAAGAAGTGAAAGCGGAGATCGTTTGTTACAAAAATGCAATTCGCATTATACGAGAAAAAGGAAAACCCTTAATGGTGTACGGAGAAAAGGGCAACACGAAGCTACATCTTATTAGTAATTTGAAGGCACAAAAACTAATAAGAAAAGGTTGCTATGCTGTTCTAGCACACGTCGAGAAAGTACAAACTGAAGAAAAGAGCATCAATGATGTTCCCGTCGCAAAAGAATTTCCCGATGTATTTCCGAAAGAATTACCGGGATTACCCCCACATCGATCCGTTGAATTTCAAATAGATCTTGTACCAGGAGCTGCACCAATAGCTTGTGCTCCTTACAGACTCGCACCCAGCGAGATGAAAGAACTGCAAAACCAATTACAAGAACTTTTAGAGCGTGGTTTCATTCGACCAAGCACATCACCCTGGGGAGCTCCTGTTTTGTTTGTCAAGAAGAAAGATGGTACATTCAGGTTGTGTATCGACTACCGAGAGTTGAACAAACTTACCATCAAGAACCGCTACCCACTACCGAGAATCGACGACTTATTTGATCAACTACAAGGCTCGTCTGTTTATTCAAAGATTGACTTACGTTCCGGGTATCATCAAATGCGGGTGAAAGAAGATGATATTCCAAAGACTGCTTTCAGAACACGTTACGGTCATTACGAGTTTATGGTCATGCCGTTTGGTTTAACTAATGCACCAGCTGTGTTCATGGACCTTATGAACCGAGTGTGTGGACCATACCTTGACAAGTTTGTCATTGTTTTCATTGATGACATACTTATTTACTCAAAGAATGACCAAGAACACGGTGAACATTTGAGAAAGGTGTTAGAAGTATTGAGGAAGGAAGAATTGTACGCTAAGTTTTCAAAGTGTGCATTTTGGTTGGAAGAAGTTCAATTCCTCGGTCACATAGTGAACAAAGAAGGTATTAAGGTGGATCCGGCAAAGATAGAAACTGTTGAAAAGTGGGAAACCCCGAAAACTCCGAAACACATACGTCAGTTTTTAGGACTAGCTGGTTACTACAGAAGGTTCATCCAAGACTTTTCCAGAATAGCAAAACCCTTGACTGCATTAACGCATAAAGGGAAGAAATTTGAATGGAATGATGAACAAGAGAAAGCGTTTCAGTTATTGAAGAAAAAGCTAACTACGGCACCTATATTGTCATTGCCTGAAGGGAATGATGATTTTGTGATTTATTGTGATGCATCAAAGCAAGGTCTCGGTTGTGTATTAATGCAACGAACGAAGGTGATTGCTTATGCGTCTAGACAATTGAAGATTCACGAACAAAATTATACGACGCATGATTTGGAATTAGGCGCGGTTGTTTTTGCATTAAAGACTTGGAGGCACTACTTATATGGGGTCAAAAGTATTATATATACCGACCACAAAAGTCTTCAACACATATTTAATCAGAAACAACTGAATATGAGGCAGCGTAGGTGGATTGAATTATTGAATGATTACGATTTTGAGATTCGTTACCACCCGGGGAAGGCAAATGTGGTAGCCGATGCCTTGAGCAGGAAGGATAGAGAACCCATTCGAGTAAAATCTATGAATATAATGATTCATAATAACATTACTACTCAAATAAAGGAGGCGCAACAAGGAGTTTTAAAAGAGGGAAATTTAAAGGATGAAATACCCAAAGGATCGGAGAAGCATCTTAATATTCGGGAAGACGGAACCCGGTATAGGGCTGAAAGGATTTGGGTACCAAAATTTGGAGATATGAGAGAAATGGTACTTAGAGAAGCTCATAAAACCAGATACTCAATACATCCTGGAACGGGGAAGATGTACAAGGATCTCAAGAAACATTTTTGGTGGCCGGGTATGAAAGCCGATGTTGCTAAATACGTAGGAGAATGTTTGACGTGTTCTAAGGTCAAAGCTGAGCATCAGAAACCATCAGGTCTACTTCAACAACCCGAAATCCCGGAATGGAAATGGGAAAACATTACCATGGATTTCATCACTAAATTGCCAAGGACTGCAAGTGGTTTTGATACTATTTGGGTAATAGTTGATCGTCTCACCAAATCAGCACACTTCCTACCAATAAGAGAAGATGACAAGATGGAGAAGTTAGCACGACTGTATTTGAAGGAAGTCGTCTCCAGACATGGAATACCAATCTCTATTATCTCTTATAGGGATGGCAGATTTATTTCAAGATTCTGGCAGACATTACAGCAAGCATTAGGAACTCGTCTAGACATGAGTACTGCCTATCATCCACAAACTGATGGGCAGAGCGAAAGGACGATACAAACGCTTGAAGACATGCTACGAGCATGTGTTATTGATTTCGGAAACAGTTGGGATCGACATCTACCGTTAGCAGAATTTTCCTACAACAACAGCTACCATTCAAGCATTGAGATGGCGCCGTTTGAAGCACTTTATGGTAGAAAGTGTAGGTCTCCGATTTGTTGGAGTGAGGTGGGGGATAGACAGATTACGGGTCCGGAGATTATACAAGAAACTACCGAGAAGATCATCCAAATTCAACAACGGTTGAAAACCGCCCAAAGTCGACAAAAGAGCTACGCTGACATTAAAAGAAAAGATATAGAATTTGAAATTGGAGAGATGGTCATGCTTAAAGTTTCACCTTGGAAAGGCGTTGTTCGATTTGGTAAACGAGGGAAATTAAATCCAAGGTATATTGGACCATTCAAGATTATTGATCGTGTCGGACCAGTAGCTTACCGACTTGAGTTACCTCAACAACTCGCGGCTGTACATAACACTTTCCACGTCTCGAATTTGAAGAAATGTTTTGCTAAAGAAGATCTCACTATTCCGTTAGATGAAATCCAAATCAACGAAAAACTTCAATTCATCGAAGAACCCGTCGAAATAATGGATCGTGAGGTTAAAAGACTTAAGCAAAACAAGATACCAATTGTTAAGGTTCGATGGAATGCTCGTAGAGGACCCGAGTTCACCTGGGAGCGTGAAGATCAGATGAAGAAGAAATACCCGCATCTATTTCCAGAAGATTCGTCAACACCTTCAACAGCTTAAAATTTCGGGACGAAATTTATTTAACGGGTAGGTACTGTAGTGACCCGAACTTTTCCATGTTTATATATATTAATTGAGATTGATGTTTACATGATTAAATGTTTCCAACATGTTAAGCAATCAAACTTGTTAAGACTTGATTAATTGAAATAGGTTTCATATAGACAATTGACCACCCAAGTTGACCGGTGATTCACGAACGTTAAAACTTGTAAAAAACTATATGATGACATATATATGGTTATATATATAGTTAACATGACATTATGATAAGTAAACATATCATTAATTATATTAACAATGAACTACATATGTAAAAACAAGACTACTAACTTAATGATTTTGAAACGAGACATATATGTAACGTTTATCGTTGTAACGACATTTAATGTATATATATCATATTAAGAGATATTCGTACATCATAATATCATGATAATATAATAATTTAAAATATCTTTTGATATTATAAACATTGGGTTAACAACATTTAACAAGATCGTTAACCTAAAGGTTTCAAAACAACACTTACATGTAACGACTAACGATGACTTAACGACTCAGTTAAAATGTATATACATGTAGTGTTTTAATATGTATTTATACACTTTTGAAAGACTTCAATACACTTATCAAAATACTTCTACTTAACAAAAATGCTTACAATTACATTCTCGTTCAGTTTCATCAACAATTCTACTCGTATGCACCCGTATTCGTACTCGTACAATACACAGCTTTTAGATGTATGTACTATTGGTATATACACTCCAATGATCAGCTCTTAGCAGCCCATGTGAGTCACCTAACACATGTGGGAACCATCATTTGGCAACTAGCATGAAGTATCTCATAAGATTACAAAAATATGAGTAATCATTCATGACTTATTTACATGAAAACAAAATTACATATCCTTTATATCTAATCCATACACCAACGACCAAAAACACCTACAAACACTTTCATTCTTCAATTTTCTTCATCTAATTGAACTCTCTCAAGTTCTATCTTCAAGTTCTAAGTGTTCTTCATAAATTCCAAAAGTTCTAGTTTCATAAAATCAAGAATACTTTCAAGTTTGCTAGCTCACTTCCAATCTTGTAAGGTGATCATCCAACCTCAAGAAATCTTTGTTTCTTACAGTAGGTTATCATTCTAATACAAGGTAATAATCATATTCAAACTTTGGTTCAATTTCTATAACTATAACAATCTTATTTCAAGTGATGATCTTACTTGAACTTGTTTTCGTGTCATGATTTTGCTTCAAGAACTTTGAGCCATCCAAGGATCCATTGAAGCTAGATCCATTTTTCTCTTTTCCAGTAGGTTCATCCAAGGAACTTAAGGTAGTAATGATGTTCATAACATCATTCGATTCATACATATAAAGCTATCTTATTCGAAGGTTTAAACTTGTAATCACTAGAACATAGTTTAGTTAATTCTAAACTTGTTCGCAAACAAAAGTTAATCCTTCTAACTTGACTTTTAAAATCAACTAAACACATGTTCTATATCTATATGATATGCTAACTTAATGATTTAAAACCTGGAAACACGAAAAACACCGTAAAACCGGATTTACGCCGTCGTAGTAACACCGCGAGCTGTTTTGGGTTAGTTAATTAAAAACTATGATAAACTTTGATTTAAAAGTTGTTATTCTGAGAAAATGATTTTTATTATGAACATGAAACTATATCCAAAAATTATGGTTAAACTCAAAGTGGAAGTATGTTTTCTAAAATGGTCATCTAGACGTCGTTCTTTCGACTGAAATGACTACCTTTACAAAAACGACTTGTAACTTATTTTTCCGACTAGAAACCTATACTTTTTTTGTTTAGATTCATAAAATAGAGTTCAATATGAAACCATAGCAATTTGATTCACTCAAAACGGATTTAAAATGAAGAAGTTATGGGTAAAACAAGATTGGATAATTTTTCTCATTTTAGCTACGTGAAAATTGGTAACAAATCTATTCCAACCATAACTTAATCAACTTGTATTATATATTATGTAATCTTGAGATACCATAGACACGTATACAATGTTTTGACCTATCATGTCGACACATCTATATATATTTCGGAACAACCATAGACACTCTATATGTGAATGTTGGAGTTAGCTATACAGGGTTGAGGTTGATTCCAAAATATATATAGTTTGAGTTGTGATCAATACTGAGATACGTATACACTGGGTCGTGGATTGATTCAAGATAATATTTATCGATTTATTTCTGTACATCTAACTGTGGACAACTAGTTGTAGGTTACTAACGAGGACAGCTGACTTAATAAACTTAAAACATCAAAATATATTAAAAGTGTTGTAAATATATTTTGAACATACTTTGATATATATGTATATATTGTTATAGGTTCGTGAATCAACCAGTGGCCAAGTCTTACTTCCCGACGAAGTAAAAATCTGTGAAAGTGAGTTATAGTCCCACTTTTAAAATCTAATATTTTTGGGATGAGAATACATGCAGGTTTTATAAATGATTTACAAAATAGACACAAGTACGTGAAACTACATTCTATGGTTGAATTATCGAAATCGAATATGCCCCTTTTTATTAAGTCTGGTAATCTAAGAATTAGGGAACAGACACCCTAATTGACGCGAATCCTAAAGATAGATCTATTGGGCCTAACAAACCCCATCCAAAGTACCGGATGCTTTAGTACTTCGAAATTTATATCATATCCGAAGGGTGTCCCGGAATGATGGGGATATTCTTATATATGCATCTTGTTATTGTCGGTTACCAGGTGTTCACCATATGAATGATTTTTATCTCTATGTATGGGATGTGTATTGAAATATGAAATCTTGTGGTCTATTGTTACGATTTGATATATATAGGTTAAACCTATAACTCACCAACATTTTTGTTGACGTTTTAAGCATGTTTATTCTCAGGTGATTATTAAGAGCTTCCGCTGTCGCATACTTAAATAAGGACAAGATTTGGAGTCCATGCTTGTATGATATTGTGTAAAAACTGCATTCAAGAAACTTATTTTGTTGTAACATATTTGTATTGTAAACCATTATGTAATGGTCGTGTGTAAACAGGATATTTTAGATTATCATTATTTGATAATCTACGTAAAGCTTTTTAAACCTTTATTGATGAAATAAAGGTTATGGTTTGTTTAAAAATGAATGCAGTCTTTGAAAAACGTCTCATATAGAGGTCAAAACCTCGCAACGAAATCAATTAATATGGAACGTTTTTAATCAATAAGAACGGGACATTTCAATGTTAACGCAGAACCTGTGAAGGTATGCGTAGCGTACTTCACTTTGTCCTCTTCAGTACACTTACTTATGGCAAACACCGATTCAACCTTCTCGGTCCACCGTTTCAATCCGATCGGTCCTTCAGTTCCATCAAATTCCAAAGGTTTGCAGGCAGTGAATTCTTTGTAGGTGCATCCTACACGATTTCCTGTACTGCTAGATCCAAGGTTATTGTTGGTATGTAGCGCAGCCTGTACTGCGGCTATGTTTGAAGCTAGAAAAGTACGGAATTCCTCTTCATTCATATTCACGGTGTGTCGAGTAGTCGGTGCCATTTCCTTCAAAATAGTTAAATGGAACAAGTTAATCATACAGAATATTAAGAGTAGTTAATAGTATTTCGTAGCATAATATGAACTCATTTATAAAAGCTTTTTCTTCATATTAGCGTTTTATAAGTTTAAATTCGGGTAGTACCTACCCGTTAAGTTCATACTTAGTAGCTAATATACAATTCAACTACTACAATTCTATATGAAAAACTGATTATAATAATATTTCGCGTTCAAACTTTTATACAATATTTTACAAACTTACAATACCGCTTATTTTACATAAAGCATGAAATATAGCACACAATAACTTTGATACAAGATAGTTGTGAAGATAATTCTAGCTAGTACACAAGTCGTTCAGCAAAGGCAATAAAGACACGTAATTCATACGTCCAGAAACAAGTCATGCATTCTGGTTTTACTAGGACTACTTCCCATCCTTGGTCTTGTGCAACATAACCGTTATGGCCGTTGATAAGACAGCGTGTTGTAGCGTCGTCAAAGGGACGAGGGTTACGTAATGTCCAACAGTCCCGTAATAATCTAAAAACCTCATTTCTTACCCCAATTACCGACTCCGTCACTTGTGGAAACGTTTTGTTTAATAGTTGTAGCCCGATGTTCTTGTTCTCACTTTGGTGAGAAGCGAACATTACTAATCCGTAAGCATAACATGCTTCTTTATGTTGCATGTTAGCCGCTTTTTCTAAATCACGAAGTCCAATATTCGGATATATTGAGTCAAAATAATTTCTTAACCCGTTGCGTAAAATAGCATTTGGGTTCCCCGCAATATATGCGTCAAAGTAAACACATCGTAACTTATGGGTTTCCCAATGTGATATCCCCCATCTTTCAAACGAAAGTCTCTTATAAACCAAGACATTCTTGGAACGTTCTTCGAATGTCTTACAAACTGATCTCGCCTTAAATAGTTGTGCCGAGGAATTCTGGCCGACTCTAGACAAGATTTCATCAATCATGTCTCCGGGTAGGTCTCTTAAAATATTGGGTTGTCTATCCATTTTGTGTTTTTAAACTGTAAAATAGACAAGAGTTAGATTCATAAAAAAATACTTATTAATACAAGCAATTTTTACATATATCATAAAGCATACGAACACTATATTACATATATTACACCACACGAATACAACTATCTTATTCCGACTCGCTCGTTTCTTCTTCTTCGGTTTTGGTTCGTTTTGCCAAGTTTCTAGGGATATATGATGTTCCCCTAATACGAGCCGTCGTGATCCACATTGGTTTAGAAAAACCTGGTGGTTTAGAGGTTCCCGGGTCATTGTTACAACTTAAGGACTTCGGGGGTTGACGATACATATAAAGTTCATCGGGGTTGGAATTAGATTTCTCTATTTTTATGCCCTTTCCCTTATTATTTTCTTTTGCCTTTTTAAATTCAGTTGGGGTAATTTCTATAACATCATCGGAATTTTCGTCGGAATCCGATTCATCGGAGAATTGGTAATCCTCCCAATATTTTGCTTCCTTGGCGGAAACACCATTGACCATAATTAACCTTGGTCGGTTGGTTGAGGATTTTCTTTTACTTAACCGTTTTATTATTTCCCCCACCGGTTCTATTTCTTCATCTGGTTCCGATTCTTCTTCCGGTTCCGATTCTTCTTCCGGTTCCGACTCTTCTTCCGGTTCCTCTTCGGGAACTTGTGAATCAGTCCACAAATCATTCCAATTTACATTTGACTCTTCATTATTATTAGGTGAGTCAATGGGACTTGTTCTAGAGGTAGACATCTATCACATAATATCAAACGCGTTAAGAGATTAATATATCACATAATATTCACATGTTAAAAATATATAGTTTCCAACAAAATTTGTTAAGCAATCATTTTTCAAGTAAACACGGTCGAAGTCCAGACTCACTAATGCATCCTAACAAACTCGATAAGACACACTAATGCAAAATTCTGGTTCTCTAAGACCAACGCTCTGATACCAACTGAAATGTCCCGTTCTTATTGACTAAAAACGTTCCATATTAATTGATTTCGTTGCGAGGTTTTGACCTCTATATGAGACGTTTTTCAAAGACTGCATTCATTTTTAAAACAAACCATAACCTTTATTTCATAGATAAAGGTTTTAAAAAGCTTTACGTAGATTATCAAATAATGATAATCTAAAATATCCTGTTTACACACGACCATTACATAATGGTTTACAATACAAATATGTTACAACAAAATAAGTTTCTTGAATGCAGTTTTTACACAATATCATACAAGCATGGACTCCAAATCTCGTCCTTATTTAAGTATGCGACAGCGGAAGCTCTTAATAATCACCTGAGAATAAACATGCTTAAAACGTCAACAAAAATGTTGGTGAGTTATAGGTTTAACCTATATATATCAAATCATAATAATAGACCACAAGATTTCATATTTCAATACACATCCCATACATAGAGATAAAAATCATTCATATGGTGAACACCTGGTAACCGACATTAACAAGATGCATATATAAGAATATCCCCATCATTCCGGGACACCCTTCGGATATGATATAAATTTCGAAGTACTAAAGCATCCAGTACTTTGGATGGGGTTTGTTAGGCCCAATAGATCTATCTTTAGGATTCGCGTCAATTAGGGTGTCTGTTCCCTAATTCATAGATTACCAGACTTAATAAAAAGGGGCATATTCGATTTCGATAATTCAACCATAGAATGTAGTTTCACGTACTTGTGTCTATTTTGTAAATCATTTATAAAACCTGCATGTATTCTCATCCCAAAAATATTAGATTTTAAAAGTGGGACTATAACTCACTTTCACAGATTTTTACTTCGTCGGGAAGTAAGACTTGGCCACTGGTTGATTCACGAACCTATAACAATATATACATATATATCAAAGTATGTTCAAAATATATTTACAACACTTTTAATATATTTTGATGTTTTAAGTTTATTAAGTCAGCTGTCCTCGTTAGTAACCTACAACTAGTTGTCCACAGTTAGATGTACAGAAATAAATCGATAAATATTATCTTGAATCAATCCACGACCCAGTGTATACGTATCTCAGTATTGATCACAACTCAAACTATATATATTTTGGAATCAACCTCAACCCTGTATAGCTAACTCCAACATTCACATATAGAGTGTCTATGGTTGTTCCGAAATATATATAGATGTGTCGACATGATAGGTCGAAACATTGTATACGTGTCTATGGTATCTCAAGATTACATAATATACAATACAAGTTGATTAAGTTATGGTTGGAATAGATTTGTTACCAATTTTCACGTAGCTAAAATGAGAAAAATTATCCAATCTTGTTTTACCCATAACTTCTTCATTTTAAATCCGTTTTGAGTGAATCAAATTGCTATGGTTTCATATTGAACTCTATTTTATGAATCTAAACAGAAAAGTATAGGTTTATAGTCGGAAAAATAAGTTACAAGTCGTTTTTGTAAAGGTAGTCATTTCAGTCGAAAGAACGACGTCTAGATGACCATTTTAGAAAACATACTTCCACTTTGAGTTTAACCATAATTTTTGGATATAGTTTCATGTTCATAATAAAAATCATTTTCTCAGAATAACAACTTTTAAATCAAAGTTTATCATAGTTTTTAATTAACTAACCCAAAACAGCCCGCGGTGTTACTACGACGGCGTAAATCCGGTTTTACGGTGTTTTTCGTGTTTCCAGGTTTTAAATCATTAAGTTAGCATATCATATAGATATAGAACATGTGTTTAGTTTATTTTAAAAGTCAAGTTAGAAGGATTAACTTTTGTTTGCGAACAAGTTTAGAATTAACTAAACTATGTTCTAGTGATTACAAGTTTAAACCTTCGAATAAGATAGCTTTATATGTATGAATCGAATGATGTTATGAACATCATTACTACCTTAAGTTCCTTGGATAAACCTACTGAAAAAGAGAAAAATGGATCTAGCTTCAATGGATCCTTGGATGGCTCGAAGTTCTTGAAGCAGAATCATGACACGAAAACAAGTTCAAGTAAGATCATCACTTAAAATAAGATTGTTATAGTTATAGAAATTGAACCAAAGTTTGAATATGATTATTACCTTGTATTAGAATGATAACCTACTGTAAGAAACAAAGATTTCTTGAGGTTGGATGATCACCTTACAAGATTGGAAGTGAGCTAGCAAACTTGAAAGTATTCTTGATTTTATGAAACTAGAACTTTTGGAATTTATGAAGAACACTTAGAACTTGAAGATAGAACTTGAGAGAGATCAATTAGATGAAGAAAATTGAAGAATGAAAGTGTTTGTAGGTGTTTTTGGTCGTTGGTGTATGGATTAGATATAAAGGATATGTTATTTTGTTTTCATGTAAATAAGTCATGAATGATTACTCATATTTTTGTAATTTTATGAGATATTTCATGCTAGTTGCCAAATGATGGTTCCCACATGTGTTAGGTGACTCAAATGGGCTGCTAAGAGCTGATCATTGGAGTGTATATACCAATAGTACATACATCTAAAAGCTGTGTATTGTACGAGTACGAATACGGGTGCATACGAGTAGAATTGTTGATGAAACTGAACGAGGATGTAATGGTAAGTATTTTTGTTAAGTAGAAGTATTTTGATAAGTGTCTTGAAGTCTTTAAAAAGTGTATGAATACATATTAAAACACTACATGTATATACATTTTAACTGAGTCGTTAAGTCATCGTTAGTCGTTACATGTAAATGTTGTTTTGAAACCTTTAGGTTAACGATCTTGTTGAATGTTGTTAACCCATTGTTTATTATAACAAATGAGATATTAAATTGTTATATTATCATGATATTATGATATATAATATATCTCAGTATGATGTATATACAGTTAAATATCGTTACAACGATAATCGTTACATATATGTCTCGTTTCGAAATCATTAAGTTAGTAGTCTTATTTTTACATATGTATTTCATTGTTAATACACTTAATAATATATTTACTTATCATTTAACATAATTAACCAAGTGTATCAATATCTTAATATGATTCATATGTACCTAGTAAGACGTTGTTATAACGATAATCGTTATATATATCGTTTTCGAGTTTCTTAAATTAATAGTCTCATTTTTATGTATATAACTCATTGTTAAAATACCTAATGAGATACATACTTATAATAAAAACATGTTAACTATATATATAACCATATATATGTCATCGTATAGTTTTTACAAGTTTTAACGTTCGTGAATCACCGGTCAACTTGGGTGGTCAATTGTCTATATGAAACATATTTCAATTAATCAAGTCTTAACAAGTTTGATTGCTTAACATGTTGGAAACATTTAATCATGTAAATATCAATCTCAATTAATATATATAAACATGGAAAAGTTCGGGTCACTACATAGTTGACTTGTAATTTTTGGTCCGTTGCGTTGGGCGTTGATAGTTGACTCATGTCCCGGTTCCAGATTTTCGAACGTCCTTGCGTACAATTTAATATCTTGTACTTTGCGTTTTGTAACTTGTACTCTTGTCATTTTTAGACGTTTTTCATCAATAAATTGAACCTTTTGAATTGTATCTTGTACATTTGAGCTTTTTGGACGTTTGTGTCTTCAAATCTTCGTTTTCGTCTTTTGTCTTCGCACTTATTTATTTAAACAATTACAATGAAAAAATAATACAATTACATATGAAAACCTATTATTTAGGAGGGATATTGCTATGAAATATATGTTCCTTTTTAGCCTTATCAAACATCCCCACACTTAAACGTTGCTTGTCCTCAAGCAATACATAACTTGAAATAAAAACATACATGAATCACTTTTTTATTCATCACACTTTGTACATCAGTGATTTTGATATGGTGATATAAATAATGATAGTAACGATAGAACCATGGTTAAAGGTGGGTGTGTCATCCACATTTACCTCGGGTTTAGGTCAACGACACTTGCAATCAAATAGCCGATTTACTTTCGGTTTCCAAAGCAAAGTGCACATTTGAAAGGCGGTTTACAGTCCCACATGACTATGAAAATTTAGATCCGTTAGGAAATTGGATCTTTATGAAAACATTTGATCTTTTGAAAATTCAATCTAGCTTTTACCCTAGACAAGTTTTTCGGAATAACCCTTCACCGGTGTTTGCAAAATATTTTTGTGGGTTGTGTGGGTTTCAGATTTGAAAATTTTAGCTCAACACTTGTGGTTTTGTGTTACCCACTTGCTAACCTTGTATTAGGAAAGCAACACGTCCAGTTCACTTGTCCCGTATATTACCTTTCGATAAACTACCGTCCGGTTGTAAAGGAAAGCGATGAACAAGCAACTGTTAAGGCAATGTCCCGTGACTTGCTTTTGATTATGGTCTATAAACGTGTCGGATGCTAGTACTATCCTTTGTAGGAGCAATAGTAAAGATCATCCTATGATTTTTCGGTCTGGCACAAGGTCCTGTCTTCGACCATGCTATGCAACCACCGTTCTTACGGTTGACACCCGATTTGGTTCAGGTGACCTAATGAATTCCATGTGAATTCCTAGGATTTTACATTCAATGGTAATGAACGCATTGAAAATGGGTTTTCAGAAAACAAATCGGTTTATAATTTTGATCAAAATATTTTCTCGTTCAAGCTCGAGTTTAGATATCATTGAATTCCATGAGTTTGAATTCTCAATCTTTAAGGTCAATCTCAAAGATTAAGTAATATCAGTCTTAAAAGCTGATTTTTAATCTGTAAGGAGATTATCCTTTCTGGGGGTCTGATTCATTAGTCTTATCTAGCTAATTTGCACGGCGTCCTCCCCATTTTACGAGACAAATCCTCTCATGGTTAGGATAAGTCTGACCACTTGGCGACCCTGTTTGATGCTGAGGTCCGTGGATTTCCTGCTGATTTTAGTGATGACTTTTCTAGATTTTTCGTCAACCTACAGCTGGTCTGGACGACAACTTCTTGACCTAAATCAAGAAGCGCGTGTCTTTTTCGGAAGACTTTACTTCCTTTTAATGATGGAATTGATTCATCGTGTAGATCCATCTTTTCTTTTCTTTCATCGGGTAAAATAGTTAATTTAGTCCAAAACAAAAGCACCTGCAATAACTTTACAGAAACATGTGATAGATAGTTTTTAATTAAATAACTTGGTACATTCTCCCCACACTTAGTTTCTTTCTTTGCTTTTTTATTCTCCTTTATTCCATTTTAAATGAATTCAAGCGTTTTGGGTTGTTTCTCAATTTATATCATTTCCGAGGTAACGATAATTTCGATATTAACACCTAGTTTTCATCGTTCATAAATATGTATAAACATGATTTTGAATTCATTTAGTTGAAAAGTTTTCAAATTTTCACAAAATTTGGCAAATAAAACCAAGTGTAAACCCGAGAGAATTTATAATCCTTCCCCACACTTAAGATCATGCAATGCCCTCATTTGCATGAAATCAGACTATAATTATAAATTCATGAGGGTGATTAGTGTAGAAAGTAGTTAAAGATACCATAAAATTGCAGGATGATAGATGGTGCACCTCATCGTTCATTCCTTCTTGTTTTATCACACATGTTTTTCTTCAAAAACGGTTGCTTTTCTGAACTGTTTGCTAATTTTTGAAAATGCATCTTTTACCCTAATAGTGCATTTTTATTAACTAGTTATGCACTAACCCGAACTCCGAATTTAACGTTAAGTGGGGTTTGACTTCCCCACACTTAGCTGACGACATGTGAAGTCGGTAGAATAAGTTCCACGAATTAGAATAGTGAGCCAGTTATTTACATCTCGGGTGGTGTATAATATATCAATGGGTTTAAAGTTTAGACTCTCCCGATCGTCACTACCTAATTCTTTTTTAAGTGTAGCTTTTAGTAAATGGATATGCCTCTTTTCTGGTTCTTGGTCAAATGGATCGATATACACCGACATACATATTATAGGGTGGACAATTCCTAATATTTCCTTCCTTTTATTCTCGGGATTAAAGGTTTCACCTCTATTACCCAATTGGGTGAAATCTGAGGTGTCATTATCTATTACAGCTCGTAGTTCATCTTCGATAGATGACTCATCTATTGAGAATGTTGGGTTGGAAGGTTGTGGAATGGTGAATTTCGGGATCGAAGTAGATTCTTCTTCATTAACGGTACTTATCGATCCCACCACTTTGGTCTTGGGGGTAAAATTTTCAACGTTATTGTTTTTCCAAGAGTACAAAGTTGTCTTCCTTACTTCTTCTTCATCCATAGATGGATCGATGATTTCGTCGGTAGAGGCTAATGTGTCGATATGTTGTGAAATTGGTAAAGCTGAATAAAAAGTATCATCGGGATAGTTGGTGATTTCGGAGCTCTCGAATTCATCAAAATTCGATGATATGAGATTTTCTTGCACACGACTCCTCAGATCAACAGGTGTGTAATCTGATAGAGTTTCAGCTTGCCTATTTACAAACTCTCTCATTTGTTCATTTTGAGCATCAAGTTCTTCGAGTTTGATTTTCATATTGTCTAATAAATTTTCAGACACATAATTTTCCTCGTCTACTGGTTGTTGAGTTTGGAAATATTCTTGGGAATAATCCCAATTTGAATTGTATTCTTCATAATCATTCCATTCAGGTTCCGTGGGTACGTAATTTTCCATAGGAACGTAATAATAACATTCCCATGTTGAGTGATAATCTCCACAGATTTCACAACCAGTTATTGTTTCGTCATTCGTGATCCAAGATTGACCGAACGAATTGTCATCAACACTCGGTTGAGAGTATTGATTTCGTATGTCGTAAAGAGTTTCCAAAATATCTTCGAGACTTTTCATAACGCGCTTATTACCAAATTTTAATTATCCTATTAGTTATAAATATAAAAATTATATAAGTTATCAAATTAATAGACTTTTCTGCTTTTGCCCACGTTTCGAATAGCCAATAGATGCAGCAGGGAGCCAGAACCCTTTAAATCGGAAGCTCACAACTCAACCACTAACAAATTCAACTATTACTACGAAGCAGAAAATTTGGATGTCTATCAATTTAACCGCTTAAAATAATTTTTCGTTTGGAATTTTAGAGAAGAAGTAGAGAAAATTTCTAAGTCCTAAAAACTAGCGTGTCGAGAAATAAGAAAGAAAAAGATTGCGCGTCGAAAAATGTCGAAAAATAAAAAAGAAAGTAGCGCGTCGTAACTTAAAAGGTACTAAAAACTAAAAAAATTAAAAGTCGCGTCTAAAAATATTAAAGCTTACAAGTAAAACTATATCCCAAATGGCAATAACTTAAAAAGGTATTAAAACTTAAAAAGGCGTCGCAAAATTCTAAAGCACCTAAATCTTAATCTAAAGAAAAAGTGTTTAAGGGATTTTACGGCAAAGCCTAAAAATCTAGAAATAAAAATAATAAGCTACGGCAAAACTAAACTTAACACTAGCTACGAGCGATAAATATACAATATTACGATTAAACGATTAAAAAGATACAAAATATAAAAATAAAATTAAAGTTGTAAAAATTATAATTTTTATAAAAATATTATTTTTATCCTATTTATTTTATAAAAGTATTAATTTATATATATATTTAATAATACTAATTAATATTTAAAATACAAATTAATTTAAAAACTAAAACTAAATATTAATATTAAATATAAACATAATTAAGTTTTAATAATAATAATTAAATTATACTCGTAATAAATGCCAAATTAGGGTTCTGGGTGCGTCTGTCAGGGCGGCTCCGCGAGTCGTGGAGTTTTAAGCCTGCAAACTCCGCGAGTCGTGGAGTTTGAAAGACGTTTTTTTTTTATATTGTTTTTCTAAAATGATATATAAATATATATATAGAAAAATAAATTAAAAATATAGCGTTTCGCCGAGTTCCCCGGCAGCGGCGCCAAAAACTTGATGTGCAGCGAGGGGTATATGAAATAGCTATATATTTTTACTAGGAAATACTATTAAATATGCTACAATTTTACACAAGTTTTAATTATTTATTTACAAATGGGATATACCTAAACCTTGCTACAACACTATAGGCAGTGTACCTAATCGTAGAGTAGTATAGTTTTTAGTAAGTCCGGTTCGTTCCACAGGGAGCTGGCTTATTTCACACTATATTTTAAACAATTATATTCGTACAAAATATATTATATTAATAATATATAAAAGGGGGTTTTACCATTTAATGACCGGTTTGTCGATTTTATATTTTAAGCGAAGCGTAAAGTAAATGACGATATTTAACTAACAATATAAAATAAATAACAATAATTAAAATGACAATAAATAAAAGTACGAGGAAAAATGAAATAAAATATATTATGCTTATTTAAACTTCCGTAATCTTGACGTGTTGATTTTAGTTTTATGCCCATGGGTTAATTGTCCTTTGTCCTGGATTATTTAATATGTCCGTCTGGTTTTTGTCCATAACAGTCCATCGGTCATAAATTTAAAGTGCGAGTGTCCTCGTCAAATTATCCTTATACCAGAAGTCAAATATTCCAACTAATTGGGGACTTAAACTGTAACAAGGTTTTAATACTTTGTTTAATAATTACACCAGGTTATCGACTGCGTGTAACCCAAGGTTTTAATACTTTGTTATCAATTATGCCAAGTGTCCTTGTACATAATTTCACCCCTGTTTTAATAATTCCATAGACTATTAATCCATTCCCGTATCCAGTTAAATGAACGATTATTCGTACATATATATATCCCGCCCATCGTGTCCGATCGAGTGTATGTGGTTATTTATAGGTACGTCCAATTGTAAATCTTTATATTAAAATTAACAAACTATCATTTAGTTAAACAAATATAAAGCCCATTAATAGCCCATAGTCTAATTTCCACAAGTGTCGTTCTTTTGTCCAAACCCCAATTATGGTACAAAGCCCAATTACCCCGTCTTTAATATTTAGTCCAACATCATGATTACTTTGGCTCAAATAAGCATAATAATAACTTAAGTACGAGACATTAATTTAAAAAGGAGAACATAACTTACATTGAGTATTTATCGCGTAGTGTTACACGGACAGAATTTCGACTTCAAAAACCCGTAAAAATAACTTTTACATAACCTGAACTAATCTAATATAAAACTACCCTATACTATATATATTATATATATATTTATTTATTTATTTATTACAGAGTATTATTATTATTATTTATTATTTTTATCGAACGAATGCATGGCCTTTTATAGGCGTTTTGATTTCTGACAGCTCCGCGAGTCGTGGAGTTTTTGGCCTTCAAACTCCGCGAGTCGTGGAGTTTGAAAATCCAGCTCACAAACTTTTGGCTCCTAGCTTGTCGACATAATAAATATATAAATATAAAATATAAATAATTAATATAATTATTTATATATTATATTATATTCTTGTGCATAGTTGACTTGTAATTTTTGGTCCGTTGCGTCGGGCGTTGATAGTTGACTCATGTCCCGGTTCCGGATTTTCGAACGTCCTTGCGTACAATTTAATATCTTGTACTTTGCGTTTTGTAACTTGTACTCTTGTCATTTTTAGACGTTTTTCATCAATAAATTGAACCTTTTGAATTGTATCTTGTACATTTGAGCTTTTTTAACGTTTGTGTCTTCAAATCTTCATTTTCACCTTTTGTCTTCGCACTTATTTATTTAAACAATTACAATGAAAAAATAATACAATTACATATGAAAACCTATTATTTAGGAGGGATATTGCTATGAAATATATGTTCCTTTTTAGCCTTATCATATGCGTATGATAACACTTGAACAAGTACAGAGATGTCCTCGGATTCACGAACCTATATCATTTGTATATATATTAACACATATACTCATAATCGAATAAGTTTATTTATATAAAGTTAATAGTTATGTTATTTTTATATTAATAACTTGTAAGTTTCTTATATTTATTTTATATATTCTAAATAGATGAAGATATAAATTTTATTATGTTATGTGTAAATATATTTATATATGCATATATCATTTGTTTATTAAAATACTAAAATAATATTAGTAATAATAATAATAATGATAATATAAATATCAATAATAATAATAGTAAGAATAATAATAATAATAATAATAATAATAATAATAATAATAATAATAATAATAATAATAATAATAATAATAATAATAATAATAATAATAATAATGTTGAAAAAGAAAACTACCTTAAATAAGCCCTTTAAAAAGAAATGCCTCAGACGAGGCTCGAATCCGTGACCTCTCGGTAGCCCGCTAACACCCTCATCCACTCATCCACTTCTATCTTTCTGATTTAATAACCCATTTATATTTATTTAAACCTTTTCTGTTTTAAGTTCTTCTTCTTCTTCTTTAAAAATCGACCAGGGCAAATCAACAAAACAACAAATTTTAAGGTTTGAATTAGGGTATGTAATTGAAACAGAAACGTTCAGTTGAGGTTATCTTGATTGACAGGAAGGAAAAAAAATTAAAGCAGCAGCAACAGCAAAAAAAATTTGGCGAATTATATTTTTATAAACTCAAACCTCAAAATCGATTTCTAGATTATTTTAGATCACGAATCCTAAACGAAATATGCTCTAAATCTTTCCTGAAAACTTTCTCAATCCTTAATTTGACTTAAATCATAACAAAAAATTTGAATTTGATCAAGAACAACCTTTTGACTTTTTTTAAAAATTAAACTTTGACTTCGAAATTAAGACTCGATATCAAGAATTGGAACCTAGGATTTTGCAGATAGATTGAGTGGATTATTCCTAACAACTCTGCAATTATAGATTTTTAAATGCGATTTGATTTCAAGCTTTTGATTAAAATGTTCATGAACAGGGCATATCGACTTCTGCCTTTACAAATTTCTTGTTTTTAATTACGAATTTTATATCAGTGGATAGTTGTATTTGATAGTAGAGATTGAGAATTGAATGACTGTGTGAATAGCAGATAACAAATTGATGGTTTTATAGCTAAATGTGATCGAGCAGTAATCAATCAGGAAATAAAAATTATATAAAATAAAAAAAAATTAAACTGATTAAGATACTTGATTGATTCTAGTTGTATCTGACTCAACTGATTTTGTTGTATAGTTTGCACGATTAGATAAAAAAAAAATTAAACAGATCGTGATCAAATTAGGTTTTTGTCTCCTTTATTAATATTTAATTAATATTATTAATTTATAATTATGTTGATAATAATATTATTATAATAATAATAATAATAATAATAATAATTAATAATAATAATATTATTAATGATAAATAATAATAATGATAATAATATTAATATGACAATATTAATAATAAAGATGATAATTTTAATTATAATTAATAATAATGATTATAAATGTTAATAATACTATAGATAATAATAATAATAATATTATTAATAATAAGTTTTATTAATAATAATGATATTTATAAAAATCTTATCACTTTTTAGTAAAAGTGATAATACTTATAATATTAATAATATATTAGTAATTATATTAATGATAATGATAATTATTAATAATAATAATTATAATATTGATTGTAATTGATGTATTTACGTATATATTTATATATTTGTTTTTTTTATATAACTGGATGTTCGTGAATCGTCAGAAACAGTTGAAGTTTAATGAAATTATATAAAGTTTTTGTTTAAAAAAACTCAGAAATTTTCGGGTTGTCACAGTTACCGGGGAACTTTTTATATTCCATCATATTACCAGCAGACGTACCAGCAACCTCGTTGCTCCTTGGCTTAAATCTCTCCGACAAATCACTATATTTATCTATTGAAGTCTCGTCATGTACTCATCCGCATCTTGTAACAAGAACTGACATACCAACTGCCGGAAATCAGCAATCAGTACTTTGAAAACTCACAGCATATCTACACTAACAGTTATATGTATAACATTCATCTCTTAGAATTATGATCTTTCATTCTGAAATCCTGAAAAGCACTCAGTCTACAAATTAATACTCTGAATGTTGAAAAAGCTGAATGAAGCAGCAGAAACCGTAGACAACCATAAACGACCTTAAACGTCGAAAGTATGATGATAAAGAATGGATTGTTGGAAACGTTAAATAGAAAATTTAGTACCGAAAAGCGGATTATGCGAAACTATGAAGGAAACCGAGGACAAATCACAAAGAATAAGTTTGACTTCAAAGAATCCAAATAATTCAATGCCTGCTGAAGTCTTTAGCGAATATCTTGCTCCTTACTCTAGACCCTTGCGGACAATAGTCTCCATCATCCTCTGATCTTAGATATTCAAAGATATTATCGTATCTTTCATTATAAATATCCTCCATATTTCTGAAGATACTTTCATAACTATTCTTATCTAAAATCATTAATCTCTTCGTAATATCAGTGTTACATCATATAGAAACTGTTAGTTTCAATATTCTGTAAACTTTCGAGCTTAAAATATGAATGTTATTGAAGTAATGTTGAGAAATGATGCATGAGTTAGTATAATATAATGACACTTGATCAACGTGATTATATTACAGTAAGTCATGCTGAGTTTCTAAATGGAACATGATGATTAACAGATTATAACGTCATCATGTGCCATGTTACATAACTCTTTCATTCTACTTAACTTCTGAACATATCAAGAAAAAATATATTCATGATAGTTCTATTCTCAGTGATTCAGGTAATTTGACAAAACAAATCATGCTACTACCTTTCCTTTCTATCTTGTATATTATGATAATTCGAAACTCCATACCTATGAATTCTGGATCGTTACTTGCGAAAAGTAAACAAAAGCATGAAGCTCCGAAAGAGAAAGGGGGTATAAATCGCAGCAAATAAGAGTGCGCATTAATTGTGGGTGACAATAATTATAGGAGACAGAAGCAGAGACATTGAAATATAAGGGAAGATATAAAACCCAATAACAACACAGAAGTTACAAACCGTGGATATTAATACGAATAGCAATATAAAGACACGGTATAATTAAGAATAGTATTCCCCCAAGGCAATAGTAGAAGTAAACAGATTTTCTGTGGAAGATTGAAAAGAAGGATGACAGATACATAGATAGGAAAATATCAAGAATCAGAACTGGATGGAGCATTTCCACAATATTTTAGAAGTAGGAATAGAGGAAGAAAGTATAGGAATGGTGAAAGTAATGGAACGGAAGAAGTTCATTTATAGTGTAAATACCAGACAAAGAAATCAAGGCAGATTTCCGCATTAAATATAGAGATCTTAATTTCCTTACTCGCCGAAGAATCAAATCTTTTAGATTTTGAAGATTTTCTTTAAATCCCTTGAATTCCGGAATTCAACAATGACTAGTCAAAAGTTATGATGAAACATGTCTTTCTCATTTCACTTTTCGGTGATAGCTTCACTCGTACTCTTTGAGTAATCGAATTATTTTATCCATATTACTCTATGGTAATAAAACTCTATTTATCAGCTCATATTCGTCATGAAAGCATACTTATTGTCAGCCATGACCACCCCACTCAAATTTCGGGACGAAATTTATTTAACGGGTAGGTACTGTGACGACCCGGGAATTTTTGACCAAATTTAAACTTAATCTTTATATATTTCCAACACGATAAGCAAAGTCTGTAATGGTGAGTCTCAAAAAAAAAAAATTTGAACTGTGTTCATGTATGCAATTACCCTATGACTACTCTCGACGATTCACGAACCTTTGATTTTAAACAGAAATGTAGATATAAATAATTATATAAATAAATAATTATATATAATAGTTTAATGAACTATTATGTGATTTAGTTATTATGAAAGGTAACTTGAAATAACCAAAACTTGTTATTTTGAATAAATTGAGTATATTGATTATAAATGATTTCCAACATAATTTGTCAGCGTTAACAAAGTACTAAATATATAATGTTATACTTTGAGTGTATTTGTTTAAATATATAATTATCTAATGGATATTTAAAACATAAATATATATATATATAGTAGTTGAAATATTTATATATATATATATATATATATATATATATATATATATATATATATATATATATATATATATATATGATTTTTGTGCATAATTATTGATTTTATGTATATAGTAATATATATTAAAATGTGTAAATATTAAATATTCAATATATGTTATTATAATATATAGTATATAATTATTGAGAATTACAAAATTTATAGTATGTAATATTAATAAATTAAAATTTAATTACAAGATAAAATATAATTGTTATATTAATATTATTATTACTCCCATTATTATTACTAAAACAAATATTAATATTAATATTAATATTAGTATCATTAAGATAAATAATATATACATAGAAAAATTTGATAAATGTAAATTGTTATATTATTGTTGTTATCATTATCAATATTATTATTATCATTACTATAATTATTAAGAAGATAATACATTTATTATTCTTATCATTAATAATGTTATTAATATCATCTTTAAAATAATTTTTTTTGTTTTATTTTGAATATATTTATAATTATAAATTATATATATATATGAATCATGCGTACCAGTTTTGGAATCCAATTCAGCTATAAATCGCTATCCGTCCTATTTAATTTGTCTGTTGGATTATTTCTTTGATTCCTTTATCAGTACAAATGAAACTTTATTTAAAATCACAATCAAACTTTAATTATTTGTCTTCTGTCTGATTTCAGTTACCAGTCGGTTTCATAAGTCAATTAGGCTCAATATTAACAGCTACTACCAGTATTCATCATATATACATATTCTTACTACAATTCATAAAAAGAAAACACCAAAAGAAACCCAGACTATAAACTCATACCTCTGTTTATACCCATTTTATCAAAAATCGCGAATTAGTATCAATCTTCAAAAATTGATAATGCAATTGTGTTAGGATTATTTTGGTTAAACTTTCTGCAAAGTTTCATCCCTTAATTTCTAAGATTGAGTAAGAATTTTGAGGTCAAACTTATTTTACAAAAAAAGTCAACAATTGTTCTTGAATCAAATTTGAATTCGTTTTTAAGTTTTAAGTTCAATCGATAATGCTAATGTATTTTAGAAAGCGTTTGAAAGATATTTCATGAAGGTAACATGGTCTCAAACAGTTTCAATCGTGAATTCATTTTTTTTTTCGTTACCGTCGAACAGCAACAGGTCAACCATGGTTGTTTTTCAAATTTTTTTTTTTTTTTTTACACTTTTAAATCCTTTTGTTAGTTTTATGATTGTTTACATGTCCTAAAACTATTTTGTTGAGTAACTATTAACAATGAAGTGTTTGGGTCGATTTGCAAATTTGATGAAGAAGAAGATGGTGAATAAGACTGAAAAAGATAATAGGTATATATTTATGGACAGCGTATTATAATAGAAAAACAAGCACAGCCGAACGGTTTAGCAAGGTGTTGGGTTAGCGTGTGGACATGGGTTCCAGTCCAGGGGCTGTCGTGTTATTTTTTTTTTTTTTGGAAACCATTTCACTTGAGGTAATTTTCTAATACTATTATTATTATTAATTATTATTATGATTATTATTGTTATTAGTACCATATTTACAATTATTGTTATTACTATATTTATAATCATTATAATTAATAATTATTACTATCATTAATATTAGTATTTAGTATAAGTATAAATTATATTTGTATAATTATTATTAATTTTATCATTTAAAGTATTTGTTGTTTTTGCTAGTATTATAATTATTATTAATAATAATAATATCATATCATATGTATATTTGCAAATATTATAAACATCATTAACATTAGTATTTTGTAAGTATTATAATATTGACGTAAGTATTATTATCAATATTAGCATTTTCTTTAATATGAATATCGTTATTAATACTATCATATCTATGTTTATAAGTAATAGAAATTTTATTAACTTTAGCATTTTTATATGTATTATTAAGATTATCATAACCCGTAATATTTAAGTATTATTATTATTACGATTAAGATTAAGAGTATTGATATTAAATATACTCATTAATACTATTATTATAATTGTGACCTAAATCAAAAATCAATAAATGTAGTTTTATTAACATCTTATAATTATTAGTACTATCAATGAAAGTATTACTATTATCAAAATGATTACAATTATTATTATTATTATTATCATGAGAAGGATACCAATTAATATTATTTTCATTAATATTAGTACTTGTAACATTTTATAAATTATTAGTATTATTATTATCATTTACGTAGGTATTATTATTAGTATTATCAATTATCAATATTATTATTCTTATCATTAATAATTTTAATTTAGTATTATTATGATATTTTAACAAACAAAGGATATATATATATATATATATATATATATATATATATATATATATATATATATATATATATATATATATATATATATAAATACACAAAACTTAACTATATTAGTAATTCTTTATATAAAATGAATATATATAAATAAATAATGAAACTTACAAGCTATTAAAAATGACAATACATCAATATTAATAATATATATATTTATTCGATTACAAGAATATGTGTTAATGAATATACAAATGATATAGGTTCGTGAATCCGAGGCCAACCCTGCATTGTTCAGCTGTTTAATGACGTCATATGTATTTTTATTACAAAATACAGTATTGTGAGTTTCATTTGTCTTTTTTACCCTTTATATTTTTGGGCTGAGAATACATGCGAAATTTTTATAAATGTTTTACGAAATGGACACAAGTACGTGAAACTACATTCTATGGTTGAATTATCGAAATCGAATATGCCCTTTTTATTAAGTCTGGTAATCTAAGAATTAGGGAACAGGCACCCTAATTGACGCTAACTCTAAAGATAGATCTATCGGGCCCAACAAGCCCCATCCAAAGTACCGGATGCTTTAGTACTTCGAAATTTATATCATGTCTGAAGGAGGATCCCGGAATGATGGGGATATTCTTATATGCATATTATGAATGTCGGTTACCAGGTGTTCAATCCATATGAATGATATTTTTGTCTCTATGCATGGGACGTATGTTTATGAGAAATGGAAATATGAAATCGTGTGGTCTATTAAAATTATGAAATGATTATTTATGTTAAACTAATGAACTCACCAACCTTTTGGTTGACACTTTAAAGCATGTTTATTCTCAGGTACGAAAGAAATCTTCCGCTGTGCATTTGCTCATCTTAGAGATATTACTTGGAGTCATTCATGACATATTTCAAAAGACGTTGCATTCGAATCGTTGAGTTCATCAAGATTATTATTAAGTCAATTATAGTAAGATATATTATGAATTAGTATGAATGTCGTCAACTTTCGATGTAATGAAAGATTGTCTTTTCAAAAACGAATGCAATGTTTGTAAAATGTATCATATAGAGGTCAAGTACCTCGTGATGTAATCAACTGTTGTGAATCATTTATAATTGATATGGACTTCGTCCGGATGGATTAGGACGAGTCTTTACAACTGAAATATGCAATGTAGTGGAATAATTTTTAGGTTTTTAACTAGTGACAGCAGTGGCCGGGTCTAGGTGAACCACGTGGGCGACCATCAAGACAGGAAGGGAAGCAATTACAAGTTTGCGTTTCTTTGTCAAAATATAAAATGGAAGAATGGAAAAGTTGCAGGTAGAAGAAAGAGGATGAAGGTTGAAAGAGAAGAAGGATGAATTAGAGAGAGAAAAGTGGTATAGTGATAGTACAAGTACGTTGGTATAGTAGTACAAGTAGGTGATGTTTATTATGTACTTCTTGGAAACAACATAAACTTCTTTTCATTTACTACGGAGTAATATTTATTTTAACTAGGTTTGTGGTCCGTGCGTTGCAAAGGATTTTGGTGAACGTTTGTAGCATACATTTAAAAGGATAACCTGAGTACATAGCATTACATCATTTAGGTTGATTTTGTTTGTCAATATATAAATGGTATTCCTTCCTGTAAACCTATTAATTTAACAATGCAATAAAGATAGTACTTTAGACAAAAATAAAATTATTACCATCGAATTCCTCATTGCTATCACTCATTAAATCAGTAGCGATTTAAAAAAAAACAATATTGCATTTGCTAAGAAGGATGATTCCACAAATAATAATAAAGAGATTAATGTGTAACTAACTTTCTGAAGAATTTAAAAAATGGGAAGGAATTGAAGTTTGTCGTCGCCGTTGGATGATCATCACTGCCAGCTTCCAAGTGGGTGTGATGATTTTCCATATTCTCAAAAAAATTCCGTGTACTAAAAGATAAGAAGCATAAATGAAGAATGCCAAGTATACATGTTTCACCAAAAAGTCAAAATCAAAAATCAACATTTCATCTTTAGTACATCACAATCAACATATACACATTACCAAGAACACAAAATGACATTAACAAACTAAAAACATTAACATATAAACATCGATAAGCTCTCTTGCAATTAACTAATGGCAGTAGTGGACTATAAATAACATAATAGTCCCTGACAATTAAGGGAGAGGTCAAATTAAAAGCTTTATAAGCTTATTGAAAAACTGATAAGCTAATTAGCTTATTAACTAAGCTGAAAGTTCATACTTATAAGCTCATAAAGATGTTAAAATGCGCTTACTGGCTTTTCAAAATTTCGGTAGCTGCATCAGAACAATTAATGCCTAAGAAGAGCAAAATCAAATAATCTTGAAATCACATAAACAAAATGCTCTGCGAAATTTATCACAAAATACCCTTTTTTCGTTCCATGAGTGTTAATTTCCAACATGTACCATTTTTTTTTCTAAACGGAAACCCTTGTGCAACAACGTTAGTTTACTCAAAAAAAATTATAAAAACCATTATGAACAGAACTAATTTTATGAACCAAAATATAAAACAACTTATGAGCCTAGTCGAAATTTAGAACGAAGCCCCTAAATTCGACCTCCAATTCCACCCAAAAAACGAAAAAGAAAGAAGAAGAAAGATACCTGAATCTCCTCCTTATGGAGTACGCAATTGATTCCGACCGTTGTCGATTTGATCTGGCAACTCAGCAAACGGACAAAATGAGTGGAAAATCTGTAAAAGATGATTGGTTGTCAATCGTCAAGGAAATCAACCGTGATGAAATTGAAGTTATTATCTTTTAAGTATTTTGCGGTCATTGTGAAGCTGATTTAACTTCTCCGGTGCAATTCATTGCTAACTGAAAGTGCTAGTCATCTTCTTCATTCTCCTTAGTGTACAAAATCTACAATAATAAAGTAAGAAAATGGTAGTCGACAATAGGTGTTAACAAAACAAAAAATGATAGATGTTTTTGTATATAACGTACTCTCGTGAGCTAAAAAAGCATGTATATATACCTTTACTTGTACGCACCGTAAACCCTGCCACAAATCAAACTCGATTTCCGAAGATAGACTTTCGTGCTTAAATCTAACAATAAATTCTCATACAATGTGATTGACAAATCGTTTTGTGTGATGCTGCTAAATCTATAGTTAGAGCTGTTTATAAAAAAAATAAAAAAAAAAAGGTCTAAATATTTATACAATGAAACGGTTGCTGTAAGTTGGATGCTAGAATCTACATGAACATCTTACTGAAAAGCTGTTATTTCAAAAAAGTATAAAGCGACATACCTGTGCAATCATTTCCTTCAAATGTTTCCAGTGCGAGTCTTTATTGGAATTAGATGAGAATGTGTGAAGAGGTAGGGAACCTATTAGATGATTTCCTGTAATATATTTTACGAAACAACAGTTAGACAATACATATATAGTAGCAAACACGTGGAAGCATAGAAAAAATAAAACCCAAAAACTTACCAAAGGAGGTCGAACCATCTGTTTGAACTCCACTCAAATTATAATATCAAACGAACTAAAGCCGGTAACTAAAGGTCAATGTAATAAACGATAACCAACACCTGCAACTATATATGTATGCATAAAGCAAAGTAAGAAAACATAGGACGCCATGCTAGCAATCTGAAGATTGCCATGCTAAGAAATGAACACGTTTTCTCTCGGAGTTGCTACCATGTCATGTGACGGAAACTAAACCCCTTGTAACCTACTAACCCAGTAACCTCGCAGGAGTAACAATTACTGTATAAATAAGTGGAAGTCGCCGATGAATATATACGTATAATATCAACATCAGTCGAATTATTAGTAACTAAAGGGGTTTACTTTGAATTTACCTCCTCGAATTAAAAATGTTGCAAGATGCATCTACGTTGCAACATGGAAGTTGCACTGTCCACTATCATAAGTGCGAACATTCAAACCAAAATGATAATTAACTCAACAAACTTTATAACGCTAATCTGATATGGACAACGTTACTAACATTATTATCAAGTATAAAGATACTATGTGTTTTTTTAGCTACATTTGACTAAAATAATATTGTGTATTTGTTTGTTTCGTAATGTTTAACAATGTTTGATTTTATGTTTTAAGAGCTGACGCTATATTAAAGTTTATATACACAAATTCTGCTTCTGATAATATGAATCAAAACGCTCAAATTAATCAGTTTTATACCAGAAACAACGAAGCTGGTGATCTACATGTTCAAATTGCATTAACCTAATTCCATCGCTTTTAATCTTATGAGATAAACTGGTAACTTTTGTTTCATATAAACTTCTTTTTTGACCATTTTTTACATAACTTTATAGAAACCAATCTTATCATGTTATGAACCCTTTAACCTCTAAGTTTAGGTTAATTACACTCTAGGCAGAATCTTGTTCAACATGTACGAATATAGCCCATTTTATTACAGTCGGTCATATTATTATAGAAATCCAATTCAAATAATAACTTCCAATATGCATATACATTTAGATGAGGCTATGAGATTTGAACCTGAATTATGAAAGTGACCAAAAGAATATTTCAAGTCAACGAATAAAGAACACCCGATTTCGACCATCCTTAAAGCTGCTTCAAGTAACAACATTGACTGATGATCCGTATTGTATGCCCTAGCATATGCAACATTTTACATAACATCGGGACCATTTAACCCAAACCTGCGACAAAAACACAATTTAAAACAAATATATTTAAACATTCTGATTGCTTAAAAAGCACAAACTGAACTTTGTCAACTACCTGTCTGCTATTGTAATAGTCTTTGAGGTCCGAATCTAACCTCCATGATAAGAACCTAACCATCAAATCACATACAAAATCATGATAAGAACTTACATAAATTCAAATCTACTACTGTTGAACTCTTGAAGATTAATTTCCCAAATCAAAACAACCTAAATAATAACTATATTTACAGTTAAAAACATAAGTGGTGAAGATGATGGTGGAAGAAGGTAACTTACTTGTTAACTGCAGAATATAAAGCCAACGTACTATTCTTTATTGAATTCAATTACAATATTGCACAAATCAAGACTCTATAACTGATTATCGTGTACCTATTGCAAAAGAAAAGGACAATGCAACTAATATGATTAACATAAGCATACAACTAACTTGGATATAGCATTGCTGATATGGTCCAACATTCCCATATCAAACATTTAAATTTAAAGTAATAGTATATGTAAAGAAGGCAATCAAGTGTATAACTTTGAGTTAACTATAAAAAATTATCAACAATCATTGCTCTAATAACAACAACCGATATGTTAACTTATTATATTTGATGTTAGTTTACGTTTTAATTGAAATCATTAACTATTTTTAGTTAAGTCACGAACCTTAACAATATATATTGAAATATAATTACCATTTGTCAATTCATCAACCAATTGACTTATCACAACCCCGGCCCATTTTCACCCATTACCTAACCCGCTCGACCCGCCCATATTGCCACCTATGCCTAAAACCTAATATAAATGAACTAAATGAGCCACACTGAAACTGTCTAAATAAGTGTGATGCTGCCAAAACCTTCAAGCGTCTACATAAGCCATTATGTTGAATGAGTGCCTCTAAAAGCTCATTAGGTCACCTTATTCAGAAAAGGAAAGTTACCGATCACATGGGTTTGTTAAGGTTACTGTAGTGACCCAAACTTTTCCATGTTTATATATATTAATTGAGATTGATATTTACATGATTAAATGTTTCCAACATGTTAAGCAATCAAACTTGTTAAGACTTGATTAATTGAAATATGTTTCATATAGACAATTGACCACCCAAGTTGACCGGTGATTCACGAACGTTAAAACTTGTAAAAACTATATGATGACATATATATGGATATATATATATAGTTAACATGATACTATGATAAGTAAACATATCATTAAGTATATTAACAATGAACTACATATGTAAAAACAAGACTACTAACTTAATGATTTTTAAACGAGACATATATGTAACGATTATCGTTGTAAAGACATTTAATGTATATATATCATATTAAGAGATATTCATATATGATAATATCATGATAATATAATAATTTAAAATCTCATTTGATATTATAAACATTGGGTTAACAACATTTAACAAGATCGTTAACCTAAAGGTTTCAAAACAACACTTACATGTAACGACTAACGATGACTTAACGACTCAGTTAAAATGTATATACATGTAGTGTTTTAATATGTATTTATACACTTTTTAAAGACTTCAATACACTTATCAAAATTCTTCTACTTAACAAAAATGCTTACAATTACATCCTCGTTCAGTTTCATCAACAATTCTACTCGTATGCATCCGTATTCGTACTCGTACAATACACAGCTTTTAGATGTATGTACTATTGGTATATACACTCCAATGATCAGCTCTTAGCAGCCCATGTGAGTCACCTAACACATGTGGGAACCATCATTTGGCAACTAGCATGAAATATCTCATAAAATTACAAAAATATGAGTAATCATTCATGACTTATTTACATGAAAACAAAATTACATATCCTTTATATCTAATTCATACACCAACGACCAAAAACACCTACAAACACTTTCATTCTTCAATTTTCTTCATCTAATTGATCTCTCTCAAGTTCTATCTTCAAGTTCTAAGTGTTCTTCATAAATTCCAAAAGTTCTAGTTTCATAAAATCAAGAATACTTTCAAGTTTGCTAGCTCACTTCCAATCTTGTAAGGTGATCATCCAACCTCAAGAAATCTTTGTTTCTTACAGTAGGTTATCATTCTAATACAAGGTAATAATCATATTCAAACTTTGGTTCAATTTCTATAACTATAACAATCTTATTTCAAGTGATGATCTTACTTGAACTTGTTTTCGTGTCATGATTCTGCTTCAAGAACTTCGAGCCATCCAAGGATCCGTTGAAGCTAGATCCATTTTTCTCTTTTCCAGTAGGTTTATCCAAGGAACTTAAGGTAGTAATGATGTTCATAACATCATTCGATTCATACATATAAAGCTATCTTATTCGAAGGTTTAAACTTGTAATCACTAGAACATAGTTTAGTTAATTCTAAACTTGTTCGCAAACAAAAGTTAATCCTTCTAACTTGACTTTTAAAATCAACTAAACATATGTTCTATATCTATATGATATGCTAACTTAATGATTTAAAACCTGGAAACACGAAAAACACCGTAAAACCGGATTTACGCCGTCGTAGTAACACCGCGGGCTGTTTTGGGTTAGTTAATTAAAAACTATGATAAACTTTGATTTAAAAGTTGTTATTCTGAGAAAATGATTTTTATTATGAACATGAAACTATATCCAAAAATTATGGTTAAACTCAAAGTGGAAGTATGTTTTCTAAAATGGTCATCTAGACGTCGTTCTTTCGACTGAAATGACTACCTTTACAAAAACGACTTGTAACTTATTTTTCCGACTATAAACCTATACTTTTTCTGTTTAGATTCATAAAATAGAGTTCAATATGAAACCATAGCAATTTGATTCACTCAAAACGGATTTAAAATGAAGAAGTTATGGGTAAAACAAGATTGGATAATTTTTCTCATTTTAGCTACGTGAAAATTGGTAACAAATCTATTCCAACCATAACTTAATCAACTTGTATTGTATATTATGTAATCTTGAGATACCATAGACACGTATACAATGTTTCGACCTATCATGTCGACACATCTATATATATTTCGGAACAACCATAGACACTCTATATGTGAATGTTGGAGTTAGCTATACAGGGTTGAGGTTGATTCCAAAATATATATAGTTCAAGTTGTGATCAATACTGAGATACGTATACACTGGGTCGTGGATTGATTCAAGATAATATTTATCGATTTATTTCTGTACATCTAACTGTGGACAACTAGTTGTAGGTTACTAACGAGGACAGCTGACTTAATAAACTTAAAACATCAAAATATATTAAAAGTGTTGTAAATATATTTTGAACATACTTTGATATATATGTATATATTGTTATAGGTTCGTGAATCAACCAGTGGCCAAGTCTTACTTCCCGACGAAGTAAAAATCTGTGAAAGTGAGTTATAGTCCCACTTTTAAAATCTAATATTTTGGGATGAGAATACATGCAGGTTTTATAAATGATTTACAAAATAGACACAAGTACGTGAAACTACATTCTATGGTTGAATTATCAAAATCGAATATGCCCCTTTTTATTAAGTCTGGTAATCTAAGAATTAGGGAACAGACACCCTAATTGACGCGAATCCTAAAGATAGATCTATTGGGCCTAACAAACCCCATCCAAAGTACCGGATGCTTTAGTACTTGGAAATTTATATCATATCCGAAGGGTGTCCCGGAATGATGGGGATATTCTTATATATGCATCTTGTTAATGTCGGTTACCAGGTGTTCACCATATGAATGATTTTTATCTCTATGTATGGGATGTGTATTGAAATATGAAATCTTGTGGTCTATTATTATGATTTGATATATATAGGTTAAACCTATAACTCACCAACATTTTTGTTGACGTTTTAAGCATGTTTATTCTCAGGTGATTATTAAGAGCTTCCGCTGTCGCATACTTAAATAAGGACGAGATTTGGAGTCCATGCTTGTATGATATTGTGTAAAAACTGCATTCAAGAAACTTATTTTGTTGTAACATATTTGTATTGTAAACCATTATGTAATGGTCGTGTGTAAACAGGATATTTTAGATTATCATTATTTGATAATCTACGTAAAGCTTTTTAAACCTTTATTGATGAAATAAAGGTTATGGTTTGTTTTAAAATGAATGCAGTCTTTGAAAAACGTCTCATATAGAGGTCAGAACCTCGCAACGAAATCAATTAATATGGAACGTTTTTAATCAATAAGAACGGGACATTTCACTCGTAGCATGTCTTCAAGCGTTTGTATCGTCCTTTCGCTCTGCCCATCAGTTTGTGGATGATAGGCAGTACTCATGTCTAGACGAGTTCCTAATGCTTGCTGTAATGTCTGCCAGAATCTTGAAATAAATCTGCCATCCCTATCAGAGATAATAGAGATTGGTATTCCATGTCTGGAGACGACTTCCTTCAAATACAGTCGTGCTAACTTCTCCATCTTGTCATCTTCTCTTATTGGCAGGAAGTGTGCTGATTTGGTGAGACGATCAACTATTACCCAAATAGTATCAAAACCACTTGCAGTCCTTGGCAATTTAGTGATGAAATCCATGGTAATGTTTTCCCATTTCCATTCTGGGATTTCGGGTTGTTGAAGTAGACCTGATGGTTTCTGATGCTCAGCTTTGACCTTAGAACACGTCAAACATTCTCCTACGTATTTAGCAACATCGGCTTTCATACCCGGCCACCAAAAATGTTTCTTGAGATCCTTGTACATCTTCCCCGTTCCAGGATGTATTGAGTATCTGGTTTTATGAGCTTCTCTAAGTACCATTTCTCTCATATCTCCAAATTTTGGTACCCAAATCCTTTCAGCCCTATACCGGGTTCCGTCTTCCCGAATATTAAGATGCTTCTCCGATCCTTTGGGTATTTCATCCTTTAAATTTCCCTCTTTTAAAACTCCTTGTTGCGCCTCCTTTATTTGAGTAGTAAGGTTATTATGAATCATTATATTCATAGATTTTACTCGAATGGGTTCTCTGTCCTTCCTGCTCAAGGCATCGGCTACCACATTTGCCTTCCCCGGGTGGTAACGAATCTCAAAGTCGTAATCATTCAACAATTCAATCCTCCTACGCTGCCTCATATTCAGTTGTTTATGATTAAATATATGCTGAAGACTTTTGTGGTCGGTATATATAATACTTTTGACCCCATATAAGTAGTGCCTCCGAGTCTTTAATGCAAAAACAACCGCTCCTAATTCCAAATCATGCGTCGTATAATTTTGTTCGTGAATCTTCAATTGTCTAGATGCATAAGTAATCACCTTCGTTCGTTGCATTAATACACAACCGAGACCTTGCTTTGATGCGTCACAATAAATCACAAAATCATCATTCCCTTCAGGCAATGACAATATAGGTGTCGTAGTTAGCTTTTTCTTCAATAACTGAAACGCTTTCTCTTGTTCATCATTCCATTCAAATTTCTTCCCTTTATGCGTTAATGCAGTAAAGGGTTTTGCTATTCTGGAAAAGTCTTGGATGAACCTTCTGTAGTAACCAGCTAGTCCTAAAAACTAGCGTATGTGTTTCGGAGTTTTTGGGGTTTCCCACTTTTTAACAGTTTCTATCTTTGCCGGATCCACCTTAATACCTTCTTTGTTCACTATGTGACCGAGGAATTGAACTTCTTCCAACCAAAATGCACACTTTGAAAACTTAGTGTACAATTCTTCCTTCCTCAATACTTCTAACACCTTTCTCAAATGTTCACCGTGTTCTTGGTCACTCTTTGAGTAAATAAGTATGTCATCAATGAAAACAATGACAAACTTGTCAAGGTATGGTCCACACACTCGGTTCATAAGGTCCATGAACACAGCTGGTGCATTAGTTAAACCAAACGGCATGACCATAAACTCGTAATGACCGTAACGTGTTCTGAAAGCAGTCTTTGGAATATCATCTTCTTTCACCCGCATTTGATGATACCCGGAACGTAAGTCAATCTTTGAATAAACAGACGAGCCTTGTAGTTGATCAAATAAGTCGTCGATTCTCGGTAGTGGGTAGCGGTTCTTGATGGTAAGTTTGTTCAACTCTCGGTAGTCGATACACAACCTGAATGTACCATCTTTCTTCTTGACAAACAAAACAGGAGCTCCCCACGGTGATGTGCTTGGTCGAATGAAACCACGCTCTAAAAGTTCTTGTAATTGGCTTTGCAGTTCTTTCATCTCGCTGGGTGGGAGTCTATAAGGAGCACGAGCTATTGGTGCAGCTCCTGGTACAAGATCTATTTGAATTTCAACGGATCGATGTGGGGGTAATCCCGGTAATTCTTTCGAAAATACATCGGGAAATTCTTTTGCGACGGGAACATCATTGATGCTCTTTTCTTCAGTTTGTACTTTCTCGACGTGTGCTAGAATAGCATAGCAACCTTTCCTTATTAGTTTTTGTGCCTTCAAATTACTAATAAGATGTAGCTTCGTGTTGCCCTTTTCTCCGTACACCATTAAGGGTTTTCCTTTTTCTCGTATAATGCGAATTGCATTTTTGTAACAAACGATCTCTGCTTTCACTTCTTTCAACCAGTCCATACCGATTATCACATCAAAACTCCCTAACTCTACTGGTATCAAGTCAATCTTAAATGTTTCGCTAACCAGTTTAATTTCTCGATTCCGACATATATTATCTGCTGAAATTAATTTACCATTTGCTAATTCGAGTAAAAATTTACTATCCAAAGGCGTCAATGGACAACTTAATTTAGCACAAAAATCTCTACTCATATAGCTTCTATCCGCACCTGAATCAAATAAAACGTAAGCAGATTTATTGTCAATAAGAAACGTACCCGTAACAAGCTCCGGGTCTTCCTGCGCCTCTGCCGCATTAATATTGAAAACTCTCCCGCGGCCTTGTCCATTCGTGTTCTCCTGGTTCGGGCAATTTCTAATAATGTGGCCCGGTTTTCCACATTTATAACAAACTACATTGGCATAACTTGCTCCGACACTACTTGCTCCGCCATTACTCGTTCCGACACCATTTGTTCCTTTCGTTCTATTAACCCCTGGTCCGTAGACCTCACACTTCGCCGCGCTATGACCATTTCTTTTACACTTGTTACAAAATTTGGTGCAGAACCCCGAGTGATACTTTTCACACCTTTGGCATAGCTGCTTCTGATTGTTGTTGTTGTTGCGGTTATTATTGTTGTTGGGATGATTGTTGTAGTTGCTGCTGTTGTTGTTGTTGTTGTTGTTGTTGGGCCGTTTGTTGTAGTTGCGATTGATGTTGCGATTGCTGGGATAATTGTTGCGATTATTGTTGTAATTGCTGTTGTTGTTGTATTGGTGATTCTTATCACCGTTTTCCTCCCACTTTCTTTTGACTTGCTTCACATTGGTTTCTTCAGCAGTCTGTTCTTTAATTCTTTCTTCAATCTGGTTCACTAGTTTGTGAGCCATTCTACATGCCTGTTGTATGGAGGCGGGCTCGTGTGAACTTATATCTTCTTGGATTCTTTCCTGTAATCCCTTCACAAACGCGTCGATCTTCTCTTCCTCATCTTCAAACGCTCCCGGACACAATAGGCACAATTCTGTAAATCTTCTTTCGTACGTGGTAATATCAAATCCTTGGGTTCGTAACCCTCTAAGTTCTGTCTTGAGCTTATTGACCTCGGTTCTGGGACGGTACTTTTCGTTCATCAAGTGCTTGAATGCTGACCACGGTAGTGCGTAAGCATCATCTTGTCCCACTTGCTCTAGATAGGTATTCCACCATGTTAACGCAGAACCTGTGAAGGTATGCGTAGCGTACTTCACTTTGTCCTCTTCAGTACACTTACTTATGGCAAACACCGATTCGACCTTCTCGGTCCACCGTTTCAATCCGATCGGTCCTTCGGTTCCATCAAATTCCAAAGGTTTGCAGGCAGTGAATTCTTTGTAGGTGCATCCTACACGATTTCCTGTACTGCTAGATCCAAGGTTATTGTTGGTATGTAGCGCAGCCTGTACTGCGGCTATGTTTGAAGCTAGAAAAGTACGGAATTCCTCTTCATTCATATTCACGGTGTGTCGAGTAGTCGGTGCCATTTCCTTCAAAATAGTCAAATGGAACAAGTTAATCATACAGAATATTAAGAGTAGTTAATAGTATTTCGTAGCATAATATGAACTCATTTATAAAAGCTTTTTCTTCATATTAGCGTTTTATAAGTTTAAATTCGGGTAGTACCTACCCGTTAAGTTCATACTTAGTAGCTAATATACAATTCAACTACTACAATTCTATATGAAAAACTGATTATAATAATATTTCGCGTTCAAACTTTTACACAATATTTTACAAACTTACAATACTGCTTATTTTACATATATCATGAAATATAGCACACAATAAATTTGATACAAGATGGTTGTGAAGATAATTCTAGCTAGTACACAAGTCGTTCAGCAAAGGCAATAAAGACACGTAATTCATACGTCCAGAAACAAGTCATGCATTCTGGTTTTACTAGGATTACTTCCCATCCTTGGTCTTGTGGAACATAACCGTTATGGCCGTTGATAAGACAGCGTGTGGTAACGTCGTCAAAGGGACGAGGGTTACGTAATGTCCAACAGTCCCGTAACAATCTAAAAACCTCATTTCTTACCCCAATTACCGACTCCGTCACTTGTGGGAACGTTTTGTTTAATAGTTGTAGCCCGATGTTCTTGTTCTCACTTTGGTGAGAAGCGAGCATTACTAATCCATAAGCATAACATGCTTCTTTATGTTGCATGTTAGCCGCTTTTTCTAAATCACGAAGTCCAATATTCGGATATATTGAGTCAAAATAATTTCTTAACCCATTGCGTAAAATAGCATTTGGGTTCCCCGCAATATATGCGTCAAAGTAAACACATCGTAACTTATGGATTTCCCAATGTGATATCCCCCATCTTTCGAACGAAAGCCTTTTATAAACCAAGGCATTCTTGGAACGTTCTTCGAATGTCTTACAAACTGATCTCGCCTTAAATAGTTGTGCCGAAGAATTCTGACCGACTCTAGACAAGATTTCATCAATCATGTCTCCGGGTAGGTCTCTTAAAATATTGGGTTGTCTATCCATTTTGTGTTTTTATACTGTAAAATAGACAAGAGTTAGCTTCATAAAAAAAATACTTATTTAATACAAGCAATTTTTACATATATCATAAAGCATAAGCACACTATATTACATATATTACACCACACAAATACAACTATCTTATTCCGACTCGTTTGTTTCTTCTTCTTCGGTTTTGGTTCGTTTTGCCAAGTTTCTAGGGATATATGATGTTCCCCTAATACGAGCCGTAATTTTCCACATTGGTTTAGAAAAACCTGGTGGTTTAGAGGTTCCCGGGTCATTGTTACAACTTAAGGACTTCGGGGGTTGACGATACATATAAAGTTCATCGGGGTTGGAATTAGATTTCTCTATTTTTATGCCCTTTCCCTTATTATTTTCTTTTGCCTTTTTAAATTCAGTTGGGGTAATTTCTATAACATCATCGGAATTCTCGTCAGAATCCGATTCATCGGAGAATTGGTAATCCTCCCAATATTTTGCTTCCTTGGCGGAAACACCATTGACCATAATTAACCTTGGTCGGTTGGTTGAGGATTTTCTTTTACTTAACCGTTTTATTATTTCCCCCACCGGTTCTATTTCTTCATCCGGTTCCGATTCTTCTTCCGGTTCCGACTCTTCTTCCGGTTCCTCTTCGGGAACTTGTGAATCAGTCCACGAATCATTCCAATTTACATTTGACTCTTCATTATTATTAGGTGAGTCAATGGGACTTGTTCTAGAGGTAGACATCTATCACATAATATCAAACGCGTTAAGAGATTAATATATCACATAATATTCACATGTTAAAAATATATAGTTTCCAACAAAATTTGTTAAGCAATCATTTTTCAAGTAAACACGGTCGAAATCCAGACTCACTAATGCATCCTAACAAACTCGATAAGACACACTAATGCAAAATTCTGGTTCTCTAAGACCAACGCTCTGATACCAACTGAAATGTCCCGTTCTTATTGATTAAAAACGTTCCATATTAATTGATTTCGTTGCGAGGTTTTGACCTCTATATGAGACGTTTTTCAAAGACTGCATTCATTTTTAAAACAACCATAACCTTTATTTCATAGATAAAGGTTTTAAAAAAATTTTTACGTAGATTATCAAATAATGATAATCTAAAATATCCTGTTTACACACGACCATTACATAATGGTTTACAATACAAATATGTTACAACAAAATAAGTTTCTTGAATGCAGTTTTTACACAATATCATACAAGCATGGACTCCAAATCTCGTCCTTATTTAAGTATGCGACAGCGGAAGCTCTTAATAATCACCTGAGAATAAACATGCTTAAAACGTCAACAAAAATGTTGGTGAGTTATAGGTTTAACCTATATATATCAAATCATAATAATAGACCACAAGATTTCATATTTCAATACACATCCCATACATAGAGATAAAAATCATTCATATGGTGAACACCTGGTAACCGACATTAACAAGATGCATATATAAGAATATCCCCATCATTCCGGGACACCCTTCAGATATGATATAAATTTCGAAGTACTAAAGCATCCGGTACTTTGGATGGGGTTTGTTAAGCCCAATAGATCTATCTTTAGGATTCGCGTCAATTAGGGTGTCTGTTCCCTAATTTTTAGATTACCAGACTTAATAAAAAGGGGCATATTCGATTTCGATAATTCAACCATAGAATGTAGTTTCACGTACTTGTGTCTATTTTGTAAATCATTTATAAAACCTGCATGTATTCTCATCCCAAAAATATTAGATTTTAAAAGTGGGACTATAACTCACTTTCACAGATTTTTACTTCGTCGAGAAGTAAGACTTGGCCACTGTTGATTCATGAACCTATAACAATATATACATGTATATTAAAGTATGTTCAAAATATATTTACAACACTTTTAATATATTTTGATGTTTTAAGTTTATTAAGTCAGCTGTCCTCGTTAGTAACCTACAACTAGTTGTCCACAGTTAGATGTACAGAAATAAATCGATAAATATTATCTTGAATCAATCCACGACCCAGTGTATACGTATCTCAGTATTGATCACAACTCAAACTATATATATTTTGGAATCAACCTCAACCCTGTATAGCTAACTCCAACATTCACATATAGAGTGTCTATGGTTGTTCCGAAATATATATAGATGTGTCGACATGATAGGTCGAAACATTGTATACGTGTCTATGGTATCTCAAGATTACATAATATACAATACAAGTTGATTAAGTTATGGTTGGAATAGATTTGTTACCAATTTTCACGTAGCTAAAATGAGAAAAATTATCCAATCTTGTTTTACCCATAACTTCTTCAATTTAAATCCGTTTTGAGTGAATCAAATTGCTATGGTTTTATATTGAACTCTATTTTATGAATCTAAACAGAAAAAGTATAGGTTTATAGTCGGAAAAATAAGTTACAAGTCGTTTTTGTAAAGGTAGTCATTTCAGTTGAAAGAACGACGTCTAGATGACCATTTTAGAAAACATACTTCCACTTTGAGTTTAACCATAATTTTTGGATATAGTTTCATGTTCATAATAAAAATCATTTTCTTAGAATAACAACTTTTAAATCAAAGTTTATCATAGTTTTTAATTAACTAACCCAAAACAGCCCGCGGTGTTACTACGACGGCGTAAATCCGGTTTTACGGTGTTTTTCGTGTTTCCAGGTTTTAAATCATTAAGTTAGCATATCATATAGATATAGAACATGTGTTTAGTTGATTTTAAAAGTCAAGTTAGAAGGATTAACTTTTGTTTGCGAACAAGTTTAGAATTAACTAAACTATGTTCTAGTGATTACAAGTTTAAACCTTCGAATAAGATAGCTTTATATGTATGAATCGAATGATGTTATGAACATCATTACTACCTTAAGTTCCTTGGATAAACCTACTGGAAAAGAGAAAAATGGATCTAGCTTCAACGGATTCTTGGATGGCTCGAAGTTCTTGAAGCAGAATCATGACACGAAAACAAGTTCAAGTAAGATCATCACTTGAAATAAGATTGTTATAGTTATAGAAATTGAACCAAAGTTTGAATATGATTATTACCTTGTATTAGAATGATAAGCTACTGTAAGAGACAAAGATTTCTTGAGGTTGGATGATCACCTTACAAGATTGGAAGTGAGCTAGCAAACTTGAAAGTATTCTTGATTTTATGAAACTAGAACTTTTGGAATTTATGAAGAACACTTAGAACTTGAAGATAGAACTTGAGAGAGATCAATTAGATGAAGAAAATTGAAGAATGAAAGTGTTTGTAGGTGTTTTTGGTCGTTGGTGTATGGATTAGATATAAAGGATATGTAATTTTGTTTTCATGTAAATAAGTCATGAATGATTACTCATATTTTTGTAATTTTATGAGATATTTCATGCTAGTTGCCAAATGATGGTTCCCACATGTGTTAGGTGACTCATATGGGCTGCTAAGAGCTGATCATTGGAGTGTATATACCAATAGTACATACATCTAAAAGCTGTGTATTGTACGAGTACGAATACGGGTGCATACGAGTAGAATTGTTGATGAAACTGAACGAGGATGTAATTGTAAGCATTTTTGTTAAGTAGAAGTATTTTGATAAGTGTATTGAAGTCTTTCAAAAGTGTATAAATACATATTAAAACACTACATGTATATACATTTTAACTGAGTCGTTAAGTCATCGTTAGTCGTTACATGTAAGTGTTGTTTTGAAACCTTTAGGTTAACGATCTTGTTAAATGTTGTTAACCCAATGTTTATAATATCAAATGAGATTTTAAATTATTATATTATCATTATATTATCATGTATGAATATCTCTTAATATGATATATATACATTAAATGTCTTTACAACGATAATCGTTACATATATGTCTCGTTTAAAAATCATTAAGTTAGTAGTCTTGTTTTTACATATGTAGTTCATTGTTAATATACTTAATGATATGTTTACTTATCATAGTATCATGCTAACTATATATATATCCATATATATGTTATCATATAGTTTTCACAAGTTTTAACGTTCGTGAATCACCGGTCAACTTGGGTGGTCAATTGTCTATATGAAACATATTTCAATTAATCAAGTCTTAACAAGTTTGATTGCTTAACATGTTAGAAACATTTAATCATGTAAATATCAATCTCAATTAATATATATAAACATGGAAAAGTTCGGGTCACTACAGTACCTACCCGTTAAATAAATTTCGTCCCTAAATTTTAAGCTGTTGAAGGTGTTGACGAATCTTCTGGAAATAGATGCGGGTATTTCTTCTTCATCTGATCTTCACGCTCCCAGGTGAACTCGGGTCCTCTACGAGCATTCCATCGAACCTTAACAATTGGTATCTTGTTTTGCTTAAGTCTTTTAACCTCACGATCCATTATTTCGACGGGTTCTTCGATGAATTGAAGTTTTTCGTTGATTTGGATTTCATCTAATGGAATAGTGAGATCTTCTTTAGCAAAACATTTCTTCAAATTCGAGACGTGGAAAGTGTTATGTACAGCCGCGAGTTGTTGAGGTAACTCAAGTCGGTAAGCTACTGGTCCGACACGATCAATAATCTTGAATGGTCCAATATACCTTGGATTTAATTTCCCTCGTTTACCAAATCGAACAACGCCTTTCCAAGGTGCAACTTTAAGCATGACCATCTCTCCAATTTCAAATTCTATATCTTTTCTTTTAATGTCAGCGTAGCTCTTTTGTCGACTTTGGGCGGTTTTCAACCGTTGTTGAATTTGGATGATCTTCTCGGTAGTTTCTTGTATAATCTCCGGACCCGTAATCTGTCTATCCCCCACTTCACTCCAACAAATCGGAGACCTGCACTTTCTACCATAAAGTGCTTCAAATGGCGCCATCTCAATGCTTGAATGGTAGCTGTTGTTGTAGGAAAATTCTGCTAACGGTAGATGTCGATCCCAACTGTTTCCGAAATCAATAACACATGCTCGTAGCATGTCTTCAAGCGTTTGTATCGTCCTTTCGCTCTGCCCATCAGTTTGTGGATGATAGGCAGTACTCATGTCTAGACGAGTTCCTAATGCTTGCTGTAATGTCTGCCAGAATCTTGAAATAAATCTGCCATCCCTATCAAAGATAATAGAGATTGGTATTCCATGTCTGGAGATGACTTCCTTCAAATACAGTCGTGCTAACTTCTCCATCTTGTCATCTTCTCTTATTGGTAGGAAGTGTGCTGATTTGGTGAGACGATCAACTATTACCCAAATAGTATCAAAACCACTTGCAGTCCTTGGCAATTTAGTGATGAAATCCATGGTAATATTTTCCCATTTCCATTTCGGGATTTCGGGTTGTTGAAGTAGACCTGATGGTTTCTGATGCTCAGCTTTGACCTTAGAACACGTCAAACATTCTCCTATGTATTTAGCAACATCGGCTTTCATACCCGGCCACCAAAAATGTTTCTTGAGATCCTTGTACATCTTCCCCGTTCCAGGATGTATTGAGTATCTGGTTTTATGAGCTTCTCTAAGTACCATTTCTCTCATATCTCCAAATTTTGGTACCCAAATCCTTTCAGCCCTATACCGGGTTCCGTCTTCCCGAATATTAAGATGCTTCTCCGATCCTTTGGGTATTTCATCCTTTAAATTTCCCTCTTTTAAAACTCCTTGTTGCGCCTCCTTTATTTGAGTAGTAAGGTTATTATGAATCATTATATTCATAGATTTTACTCGAATGGGTTCTCTGTCCTTCCTGCTCAAGGCATCGGCTACCACATTTGCCTTCCCCGGGTGGTAACGAATCTCAAAGTCGTAATCATTCAATAATTCAATCCACCTACGCTGCCTCATATTCAGTTGTTTCTGATTAAATATGTGTTGAAGACTTTTGTGGTCGGTATATATAATACTTTTGACCCCATATAAGTAGTGCCTCCAAGTCTTTAATGCAAAAACAACCGCGCCTAATTCCAAATCATGCGTCGTATAATTTTGTTCGTGAATCTTCAATTGTCTAGAATCATAAGCAATCAGAGCGTTGGTCTTAGAGAACCAGAATTTTGCATTAGTGTGTCTTATCGAGTTTGTTAGGATGCATTAGTGAGTCTGGACTTCGACCGTGTTTACTTGAAAAATGATTGCTTAACAAATTTTGTTGGAAACTATATATTTTTAACATGTGAATATTATGTGATATATTAATCTCTTAACGCGTTTGATATTATGTGATAGATGTCTACCTCTAGAACAAGTCCCATTGACTCACCTAATAATAATGAAGAGTCAAATGTAAATTGGAATGATTCGTGGACTGATTCACAAGTTCCCGAAGAGGAACCGGAAGAAGAGTCGGAACCGGAAGAAGAATCAGAACCGGATGAAGAAATAGAACCGGTGGGGGAAATAATAAAACGGTTAAGTAAAAGAAAATCCTCAACCAACCGACCAAGGTTAATTATGGTCAATGGTGTTTCCGCCAAGGAAGCAAAATATTGGGAGGATTTCCAATTCTCCGATGAATCGGATTCTGACGAGAATTCCGATGATGTTATAGAAATTACCCCAACTGAATTTAAAAAGGCAAAAGAAAATAATAAGGGAAAGGGCATAAAAATAGAGAAATCTAATTCCAACCCCGATGAACTTTATATGTATCGTCAACCCCCGAAGTCCTTAAGTTGTAACAATGACCCGGGAACCTCTAAACCACCAGGTTTTTCTAAACCAATGTGGAAAATTACGGCTCGTATTAGGGGAACATCATATATCCCTAGAAACTTGGCAAAACGAACCAAAACTGAAGAAGAAGAAACAAACGAGTCGGAATAAGATAGTTGTATTTGTGTGGTGTAATATATGTAACATAGTGTGCTTATGCTTTATGATATATGTAAAAATTGCTTGTATTAAATAAGTATTTTTTTTTATGAAGCTAACTCTTGTTTATTTTACAGTATAAAAACACAAAATGGATAGACAACCCAATATTTTAAGAGACCTACCCGGAGACATGATTGATGAAATCTTGTCTAGAGTCGGTCAGAATTCTTCGGCACAACTATTTAAGGCGAGATCAGTTTGTAAGACATTCGAAGAACGTTCCAAGAATGCCTTGGTTTATAAAAGGCTTTCGTTCGAAAGATGGGGGATATCACATTGGGAAATCCATAAGTTACGATGTGTTTACTTTGACGCATATATTGCGGGGAACCCAAATGCTATTTTACGCAATGGGTTAAGAAATTATTTTGACTCAATATATCCGAATATTGGACTTCGTGATTTAAAAAAAACGGCTAACATGCAACATCAAGAAACATGTTATGCTTACGGATTAGTAATGTTCGCTTCTCACCAAAGTGAGAACAAGAACATCGGGCTACAACTATTAAACAAAACGTTCCCACAAGTGACGGAGTCAGTAATTGGGGTAAGAAATGAGGTTTTTAGATTGTTACGGGACTGTTGGACATTACGTAACCCTCGTCCCTTTGACGACGTTACAACATGCTGTCTTATCAATGGCCATAACGGTTATGTTCCACAAGATCAAGGATGGGAAGTAATCCTAGTAAAACCAGAATGCATGACTTGTTTCTGGACGTATGAATTACGTGTCTTTATTGCCTTTGCTGAACGACTTGTGTACTAGCTAGAATTATCTTCACAACCATCTTGTATCAAATTTATTGTGTGCTATATTTCATGATATATGTAAAATAAGCAGTATTGTAAGTTTGTAAAATATTGTGTAAAAGTTTGAACGCGAAATATTATTATAATCAGTTTTTCATATAGAATTGTAGTAGTTGAATTGTATATTAGCTAATAAGTACGAACTTAACGGGTAGGTACTACCCGAATTTAAACTTATAAAACGCTAATATGAAGAAAAAGCTTTTATAAATGAGTTCATATTATGCTACGAAAAACTATTAACTACTCTTAATATTCTGTATGATTAACTTGTTCCATTTGACTATTTTGAAGGAAATGGCACCGACTACTCGACACACCGTGAATATGAATGAAGAGGAATTCCGTACTTTTCTAGCTTCAAACATAGCCGCAGTACAGGCTGCGCTACATACCAACAATAACCTTGGATCTAGCAGTACAGGAAATCGTGTAGGATGCACCTACAAAGAATTCACTGCCTGCAAACCTTTGGAATTTGATGGAACCGAAGGACCGATCGAATTGAAACGGTGGACCGAGAAGGTCGAATCGGTGTTTGCCATAAGTAAGTGTACTGAAGAGGACAAAGTGAAGTACGCTACGCATACCTTCACAGGTTCTGCATTAACATGGTGGAATACCTATCTAGAGCAAGTGGGACAAGACGATGCGTACGCACTACCGTGGTCAGCATTCAAGCACTTGATGAACGAGAAGTACCGTCCCAAAACCGAGGTCAATAAGCTCAAGACAGAACTTAGAGGGTTACGAACCCAAGGATTTGATATTACCACGTATGAAAGACGATTCACAAAATTGTGCCTATTGTGTCCGGGAGCATTCAAAGATGAGGAAGAGAAGATCGACGCGTTTGTGAAAGGATTACCGGAAAGAATCCAAGAAGATATAAGTTCACACGAGCCCGCCTCCATACAACAGGCATGTAGAATGGCTCACAAACTAGTGACCAGATTGAAGAAAGAATTAAAGAACAGACTGCTGAAGAGGCCAATGTGAAGCAAGTCAAAAGAAAGTGGGAGGAAAACGGTGATAAGAATCACCAATACAACAACAACAGCAATTACAACAATAATCGCAACAATTATCCCAACAATCGCAACATCAATCGCAACTACAATAAACAGCCCAACAACAACAACAACAACAACAACAACAACAACAGCAACTACAACAATCATCCCAACAACAATAATAACTGCAACAACAACAACAATCAGAAGCAGCTATGCCAAAGGTGTGAAAAGTATCACTTGGGGTTCTGCACCAAATTTTGCAACAAGTGTAAAAGAAATGGTCATAGCGCGGCGAAGTGTGAGGTCTACGGACCAGGGGTTAATAGAACGAAAGGAACAAATGGTGTCGGAACGAGTAATGGCGGAGCAAGTAGTGTCGGAGCAAGTTATGCCAATGTAGTTTGTTATAAATGTGGAAAATCGGGCCACATTATTAGAAATTGCCCGAACCAGGAGAACACGAATGGACAAGGCCGCGGAAGAGTTTTCAATATTAATGCGGTAGAGGCATAGGAAGACCCGGAGCTTGTTACGGGTACGTTTCTTATTGACAATAAATCTGCTTATGTTTTATTTGATTCGGGTGCGGATAGAAGCTATATGAGTAGAAATTTTTGTGCTAAATTAAGTTGTCCATTGACGCCTTTAGATAGTAAATTTTTACTCGAATTAGCAAATGGTAAATTAATTTCAGCAGATAATATATGTCGGAATCGAGAAATTAAACTGGTTAGCGAAACATTTAAGATTGATTTGATACCAGTAGAGTTAGGGAGTTTTGATGTGAGAATCGGTATGGACTGGTTGAAAGAAGTGAAAGCAGAGATCGTTTGTTACAAAAATGCAATTCGCATTATACGAGAAAAAGGAAAACCCTTAATGGTGTACGGAGAAAAGGGCAACACGAAGCTACATCTTATTAGTATTTTGAAGGCACAAAAACTAATAAGAAAAGGTTGCTATGCTATTCTAGCACTCGTCGAGAAAGTACAAACTGAAGAAAAGAGCATCAATGATGTTCCCATTGCAAAAGAATTTCTCGATGTATTTCCGAAAGAATTACCGGGATTACCCCCACATCGATCCGTTGAATTTCAAATAGATCTTGTACCAGGAGCTGCACCAATAGCTCGTGCTCCATACAGACTCGCACCCAGCGAGATGAAAGAACTGCAAAGCCAATTACAAGAACTTTTAGAGCGTGGTTTCATTCGACCAAGCACATCACCGTGGGGAGCTCCTGTTTTGTTTGTCAACAAGAAAGATGGTACATTCAGGTTGTGTATCGACTACCGAGAGTTGAACAAACTTACCATCAAGAATCGCTACCCACTACCGAGAATCGACGACTTATTTGATCAACTACAAGGCTCGTCTGTTTATTCAAAGATTGACTTACGTTCCGGGTATCATCAAATGCGGGTGAAAGAAGATGATATTCCAAAGACTGCTTTCAGAACACGTTACGGTCATTACGAGTTTATGGTCATGCCGTTTGGTTTAACTAATGCACCAGCTGTGTTCATGGACCTTATGAACCGAGTGTGTGGACCATACCTTGACAAGTTTGTCATTGTTTTCATTGATGACATACTTATTTACTCAAAGAATGACCAAGAACACGGTGAACATTTGAGAAAGGTGTTAGAAGTATTGAGGAAGGAAGAATTGTACGCTAAGTTTTCAAAGTGTGCATTTTGGTTGGAAGAAGTTCAATTCCTCGGTCACATAGTGATCAAAGAAGGTATTAAGGTGGATCCGGCAAAGATAGAAACTGTTGAAAAGTGGGAAACCCCGAAAACTCCGAAACACATACGCCAGTTTTTAGGACTAGCTGGTTACTACAGAAGGTTCATCCAAGACTTTTCCAGAATAGCAAAACCCTTGACTGCATTAACGCATAAAGGGAAGAAATTTGAATGGAATGATGAACAAGAGAAAGCGTTTCAGTTATTGAAGAAAAAGCTAACTACGGTACCTATATTGTCATTGCCTGAAGGGAATGATGATTTTGTGATTTATTGTGACGCATCAAAGCAAGGTCTCGGTTGTGTATTAATGCAACGAACGAAGGTGATTGCTTATGCGTCTAGACAATTGAAGATTCACGAACAAAATTATACGACGCATGATTTGGAATTAGGCGCGGTTGTTTTTGCATTAAAGACTTGGAGGCACTACTTATATGGGGTCAAAAGTATTATATATACCGACCACAAAAGTCTTCAACACATATTTAATCAGAAACAACTGAATATGAGGCAGCGTAGGTGGATTGAATTATTGAATGATTACGACTTTGAGATTCGTTACCACCCGGGGAAGGCAAATGTGGTAGCCGATGCCTTGAGCAGGAAGGACAGAGAACCTATTCGAGTAAAATCTATGAATATAATGATTCATAATAACCTTACTACTCAAATAAAGGAGGCGCAACAAGGAGTTTTAAAAGAGGGAAATTTAAAGGATGAAATACCCAAAGGATCGGAGAAGCATCTTAATATTCGGGAAGACGGAACCTGGTATAGGGCTGAAAGGATTTGGGTACCAAAATTTGGAGATATGAGAGAAATGGTACTTAGAGAAGCTCATAAAACCAGATACTCAATACATCCTGGAACGGGGAAGATGTACAAGGATCTCAAGAAACATTTTTGGTGGCCGGGTATGAAAGCCGATGTTGCTAAATACGTAGGAGAATGTTTGACGTGTTCTAAGGTCAAAGCTGAGCATCAGAAACCATCAGGTCTACTTCAACAACCCGAAATCCCGGAATGGAAATGGGAAAACATTACCATGGATTTCATCACTAAATTGCCAAGGACTGCAAGTGGTTTTGATACTATTTGGGTAATAGTTGATCGTCTCACCAAATCAGCACATTTCCTGCCAATAAGAGAAGATGACAAGATGGAGAAGTTAGCACAACTGTATTTGAAGGAAGTCATCTCCAGACATGGAATACCAATCTCTATTATCTCTGATAGGGATGGCAGATTTATTTCAAGATTCTGGCAGACATTACAGCAAGCATTAGGAACTCGTCTAGACATGAGTACTGCCTATCATCCACAAACTGATGGGCAGAGCGAAAGGACGATACAAACGCTTGAAGACATGCTACGAGCATGTGTTATTGATTTCGGAAACAGTTGGGATCGACATCTACCGTTAGCAGAATTTTCCTATAACAACAGCTACCATTCAAGCATTGAGATGGCGCCGTTTGAAGCACTTTATGGTAGAAAGTGCAGGTCTCCGATTTGTTGGAGTGAAGTGGGGGATAGACAGATTACGGGTCCGAAGATTATACAAGAAACTACCGAGAAGATCATCCAAATTCAACAACGGTTGAAAACAGCCCAAAGTCGACAAAAGAGCTACGCTGGCATTAAAAGAAAAAGATATAGAATTTGAAATTGGAGAGATGGTCATGCTTAAAGTTGCACCTTGGAAAGGCGTTGTTCGATTTGGTAAACGAGGGAAATTAAATCCAAGGTATATTGGACCATTCAAGATTATTGATCGTGTCGGACCAGTAGCTTACCGACTTGAGTTACCTCAACAACTCGCGGCTGTACATAACACTTTCCACGTCTCGAATTTGAAGAAATGTTTTGCTAAAGAAGATCTCACTATTCTATTAGATGAAATCCAAATCAACGAAAAACTTCAATTCATCGAAGAACCCGTCGAAATAATGGATCGTGAGGTTAAAAGACTTAAGCAAAACAAGATACCAATTGTTAAGGTTCGATGGAATGCTCGTACAGGACCCGAGTTCACCTGGGAGCGTGAAGATCAGATGAAGAAGAAATACCCGCATCTATTTCCAGAAGATTCGTCAACACTTTCAACAGCTTAAAATTTCGGGATGAAATTTATTTAACGGGTAGGTACTGTAGTGACCCGAACTTTTCCATGTTTATATATATTAATTGAGATTGATATTTACATGATTAAATGTTTTCAACATGTTAAGCAATCAAACTTGTTAAGACTTGATTAATTGAAATATGTTTCATATAGACAATTGACCACCCAAGTTGACCGGTGATTCACGAACGTTAAAACTTGTAAAAACTATATGATGACATATATATGGATATATATATATAGTTAACATGATACTATGATAAGTAAACATATCATTAAGTATATTAACAATGAACTACATATGTAAAAACAAGACTATTAACTTAATGATTTTTAAACGAGACATATATGTAACGATTATCGTTGTAAAGACATTTAATGTATATATATCATATTAAGAGATATTCATACATGATAATATTATGATAATATAATAATTTAAAATCTCATTTGATATTATAAACATTGGGTTAACAACATTTAACAAGATCGTTAACCTAAAGGTTTCAAAACAACACTTACATGTAACGACTAACGATGACTTAACGACTCAGTTAAAATGTATATACATGTAGTGTTTTAATATGTATTTATACACTTTCTGAAAGACTTCAATACACTTATCAAAATACTTCTACTTAACAAAAATGCTTACAATTACATCCTCGTTCAGTTTCATCAACAATTCTACTCGTATGCACCCGTATTCGTATTCGTACAATACACAGCTTTTAGATGTATGTACTATTGGTATATACACTCCAATGATCAGCTCTTAGCAGCCCATGTGAGTCACCTAACACATGTAGGAACCATCATTTGGCAACTAGCATGAAATATCTCATAAAATTACAAAAATATGAGTAATCATTCATGACTTATTTACATGAAAACAAAATTACATATCCTTTATATCTAATCCATACACAAACGACCAAAAACACCTACAAACACTTTCATTCTTCAATTTTCTTCATCTAATTGATCTCTCTCAAGTTCTATCTTCAAGTTCTAAGTGTTCTTCATAAATTCCAAAAGTTCTAGTTTCATAAAATCAAGAATACTTTCAAGTTTGCTAGCTCACTTCCAATCTTGTAAGGTGATCATCCAACCTCAAGAAATCTTTTTCTCTTACAGTAGCTTATCATTCTAATACAAGGTAATAATCATATTCAAACTTTGGTTCAATTTCTATAACTATAACAATCTTATTTCAAGTGATGATCTTACTTGAACTTGTTTTCGTGTCATGATTCTGCTTCAAGAACTTCGAGCCATCCAAGGATCCGTTGAAGCTAGATCCATTTTTCTCTTTTCCAGTAGGTTTATCCAAGGAACTTAAGGTAGTAATGATGTTCATAACATCATTCGATTCATACATATAAAGCTATCTTATTCGAAGGTTTAAACTTGTAATCACTAGAACATAGTTTAGTTAATTCTAAACTTGTTCGCAAACAAAAGTTAATCCTTCTAACTTGACTTTTAAAATCAACTAAACACATGTTCTATATCTATATGATATGCTAACTTAATGATTTAAAACCTGGAAACACGAAAAACACCGTAAAACCGGATTTACGCCGTCGTAGTAACACCGCGGGCTGTTTTGGGTTAGTTAATTAAAAACTATGATAAACTTTGATTTAAAAGTTGTTATTCTAAGAAAATGATTTTTATTATGAACATGAAACTATATCCAAAAATTATGGTTAAACTCAAAGTGGAAGTATGTTTTCTAAAATGGTCATCTAGACGTCGTTCTTTCGACTGAAATGACTACCTTTACAAAAACGACTTGTAACTTATTTTTCCGACTATAAACCTATACTTTTTCTGTTTAGATTCATAAAATAGAGTTCAATATAAAACCATAGCAATTTGATTCACTCAAAACGGATTTAAATTGAAGAAGTTATGGGTAAAACAAGATTGGATAATTTTTCTCATTTTAGCTACGTGAAAATTGGTAACAAATCTATTCCAACCATAACTTAATCAACTTGTATTGTATATTATGTAATCTTGAGATACCATAGACACGTATACAATGTTTCGACCTATCATGTCGACACATCTATATATATTTCGGAACAACCATAGACACTCTATATGTGAATGTTGGAGTTAGCTATACAGGGTTGAGGTTGATTCCAAAATATATATAGTTTGAGTTGTGATCAATACTGAGATACGTATACACTGGGTCGTGGATTGATTCAAGATAATATTTATCGATTTATTTCTGTACATCTAACTGTGAACAACTAGTTGTAGGTTACTAACGAGGACAGCTGACTTAATAAACTTAAAACATCAAAATATATTAAAAGTGTTGTAAATATATTTTGAACATACTTTAATATACATGTATATATTGTTATAGGTTCGTGAATCAACAGTGGCCAAGTCTTACTTCTCGACGAAGTAAAAATCTGTGAAAGTGAGTTATAGTCCCACTTTTAAAATCTAATATTTTTGGGATGAGAATACATGTAGGTTTTATAAATGATTTACAAAATAGACACAAGTACGTGAAACTACATTCTATGGTTGAATTATCGAAATCGAATATGCCCCTTTTTATTTGAGTAAATTTGTGTTCAGGTAAAAGAACAAAAGAACAAAAAATGACTTAACAACTATCGACCACTATCCATAAGTTTCCAAAAAACCATTTTAAACTAATAAACAAACAATAATCAGGGAAAAGAAAGAACGATGATCAATTTAACAACAATAAAGATTGCAAAAACAAATAAACAAAGGAAAACATAAATCAAACTATAACTTCAGCAGTACCAGGAGCAATAGTTGATGAAAAACTTACAACTTCAAGGAACAACAAACTCAAAATAGGAACGTGTAACAGCGAACAAAGCTCTTTTTTTTTGCTGCAACCCTAAACACAATTATCATTTATTATTTAACGCAATTGAAATTAGATAATGGAAAAGAAAAGAAGTAAAAGTTGAAGCAGAACAATACCTTTGAGCAATTAAATCCAAAATCGTAGGGTTAAACAGTTTAAAAAACAAAAGGAACGAAATATTACAGAGAAGCAATTAACCTGATATTAGTTATACAGCTCCAAAATCTAATCATGTACACGAATGATGGAAGTAGAGACGACGATGTAACAACAAAATCAACTGGAAAATACGATATAAAATCAGGCACAAAATTTGGAACAATCGATTGGGCAAAAGTGGTAGCACGTCGAGCAATTGGGGTAGCGGTGGTGCTGGCGCTGGTCGCCGCTGGTTTCTGGTGTTGGCTTTGGAGGTGATTGATTTTGGGAGCCGTCTTGTAATAAAGGATAATAATTTGGAGAAGAAGGGTCGAAGAGGATAAAGATGATAGATGGAAGGAAGATGGGTGTAAGAGGAAGGTACCAGAGGATTGGGGAAGAAGGGAGATGGGCGAGTGCTATTTAGTATAGAGGTAAATGAAGGGTTACTGTTATACTGTATATTACTGTTATATTGTAGCGGATGTTTTACGTGATTTAGTATATAGGTAAATAAATTTAATTTTTTTGAATTTCCTTAACCTATTTTAATATGGTATAAATTTGGTGTTTGTAAGCTTTTTGAATAACAAAAATCATACATCTTTTACTTTAAAAGACTTGTAAAATTTTAATTTCAGATTTACTTTATAATTTTCAGGCTTAAAATTTTAAAATTTTGTATTTTACCATAAGTTTATCATATTTCGCCTCAAAATACTTCATATATTTTGTCTAAAAGACTACATATTTTACTCAAAACTTTCATATTTTACTCAAAAGTCTCAATATTTTGCTAAAAGACTTCATATTTTGCTCAATAGTGTTCATATTTTGCGACAACGAAAAGTCCATTGCACAAAAAGTTTGTAGTGAATGCGAACGTTTTCTAAAAAAAAAAATCGCCCCCGGTAAAAAAAAAACCATGATTTCGCCACTGGTGACACCAGTGACTACCATTCCTAAATCTCCACTGAATCGACATTTGACGGATTAATGTTATCATTTTTATCTAGCTTTTATATCCTTTTTGATTTTGATATAAAGATATTGAATTTTCATTCATAACCTGCTTATGAAATTAATTTATCACATCGTTCAAATTTTTAAAGTTTTTTTTTCTTCTTATCCGTGCGAATTAAACTAGATCATATAAAAATATCTCCATTAACTTAGCACGTTTTTCAGGCCACGTGTCTTTCAGGCTACTCTAAAATCATTGCACGTTTCTCCCCCAATTTCAAAAACACGCACAAACTTACAATAAGACCATCCGTAATGGTGAGCGGCGTCACTTTTGGTGTCACTTGTCTTTTTGCATTTTTTTTGCTGATTAGAACGTGTTACTTTTCTGAGTGGAGTAATGGTGGTGTTACTTTTCCGGTGTTACTTTAGTGGAATGCTGAGGTGACATTTTATTTTTCCTTTTTCTGTTTTATTTATTTTATTGATATTACTTATATTATTATTATTATATGATTATATTTATTTTTTAAAAATGTTTTTAAAATATAACGGCTATATTTATAACCGTTATTTTTTTTATTTTTTTTAAAAACGACTACTTTTATTTACCCCTATATATACAACTCCTCTTCTCAACTCATAAACACACACTTCCTCTCTTCTTAAAACTCTTAAATCGTAAACACACACACTTCGAAATGAGCCCCTTGAATGTTGTTGTTAAAGTTCACTACGAAGGTGAATTTGATAGCGAAATGAGGAATTATAACGAGTATGAAACACGAGATTATAACATGGATGTTCATAAGTGTCCAAGTTATATGTGTTTGCTTGAGTTGCTACAACGAGACATATTCTACCCCACTATACAAATATGGTTTTTCAAAAAACCCAACCCTCGTGCCTCGCTACTAGAAGAAGATCACGATTGGTTTGGTGCGGTTGGGCGAGCCTTGTTAAGTAACCAACCAATTAACCTTTACACCGAATGGATTGATGAAAGCTACGCCATATCTGCAAGTGAAGATGAAGCTGCTCCTGAATCTCCAGGGTTTCAGCAACACGATCCACGTGAATTCGAAGATTGATGATTGTGTTTGTTGAAAATAGCCGTTAGGAATAATGTAATCGTTTTTAGGAACTAAGTTTATTTTCTATTTATAAGAAATATTGTAATCGTGTAATCGTTTTAGGAATTATTATAATAAACGGCTATATTTTATGACTACCAATCCATCATTACAACTAAACATGAATTACATTAATTGAAATACATAACAAATTATTCATTATTATTAGCAGACCGAAAATAAGGTGATAAGTTCCAAATGTGCTCGGTTAAATCTGCCTCTAATTGTTGGTGAACTTGTTTGTCTCTTATTTCTTTAACCCTTGCATCTCGATCCCTCAAATCCCGTTCCAACCTTCGTGGGGGGTTCCTTTGTATCATTCTTTCTTCTCTCATTCAAATAGCAAAACCGTTATTTTCCTGAATCATGTTATGTAATACAATACACGCATGCATATGTCTTCTAATTTTGTTGAAGTCTTTAGATCTCGCCGGAGTCTTTAACATTGCAAATCTACCCTGTAATACTCCAAATGCACGCTCAATATCTTTCCTTGCACTTTCTTGAAAACGTTTAAATTTTTTACGTGGTTCGTCAATTGGATTATGAGGCGCTTTTACCAACATGGCCCAATCTGGGTATATACCATCGCCTAGGTAATACCCTCTTTCGTAGTGACGCCCGTTGACATCAAATGGTGAAGGTGGAGCCGTTCCATCTTTTATAGAGTTGAAAATTGGTGATGCATTTAGAACGTTAATATCATTGTTCGAACCTGCCATATCCACAAATCTTGTGAGGCGACTGCTTCAAGCATTACAGAAGACCCTTTTTGATCACCTCTGGTGTATTGCCCTTGTCAACCAACATGACAATTCTTCTACTCCCAATGCATACAATCTATACTACCGAACATACCCGGTAAACCATGTTTTTGTTCGTGAAAATTATAAAGTCTATCGATATCTTGGGCAATGGGTTTTCGCAAATATTCTCTAGCAAACAAATGAAATACGCATTTTCAGAAATAATCTAAACATAAAGCGGCCGTTTTCTCACCTATTTTTATATATTCGTCAAACAAATCGGGTGTAGTTCCATACGCCATTTGACGTATGGCCGTTGTAGACTTTTGAAGAATCGTCAAACTTTGACGACCTGTTGCATCGGGACGTTCCCGAAAAAACAAAAAATATTCAGGAATATTGGTACTATTAAAATTAGATATACCTTCCACAATTCGGAGAAATAATTGACGACTCATTTGATAACGTCTCTTAAATTTATTTTCGGGATACATTGGTGTCTCCGAAAAATAATCATTATATAACCTTATAGCAGCATCTTCACGATCCCTAGCAATATAAACCCGGCTTCGGCTTCGAGGGAATCGCGAACTGCTTGCTTCTCCATCCACTTCTTCTTCCGTTAAACTATTAATAAAACTAACAATTTTTTCATCATCAAGAAACTCGAGCATCTTGTAAGTATCTTTCATTTTGAAAAATAAAATAAAATAAAATAAAATAAAAGAATGGAAGTATTGGTTAAAATAAAAGAATGGAAGTAGGATTGATAAAGTTTGGGTGTTAAAAAATCAAATAAATGTACATGTATATATAGAAGAAAAAAATTACTGAATTTTTTTTTTATTAGCAACGGCTATTTTAGACTGATGAACCAGAGCCCGCCACGTGTCACTAACACCCGTTACCTTCCCCGTTTCTTCTCCCCAAATGCCGAAGTCACGGCACCAAATGCCGCCTTGTTACTTCATTTTCCGGCGTCACTTCCGGTACACGTCACCAAGTGACGGTGTGACTCTCTACTGATACAAACGGTCTAAGGGTTTTGCTACATGTGACAAATGTTAAAAGGTAGTCCGTATTATTATTAATTAACTCATAACATATACGGAGTAAATATTACTGTTGTACGCTTGTTAATGTTAAAGTGTCTCATTGTGCCAGATTTTAAAATTAATAATTAAAATCAAAATCAAAATTAAAATTAATATAATTTGAAAAAGATCTCCATCAAATTAGCACATTTTTCATGCCACGTGTCATTTCAGCTACTCCAAAATCATTGCACGTTGCGCCCCCAATTTCAAAACCACAACACAAACTTTCCTGTAGTAGATTCACAAAAGACTATAGAAAAACAACTAAAGATTCACTCAAGAAGTTATAAAAATCTAAACATAAAAAATGGCGTTTACATTTTCAATCCCTCACAAATTCATAAACGCTAACGATCTCACTTTCAAATTAAAAAATGAATCAAAACTTCACAACATTCAAAGCCCTAGAAATCACTCACAGCTATTATCATTCACAAATTCTTACCCTCCGATGCGATCTTATGCTTCGATCCGAAACAGTGCGTATGGATTCGGTGTCAATTACAGGAAAACTGTTCGTATTCGAACCCCTAATTTTGTGGTTCGATCGAGTGGTTCAGAATCACAAGCTCCGGTAAATTCAAATAGTAGAATATTATTCTGGTCTGCAGTTACGTTAGTGTTAGCTGTTGGAAATAGAGTGCTTTATAAGCTTGCTTTAGTGCCTATGAAGGAGTATCCATTTTTTTTAGCTCAAGTCAACACATTTGGGTAATTTCATTTAATTAGGAGTATTTATATTTAGTTTTTGCTTTGAATGTTATTATATGTATATGTGGATCATTGGTAGTTGTGTGGAATGGGATTATGGATGTATGTCACACATTGAATCATTAATTTATATACAATGCAATGCAATGTGTAAATTTCAAAACAGGTATGTGGCAATTTACTTTTCAATACTATTAATAAGGCATCGTGCTCGAATTGTAACGGATGAGATGTTGACCCTTCCAAAATGGCGCTTTGCGATCATTGGTATGCTAGAAGCCCTAGGAGTTGTTACTGGGATGTACTCTGCAGGTATTTAGTGCTATGCTAATTTCTGTATGGATAATGTTTGAGACGTCACATTTAAGTCTGTATGGATTTTCATATGAACTTATTATTCTAAATGTTTGGATACAATGATACTGCATTTAATTATCTGATTCTGGTTGTCCATTATTAGATCTTACTTTCAGTAGGCACAACCAAACACCCATTTATTGTCTTACTACTAGCATACATATTGTTTGGGCTTACTTGATTCCAGTTAAGATAGTCTGTTTTATAACTTAACGTGCAGGTATGCTACCTGAGAACGATAATGCAACATAAATTGTTCTAAATTATAAAACCTCAATTCTTTTGTATAACTGAATGTTATATCTTTTACAGCGATGCTCCCTGGGCCAGCTATACCAATATTGAATCAGGTTTGTCAGATACTGAATAAATCTTTCAGAATTACTAGCAGTTGATATTCATGATATTAAAAGGCATGAGCTACATGACACCGAGTCTCATTCTTAGCTCTTTGTTTCATGTGTTATGATTCTCATCTAATGGGGTTGGTGGGCAGCCTGGTGCATAAATTACTCTTAAATGTTTTTGCCACTTTTGATTATATGTATTTGTTAATGATCGAAGCGTCCATCTTATTTGTAAGTTTTTTGGAAGTTATAGTAGCACATAGTACAATCCTATAATTAGTTTTCAAATGCTTCCGAATTTAGGTTATAATAATTGGAAAGTTGCACCCATATGTTTATGAATGCCATGGTTCAATTGGGTTATGTTTCAGCACTAAGATGTCAAATGAGTGAACTAAATAAATGTAAAAGCAGAACATTTAAATCGAGTCAAATGAGTTGAAAGCTGCAAAAGTGTGTACTTAATGTGTACAATTTCCAAGGTCACGCCGATTAAAAGGTTATTATTGTGATAAGATAGTTATCTAAGCTTATTTAACACACTATTTTTTAGAGGGAATGTGTTTTGTGTCGTCCCAATCCCTCACGAGGTGACCCGTTCTAAAAAACTACCCATTATGGTATGCTACCTAACTAACATGTTATGCCACTTTCTTATTTTTGTTATTCACTTAGTGATAACTAAGTGCGCATGTATTCACAAGTGTACATAGTGCTTACTGACTGTGTTGCTTAAATGGCTTCCTGTAAACCTTTTGTGGCAGACGTTTTTGTTGTGGCAACTGGGTTTTTCTGCTCTACTTCTAGGAAGAAGGTACTCATGGAATAAAATTGCTGGATGTTTACTTGTAGCTGCTGGAGTTGTTACAGCTATTGCAAGGTATCATAATTCTTTTTCTAAAGTTGGAAGTAATTATAATTACAAATGATTAAATGAAACCATCAAAGCTCCTTTTTATAGCGCACATCTACTGCGTTATGATAAGCTTAAGTTTTTCAGTTAAGCACGGTGATTATCTTCAACTTAAAGAGTATACATCATTATTCTGTACCATATCTTCATCTTGGGTTCTTTTTTTTTGGTGTGATTGCTTGTGTGTGTCTATTGTTTGACATGGTGGTAAAAACATAGGTGGGTTAGAAAGGTTTGGTTTTGCTTAAGGTTGAGAGATTTTTAAAGCGTTTAAAAGTGGACAGCAAAAATAGTGTTTGCTTTATGTATTTTCTTGGTGACAGTGGATCAGAAAGTGGTCAAATGCTAGCAGGAGTTGGGTTGCTGTGGCCTATAATGATGGTTGTATCAAGTGCATTCCAAGCTGGTGCAACGATTATCAAGGTAATTAAGTGAACAGTTTTCATATAATCATATTTCAGGAGAACTATCTAAAATGGTGATTAACTTGATCTTGTTGTCGGCGTGAACAGGAATATGTTTTTATTGATGCTGTTAAACATCTCAAGGTATGATCATTTTTTGTTGTAATAAGTACTACTAAGTAGTGCCCATGAAGGAATTTATTGCTTGGTTATCAGAAGCATGACTTTTTTTATGATGTGAACAGGGGAAGTTGCTTGACATATTTGTTGTTAATTCATTTGGCTCTGGTTTCCAGGTACACTTTTAGTACCTATCAAAGAAGCAACACCAGCATTGTATCTGTTTTTGTCATTTTATGCACATGCTCTTATGTAACTTGCGTAAAGTGACTGACTTTATGAACCATCATACATGGCCTTTATATGCAAACTTGAGGAGGCAATCTTGACCCGTTTACTTATAAATGATTTGATTCATATTATATTTTCTTCTTAAAAGCATGAAGTTTTTTGAATCATCTTATTAAAAGTTAAATTATTATTATTATTATTGTCTATATTATGCAAGCTTTCTGTCAAATTTTGCAGAAAGTCAATAACCCAAATTATAGTGAGACTTAAAGTCCATACATTTTTTCACAACTGGACATTGATTGAGATCGTAAGGGGCCCAATTTGCTAATGATTCCTTAAATACCAATTTGCAGGCTCTTTTTGTGCTTCTCTTTCTTCCGTTCTTATCAAATTTGAAAGGCATCCCATTTCACGAGCTTCCTTCATACATAAAGAGTGGTGCTGGTTGCTTTCTTAATGTCAGTACTAGTTCAGGTAATATTCTTAAATTTCCACTTATTTACTACTGACCAACCTGTAATGTTTTTTAGAACATCATTAAATTGATCTGGCATGTCAATAAGTTTCAAGAAGTTGTATGCGTTTAAAATATGTAGAAACTGTTCGACTTTTAACCTGTATTCTCTTCTAGCTAATTTTTTTTTTTTTATAACGCAATTGACTGTTAGATGTGTTACCGAGAAAGTGGGACCCATTTTGTTATAATATTCTCACTTTAAATGTTACTTGTGCTTTATTAATGTTAATGATATGATATAATGTTCTTATCACCTCACATCTGCTTCAGGTTGCGACGGGTCACCACTCTTACCATTACTTTACATAGTCAACAACATCGCCTTCAATATATCAATTCTCAACCTTGTTAAAATTTCTTCTGCTGTAGTTTCTTCACTAGCAGTTGTGCTATCTGGTACTCTCTCTTTCTACTTATTACATCAAGGTTTATTATATGTGTGTAAATATTACATTCTGTTCTTGCACTAGTATGTTTAAAACCACATGAAGTATGGACTTGTAGCCTTCTGCTGCTGATAAGATTGATCTTGTGTTTATGTTTCAGTGCCAACGACAATATATATTCTTTCCCTACCGTTGCCGTACCTCCCTGAAGGCGTAACTTTGAGCCCCTTCTTCCTATTTGGAAGTGTGGTCCTTGTGTTGGGTCTTATTTTATACAACATCCCTCAACGTAGCAAGCAGGCCTCAGACTCTGAGTTTATGTAACACACGTTGCATCTTACATGTATTTTTTTTCTTTCTGTTTCATAGTTTCATTCTTTGTTAGAGTGGATCTGACACGTTATAGTTCCTTTTAGTGTCAATAATGATTTATATTTGTTTTCAACCAAGTTATGTTATTGTTCCTTTTAGTATCAATCAATAGTGTACCATGAAATCAATATAGAATGTAAACACAATATAAGCTTAGTGAAAATGATGTACTAGTTATCAACCTTTGATGATTGTTGCGCGAGAGCAAAATAATATCTGCCGGTTGATTATCTTTTCCAAAACATGTGTATCGGCAGGGACATGTTAGCCCTATGTTGACTAAGTCAACCCATCCAGCCGCACCCCGTATGCCACTGGAGCCTGGCGAAACACCATCACCATTAAACCCCTATAGCATGTCAGGACCCGGAATCGAGCCTGCATGGTTTATCTTTTCCATCTTTACATGCGTGGGGCCAAGGATCATTTGGGTCGGGTACCACTGGACCACAGGTCCGTTGGTATCTGCCGGTTGATTAGTAAAAACGAAGAATAGTGGAATTAAAAAAAAAAGTGATCTTGGCTGTATTTATAATTAACGCGCTGTTTAGAATTTAATGCAAAACTTGGCAGTAGTTTAAAATATTTTTGTGATTCACCGAAAATCTTTTGTTGAATCTACAATAGTTTTTACAGTCTATTGGTAAGTTAAAATTTAGCTAATTGAAGCTAGAAGGTTAAAGGTTTGTTATATAATTGGCGGTAATACCGAGTTACTGACTATGATTCATGCGTCAACTAACTATTAATACCTGTTTAGTTTATGACCTTAATAAATTGTACTATAGTTCATTATGAGCCAAACGTACACACCCTTAGACCGTGGCTTATGGGGCGTGACCCCCTGATTCTGACTTGGGAAAAATTTAACACTTAAAGAGTTGTTACGGAGCTTCAAATTTGAAGTTTTTGTGGCGTTAGTTACGAATTTAACGGGCAAATTAGATTTTTAACACCCAATAAAAATTTGACACCTCATTATACCTTATTTATTTATCCTTTTTTACCACACTTTCAATCATATTTTCTCAAATCGCCCAAAAATTTGTCACTCAATTTTAACAATAAATAAAAGTTTTACACCCACCATAACACGCCTTCAAAATTTGACACCGTCACGTCACAATCATATTGTTCTCTCTTTCAATAATTGTAATTTTGACCTCACGTCACAGTAAAAAATGTCAAGATAACGTCTGGTCTTAGTGTAACACCTTGTTCCAAACAAAAAGCGGGATGCCACATGGAATTTCTAAATACGGGTGGTTAAATTTAAAATAAAATATTATTACTAATAAATATGAGTGTAATATTTCAAAGATGTTATAATGTCGTCTTTATTAATACTTCAAAATCTCTAAGTATAAATATAAATTTAAACTAATGCATAAGACTATAAGAGTATGTCTTTATAACACATCTTTAAGTTCAGACTGACTTGCACTCATTCGTATAGTTATATATTTTTATCTAAATCTAATGTTGGGTTTATTATTCATAGGAGAAGGAGTTTTTGGAATATATTTTCGGAGAAGAAAGGAGGTGTGATGTGTCGATGGAGAGAATGAACCATTCAGTGGCGGAACTTCAACATTTATATTGGGAGGGCCGGAATATATTTGATCCTTGAATTGTAATATACAAGGTTGTAAAATCGTTAATCGGGGATTAATTGTGACGACCCGGAAATTTCCGACCAAATTTAAACTTTAATCTTTATATTATTCAGACACGATAAGCAAAGTTTGTTAAGTTAAATCTCAAGAATTTTAAACTGTGTTCATACATTCATTATAACCTCGACCAAATTCCGACGATTCACGAACCGTTATATATAAATAGATATGTATATGTATATATATATTATAACTTGAGAATATTAATAAAGTATTAAACGTATAATACTTTACACGAACGTATTTGTTTCAATATGATTTTCGACGAAAAAAAAATATATTAAATGATTGAATTATCAGAAACATTGAATTATGATTACAAGTCTATGTTGAGAGGTCCACTATGATTTGAGAAAATCTATTCCTCTTAACGATATTCAGAATAATTTGTAAAGCTATTTATAAATAAAAACAAAAAGTGTCATTTACGAAAGTTAGACAAAAGTTAGTGGAGAATTGGTTTCCATAATATTCTATTAATCTATTTTCAAACGTACAAAGACGTTTTCAGATTAAAAAGAACTTTATTATTAAAACGTATATAACTTTTATAAATATCTAGAATCACTTTTGACAACTCATCACTTAACCAGTATAATAAATATAACGATATTTATATTTTATTTCATTAAATATATATAACGATTTAAATTAATATTATATATATTTATACGCGTATTATACATACATAGTTTTTTTTTACTTTTACTATACTTTAACTTTACCTTTACTTTACTTTTACTTTACTTTAACTTTAATAATTCATACTTTAATAATTCACTTTAATAATTCATACTTTAATAATTCACTTTAATAATTCATACTTTAATAATTCACTTTAATAATTTATACTTTAATAATTCACTTTAATAATTCATACTTTAATAATTCACTTTTATAATTCAAAAATCTATTATAAATAGAATTTAATAGGTTTTATTATTTCATAAAAACTTGAAAATATATTTCTCTAAACTCTCTCAATTGATATATATATACATATATATATATATATATATATATATATATATATATATATATATATATATATATATATATATATATATATATATATATATATATATATATATTTGCTCTGTATTATTTCAAGATATTATTAGTATACATAAAATATTACGACGGAGTGCTGTCCGAGTGATTTCAAAATAGTTTTTTTGAATGAGTCGAAGCTAAGGAAATTATTGGTTATAGCTATGGAGGTGATGGGTATGGTTCATGGGTATGCTCGTGAGGTCAATCTAGTGTTTATCATCTCCGTTGCGTCTACGTACTTTCCTGCAATATTGAATCTCAATATTGATACGTTCGTGAATCCGAGGCCAACCTTGCACTTATTAAATGACGTTATATGTATTTTTACTACGAAATACAGTATTGTGAGTTTCATTTCCTCCCTTTTATATATATTTTTGGGACTGAGAATACATGCGCTGTTTTTATTAATGTTTTACGAAATAGGCACAAGTACTAAAACTAATTCTACGTGGGTTTAAACCAGAAATATACCCTTAGCTTGGTAACATTAAACTACTTGTCTATGTACGGTAGGCGTGAATCCTAAAGATAGATCTATTGGGCCTGACAAACCCCATCCTGACTATGGGATGCTTTAGTACTTCGAGGTTATTTTAAACACACCTGATCTGGTGTACTTCAGAGGGTAAAACATGAACGTTAAGGCTTGTTACCGGGTGCCTACAACTTATAGAATACTTTTATACACTTGCGAGTGTACATATATTTATAAACGGAAATCTTGTGGTCTATTAATATATTGAAATGATTGTTATGATAAACCTGTGAACTCACCAACCTTTTGGTTGACACTTTAAAGCATGTTTATTCTCAGGTATTAAAGAAATCTTCCGCTGTGCATTAGCTCATTTTAAGGATATTACTTGGAGTCATTCATGGCATATTTTGAAAGACGTTGCATTCGAGTCATTGAGTTCATCAAGATTATTATTAAGCCAATTATAGTTGGATGTATTATGAAATGGTGTGCATGCCGTCAATTTTCGTTGTAAAGAAAGTTTGTCTTTTAAAAACGAATGCAATGTTTGTAAAATGTATCATATAGAGGTCAAATACCTCGAGATGTAATCAACTATTGTGAATCGTTTATAATGTATATGAACGGGTCCTTTCAGTTGGTATCAGAGCGGTGGTCTTAGCGAACCAGGTCTGCATTAGTGTGTCTAACTGATAGTCGTTAGGATGCATTAATGAGTCTGGACTTCGACCGTGTCTGCATTTCAAAAGTTTTGCTCATTATTCTTGTCTTAAATTACCTGCTTATCATTCTTAGTCTAGACACATCTTATTGCATTGATTGCATGAATAGTGTATAGACAAAATTCATATCTTAGCGTATCTGCTAATTCATATCTTAGCGTATCTGTTACTGTAAACTTTGCCTGACATATTCCGTAAATTCCTCCGTAATCTACGAAACCTTTTGCTCTATATAATTAAAATACCACCCGATAGCCGGAAAATCATTTCATATCGAAAAATTCTTTATTCAATCGTACGAAATGGAATTCGTCATTAGTTCAAGTCCCTCGGATTCCGAAATGGAATCCCACTCAAGTTCCGAAAGCAGTGTGACCGGAATGGATCAACCAATTAGTCATCATCTATTCTGGATGAATTGGGGATGGGTTCGTAGCCTCCTTAATCATTGGAGACGAGAAGAAGGTGATCCCTTCCATCCACCACATTGCCCTCTTGGCGAAGAACCTGAAGCACTTACCGGCGAACCTATCCGAAACACCATTTTCTCTCTTATTTCTAGAGTATCTCGTCACGATTACATACTACACCAAATTCTAGATTTTATTTATCCGCTCGTCCGAACCGACAATCACCCCGGTGTAATAGAAGAAGTCAACGAGCTTCGCGCTCGGGTAGTGGCTTTGGAGAATATGGTGCAAAGGTTACAAACACCAGCAGCATAAACAGTACCACCATCAGCAACACCAACAGTACCATCACCACCACCAACAACAACATCCACATCCCACACCGCAATATCACAATATGTATCTCAAACATCAACGTCATACGCCCTGTAAATATCCAGGAATATCAACAACAACAAACGATGAAGTATTAATTCATAAACTTCATTGAAGAGATATCTCTGCGGCAGTTATGTAATCTCCAAAATCTTAGAGATTATTTAATTCTGACTGTAAATCGGATGAGTGAACGGAGATGGTAGAGTAGAAACTTTGATCGAAAATGGTGTACGATTTACAAGCTAGAATTGTTTTACCAACAGCATCAACAGGACCGTAGCATCATCAACACAGTCAGTGCCGTCAGTATCGTCAGAATCAACAGCACCTGTAACATCACAAACTCTATCAGTTCAAGAATCATTGTGGACATCATTACGAATCAACAACAAATATATTGTATCAACGAGTTATGAAGTATTAACTCATTTCCAATCGAAAGATTTATATGTATATTTTATATGTATAAATTTTTAAACCATAATAAATCTTCCCGTACTAAGCTATTATGTGTGAATCTTAACTACTCAGTTAATTCATATTACAAATATGCAATGATGTACGTCCTTCGTCCGCAACTTAACCATCGTTAATTACAATCTCTGTCTCAATTCAATAAAAAATCCAATTTATAATAAATCAAGTGTATTATTCGAATATATGTTTGATTTTACGCTTTCATCATCGATGTACTCGAAACTTTTCAAATAACATCATTCGTACCTTGCGAAGTTCACAAGAATTTCACGAAAACCAACAAATAACAAAGTAATGATTCATAATTTCAATATTATTGAAGAAATACTTATGCAATTTATAAAGTTTTAGGGATTACTCAATTCTAGTTCCAACCATAAAACAAATGAGTTTAATTTAATATTAACTCATTAAATCTATATTACATCTAAAGAAAATATACACATATATTTTCATAAAGACTGTAATAAACTTCTTTTGTACAAAATATTAATTGTGAAAATTTTTTAACGGGTAGGTAATACCCGAGAGATATATAAATTCACAATTAATATATTACATTTTTCGAAACTGATTCAGCAATCATCAACTATACTCCCTACTTTCACAACAATATCCATTCTTTCATATAAATCAAAACAATCATACTCATTCAAATTCAATTACATATTCTGATTTTGAAATCGCATAATTCAATTCAAAATATAACCAGTATCATCACTCTTAGATTCCTATATCTTTCAAAGCTATACTTTGACTTCAAAACTGTGTTAGAACATCATATGTATTAACGATTACAATATGTGCTCAAACCCTTCGAAATTCCTGAAGACACTTCAACTAAGGAACAATCGAGATGATGATCCAACCACATGTTACCCAAAGTTATACACCTGAAAAACTCTCAAAACCCAAGTCATAGTTCGACACGTATCCGTGTTAGACCCTTTGGCATTTACTAGCTAAAATAACTTTTCAATTCCGTTTCAAAATAGACAGTTTTGTCACAGCTCCAGCAAGTCATCTTCGACTTCTCAATCAAAACAGTCTTATTATAACCTCGATAGATACGTTGCCCTTTCGCCAACGTTACCGGAGAATCGTTTATATTCACCACATTAGCAATAAACTTACCAACAACTTCATTGATCTTTGACTTTCCAAAAAAAAAAATCATTATAATTATCGAAACCCTATCATATACTCATTCGTACCTTATAACAAGAATTGCCATACCAATTATTGAGAATCAGCAATCGGTATTTTGAAACCTCGCAGCATGTCTACATCAACAATTACATATACACACAACGTCTACCTCCAAGACTTACATTCTTTGAATGAGAAATTTCTGAAAAACACCCTAAACTGCGAACCAGTTCTCGAAATTTTGAAAAATGCTGATGAAGCAGCAAAAACTGTAAACGACCTTAACAGTAAAAAGTTGGATGATAAAGGATAGTATATTGGCAAAGCTCAGAAAAAGAGAAGCTTTGAAACTGGAAAACGGATTGAGCAAAGTATGAATGAGGCTGTGGACAAATCACAAAGGCTGAACCTGCCTTCAAAGAATCCAAATGATTCAGTACCTGCTTAAGTCATTAACGAATACCTTGTGTAGTGACCCGAACTTTTCCATGTTTATATATATTAATTGAGATTGATATTTACATGATTAAATGTTTCCAATATGTTAAGCAATCAAACTTGTTAAGACTTGATTAATTGAAATATGTTTCATATAGACAATTGACCACCCAAGTTGACCGGTGATTCACGAACGTTAAAACTTGTAAAAACTATATGATGACATATATATGGATATATATATAGTTAACATGATACTATGATAAGTAAACATATCATTAAGTATATTAACAATGAACTACATATGTAAAAACAAGACTACTAACTTAATGATTTTTAAACGAGACATATATGTAACGATTATCGTTGTAAAGACATTTGATGTATATATATCATATTAAGAGATATTCATACATGATAATATCATGATAATATAATAATTTAAAATCTCATTTGATATTATAAACATTGGGTTAACAACATTTAACAAGACCGTTAACCTAAAGGTTTAAAAACAACACTTACATGTAACGACTAACGATGACTTAACGACTCAGTTAAAATGTATATACATGTAGTGTTTTAATATGTATTTATACACTTTTGAAAGACTTCAATACACTTATCAAAATACTTCTACTTAACAAAAATGCTTACAATTACATCCTCGTTCTGTTTCATCAACAATTCTACTCGTATGCACCCGTATTCGTACTCGTACAATACACAGCTTTTAGATGTATGTACTATTGGTATATACACTCCAATGATCAGCTCTTAGCAGCCCATGTGAGTCACCTAACACATGTGGGAACCATCATTTGGCAACTAGCATGAAATATCTCATAAAATTACAAAAATATGAGTAATCATTCATGACTTATTTACATGAAAACAAAATTTCATATCCTTTATATCTAATCCATACACCAACGACCAAAAACACCTACAAACACTTTCATTCTTCAATTTTCTTCATCTAATTTATCTCTCTCAAGTTCTATCTTCAAGTTCTAAGTGTTCTTCATATATTCTACAAGTTCTAGTTACATAAAATCAAGAATACTTTCAAGTTTGCTAGCTCACTTCCAATCTTGTAAGGTGATCATCCAACCTCAAGAAATCTTTGTTTCTTACAGTAGGTTATCATTCTAATACAAGGTAATAATCATATTCAAACTTTAGTTCAATTTCTATAACTATAACAATCTTATTTCAAGTGATGATCTTACTTGAACTTGTTTTCGTGTCATGATTCTGCTTCAAGAACTTCGAGCCATCCAAGGATCCATTGAAGCTAGATCCATTTTTCTCTTTTCCAGTAGGTTTATCCAAGGAACTTAAGGTAGTAATGATGTTCATAACATCATTCGATTCATACATATAAAGCTATCTTATTCGAAGGTTTAAACTTGTAATCACTAGAACATAGTTTAGTTAATTCTAAACTTGTTCGCAAACAAAAGTTAATCCTTCTAACTTGACTTTTAAAATCAACTAAACACATGTTCTATATCTATATGATATGCTAACTTAATGATTTAAAACCTGGAAACACGAAAAACACCGTAAAACCGGATTTACGCCGTCGTAGTAACACCGCGGGCTGTTTTGGGTTAGTTAATTAAAAACTATGATAAACTTTGATTTAAAAGTTGTTATTCTGAGAAAATGATTTTTATTATGAACATGAAACTATATCCAAAAATTATGGTTAAACTCAAAGTGGAAGTATGTTTTCTAAAATGGTCATCTAGACGTCGTTCTTTCGACTGAAATGACTACCTTTACAAAAACGACTTGTAACTTATTTTTACGACTATAAACCTATACTTTTTCTGTTTAGATTCATAAAATAGAGTTCAATATGAAACCATAGCAATTTGATTCACTCAAAACGGATTTAAAATGAAGAAGTTATGGGTAAAACAAGATTGGATAATTTTTCTCATTTTAGCTACGTGAAAATTGGTAACAAATCTATTCCAACCATAACTTAATCAACTTATATTGTATATTATGTAATCTTGAGATACCATAGACACGTATACAATGTTTCGACCTATCATGTCGACACATCTATATATATTTCGGAACAACCATAGACACTCTATATGTGAATGTTGGAGTTAGCTATACAGGGTTGAGGTTGATTCCAAAATATATATAGTTTGAGTTGTGATCAATACTGAGATACGTATACACTGGGTCGTGGATTGATTCAAGATAATATTTATCGATTTATTTCTGTACATCTAACTGTGGACAACTAGTTGTAGGTTACTAACGAGGACAGCTGACTTAATAAACTTAAAACATCAAAATATATTAAAAGTGTTGTAAATATATTATGAACATACTTTGATATACATGTATATATTGTTATAGGTTCGTGAATCAACCAGTGGCCAAGTCTTACTTCCCGACGAAGTAAAAATCTGTGAAAGTGAGTTATAGTCCCACTTTTAAAATCTAATATTTTTGGGATGAGAATACATGCAGGTTTTATAAATGATTTACAAAATAGACACAAGTACGTGAAACTACATTCTATGGTTGAATTATCGAAATCGAATATGCCCCTTTTTATTAAGTCTGGTAATCTAAGAATTAGGGAACAGACACCCTAATTGACGCGAATCCTAAAGATAGATCTATTGGGCCTAACAAACCCCATCCAAAGTACCGGATGCTTTAGTACTTCGAAATTTATATCATATCCGAAGGGTGTCCCGGAATGATGGGGATATTCTTATATATGCATCTTGTTAATGTCGGTTACCAGGTGTTCACCATATGAATGATTTTTATCTCTATGTATGGGATGTGTATTGAAATATGAAATCTTGTGGTCTATTATTATGATTTGATATATATAGGTTAAACCTATAACTCACCAACATTTTTGTTGACGTTTTAAGCATGTTTATTCTCAGGTGATTATTAAGAGCTTCCGCTGTCGCATACTTAAATAAGGACGAGATTTGGAGTCCATGCTTGTATGATATTGTGTAAAAACTGCATTCAAGAAACTTATTTTGTTGTAACATATTTGTATTGTAAACCATTATGTAATGGTCGTGTGTAAACAGGATATTTTAGATTATTATTATTTGATAATCTACGTAAAGTTTTTTAAAACCTTTATCTATGAAATAAAGGTAATGGTTTGTTTTAAAAATGAATGCAGTCTTTGAAAAACGTCTCATATAGAGGTCAAAACCTCGCAACGAAATCAATTAATATGGAACGTTTTTAATCAATAAGAACGGGACATTTCAGTTGGTATCAGAGCGTTGGTCTTAGAGAACCAGAATTTTGCATTAGTGTGTCTTATCGAGTTTGTTAGGATGCATTAGTGAGTCTGGACTTCGACCGTGTTTACTTGAAAAATGATTGCTTAACAAATTTTGTTGAAACTATATATTTTTAGCATGTGAATATTATGTGATATATTAATCTCTTAACGCGTTTGATATTATGTGATAGACGTCTACCTCTAGAACAAGTCCCATTGACTCACCTAATAATAATGAAGAGTCAAATGTAAATTGGAATGATTCGTGGACTGATTCACAAGTTCCCGAAGAGGAACCGGAAGAAGAGTCGGAACCGGAAGAAGAATCGGAACCGGATGAAGAAATAGAACCGGTGGGGGAAATAATAAAACGGTTAAGTAAAAGAAAATCCTCAACCAACCGACCAAGGTTAATTATGGTCAATGGTGTTTCCGCCAAGGAAGCAAAATATTGGAAGGATTACCAATTCTCCGATGAATCGGATTCCGACGAGAATTCCGATGATGTTATAGAAATTACCCCAACTGAATTTAAAAAGGCAAAAGAAAATAATAAGGGAAAGGGCATAAAAATAGAGAAATCTAATTCCAACCCCAATGAACTTTATATGTATCGTCAACCCCCGAAGTCCTTAAGTTGTAACAATGACCCGGGAACCTCTAAACCACCAGGTTTTTCTAAACCAATGTGGATAACGACGGCTCGTATTAGGGGAAAATCATATATCCCTAGAAACTTGGCAAAACAAACCAAAACTGAAGAAGAAGAAACAAGCGAGTCGGAATAAGATAGTTGTATTCATGTGGTGTAATATATGCAATATAGTGTGCTTATGCTTTATGATATATGTAAAAATTGCTTATATTAATAAGTATTTTTTTTTATGAATCTAACTCTTGTCTATTTTACAGTATAAAAACGCAAAATGGATAGACAACCCAATATTTTAAGAGACCTACCCGGAGACATGATTGATGAAATCTTGTCTAGAGTCGGTCAGAATTCCTCGGCACAACTATTTAAGGCGAGATCAGTTTGTAAGACATTCGAAGAACGTTCCAAGAATGTCTTGGTTTATAAGAGACTTTCGTTTGAAAGATGGGGGATATCACATTGGGAAACCCATAAGTTACGATGTGTTTACTTTGACGCATATATTGCGGGAAACCCAAATGCTATTTTACGCAATGGGTTAAGAAATTATTTTGACTCAATATATCCGAATATTGGACTTCGTGATTTAGAAAAAGCGGCTAATATGCAACATAAAGAAGCATGTTATGCTTACGGATTAGTAATGTTCACTTCTCACCAAAGTGAGAACAAGAACATCGGGCTACAACTATTAAACAAAAAGTTCCCACAAGTGACGGAGTCGGTAATTGGGGTAAGAAATGAGGTTTTTAGATTGTTACGGGACTGTTGGACATTACGTAACCCTCGTCCCTTTGACGACGTTACAACACGCTGTCTTATCAACGGCCATAACGGTTATGTTGCACAAGACCAAGGATGGGAAGTAGTCCTAGTAAAACCAGAATGCATGACTTGTTTCTGGACGTATGAATTACGTGTCTTTATTGCCTTTGCTGAACGACTTGTGTACTAGCTAGAATTATCTTCACAACTATCTTGTATCAAAGTTATTGTGTGCTATATTTCATGCTTTATGTAAAATAAGCGGTATTGTAAGTTTGTAAAATATTGTATAAAAGTTTGAACGCGAAATATTATTATAATCAGTTTTTCATATAGAATTGTAGTAGTTGAATTGTATATTAGCTACTAAGTATGAACTTAACGGGTAGGTACTACCCGAATTTAAACTTATAAAACGCTAATATGAAGAAAAAGCTTTTATAAATGAGTTCATATTATGCTACGAAATACTATTAACTACTCTTAATATTCTGTATGATTAACTTGTTCCATTTAACTATTTTGAAGGAAATGGCACCGACTACTCGACACACCGTGAATATGAATGAAGAGGAATTCCGTACTTTTCTAGCTTCAAACATAGCCGCAGTACAGGCTGCGCTACATACCAACAATAACCTTGGATCTAGCAGTAGAGGAAATCGTGTAGGATGCACCTACAAAGAATTCACTGCCTGCAAACCTTTGGAATTTGATGGAACCGAAGGACCGATCGGATTGAAACGGTGGACCGAGAAGGTTGAATCGGTGTTTGCCATAAGTAAGTGTACTGAAGAGGACAAAGTGAAGTACGCTACGCATACCTTCACAGGTTCTGCGTTAACATGGTGGAATACCTATCTAGAGCAAGTGGGACAAGATGATGCGTACGCACTACCGTGGTCAGCATTCAAGCACTTGATGAACGAGAAGTACCGTCCCAGAACCGAGGTCAATAAGCTCAAGACAGAACTTAGAGGGTTACGAACCCAAGGATTTGATATTACCACGTACGAAAGACGATTCACAGAATTGTGCCTATTGTGTCCGGGAGCATTCGAAGATGAGGAAGAGAAGATCGACGCGTTTGTGAAAGGATTACCGGAAAGAATCCAAGAAGATATAAGTTCACACGAGCCCGCCTCCATACAACAGGCATGTAGAATGGCTCACAAACTAGTGAACCAGATTGAAGAAAGAATTAAAGAACAGACTGCTGAAGAGGCCAATGTGAAGCAAGTCAAAAGAAAGTGGGAGGAAAACGGCGATAAGAATCACCAATACAACAACAACAGCAATTATAACAATAATCGCAACAACTATCCTAACAATCGCAACATCAATCGCAACTACAACAAACGGCCCAACAACAACAACAACAACAACAACAACAACCACAACAATCATCTTAAGAACAATAATAACCGCAACAACAACAATCAGAAGCAGCTATGCCAAAGGTGTGAAAAGTATCACTCGGGGTTCTGCACCAAATTTTGCAACAAGTGTAAAAGAAATGGTCATAGCGCGGCGAAGTGTGATGTCTTCGGACCAGGGGTTAACAGAACGAAAGGAACAAATGGTGTCGGAACGAGTAATGGCGGAGCAAGTAGTGTCGGAGCAAGTTATGCCAATGTAGTTTGTTATAAATGTGGAAAACCGGGCCACATTATTAGAAATTGCCCGAACCAGGAGAACACGAATGGACAAGGCCGCGGAAGAGTTTTCAATATTAATGCGGCAGAGGCACAGGAAGACCCGGAGCTTGTTACGGGTACGTTTCTTATTGACAATAAATCTGCTTACGTTTTATTTGATTCGGGTGCGGATAGAAGCTATATGAGTAGAGATTTTTGTGCTAAATTAAGTTGTCCATTGACGCCTTTGGATAGTAAATTTTTACTCGAATTAGCAAATGGTAAATTAATTTCAGCAGATAATATATGTCGGAATCGAGAAATTAAACTGGTTAGCGAAACATTTAAGATTGATTTGATACCAGTAGAGTTAGGGAGTTTTGATGTGATAATCTGTATGGACTGGTTGAAAGAAGTGAAAGCAGAGATCGTTTGTTACAAAAATGCAATTCGCATTATACGAGAAAAAGGAAAACCCTTAATGGTGTACGGAGAAAAGGGCAACACGAAGCTACATCTTATTAGTAATTTGAAGGCACAAAAACTAATAAGAAAAGGTTGCTATGCTGTTCTAGCACACGTCGAGAAAGTACAAACTGAAGAAAAGAGCATCAATGATGTTCCCATCGCAAAAGAATTTCCCGATGTATTTCCGAAAGAATTACCGGGATTACCCCCACATCGATCCGTTGAATTTCAAATAGATCTTGTACCAGGAGCTGCACCAATAGCTCGTGCTCCTTACAGACTCGCACCCAGCGAGATGAAAGAACTACAAAGCCAATTACAAGAACTTTTAGAGCGTGGTTTCATTCGACCAAGCACATCACCGTGGGGAGCTCCTGTTTTGTTTGTCAAGAAGAAAGATGGTACATTCAGGTTGTGTATCGACTACCGAGAGTTGAACAAACTTACCATCAAGAACCGCTACCCACTACCGAGAATCGATGACTTATTTGATCAACTACAAGGCTCGTCTGTTTATTCAAAGATTGACTTACTTTCTGGGTATCATCAAATGCGGGTGAAAGAAGATGATATTCCAAAGACTGCTTTCAGAACACGTTACGGTCATTACGAGTTTATGGTCATGCCGTTTGGTTTAACTAATGCACCAGCTGTGTTCATGGACCTTATGAACCGAGTGTGTGGACCATACCTTGACAAGTTTGTCATTGTTTTCATTGATGACATACTTATTTACTCAAAGAATGACCAAGAACACGGTGAACATTTGAGAAAGGTGTTAGAAGTATTGAGGAAGGAAGAATTGTACGCTAAGTTTTCAAAGTGTGCATTTTGGTTGGAAGAAGTTCAATTCCTCGGTCACATAGTGAACAAAGAAGGTATTAAGGTGGATCCGGCAAAGATAGAAACTGTTGAAAAGTGGGAAACCCCGAAAACTCCGAAACACATACGCCAGTTTTTAGGACTAGCTGGTTACTACAGAAGGTTCATCCAAGACTTTTCCAGAATAGCAAAACCCTTGACTGCATTAACGCATAAAGGGAAGAAATTTGAATGGAATGATGAACAAGAGAAAGCGTTTCAGTTATTGAAGAAAAAGCTAACTACGGCACCTATATTGTCATTGCCTGAAGGGAATGATGATTTTGTGATTTATTGTGATGCATCAAAGCAAGGTCTCGGTTGTGTATTAATGCAACGAACGAAGGTGATTGCTTATGCGTCTAGACAATTGAAGATTCACGAACAAAATTATATGACGCATGATTTGGAATTAGGCGCGGTTGTTTTTGCATTAAAGACTTGGAGGCACTACTTATATGGGGTCAAAAGTATTATATATACCGACCACAAAAGTCTTCAACACATATTTAATTAGAAACAACTGAATATGAGGCAGCGTAGGTGGATTGAATTATTGAATGATTACGACTTTGAGATTCGTTACCACCCGGGGAAGGCAAATGTGGTAGCCGATGCCTTGAGCAGGAAGGACAGAGAACCCATTCGAGTAAAATCTATGAATATAATGATTCATAATAACCTTACTACTCAAATAAAGGAGGCGCAACAAGGAGTTTTAAAAGAGGGAAATTTAAAGGATGAAATACCCAAAGGATCGGAGAAACATCTTAATATTCGGGAAGACGGAACCCGGTATAGGGCTGAAAGGATTTGGGTACCAAAATTTGGAGATATGAGAGAAATGGTACTTAGAGAAGCTCATAAAACCAGATACTCAATACATCCTGGAACGGCGAAGATGTACAAGGATCTCAGGAAATATTTTTGGTGGCCGAGTATGAAAGCCGATGTTGCTAAATACGTAGGAGAATGTTTGACGTGTTCTAAGGTCAAAGCTGAGCATCAGAAACCATCAGGTCTGTCAGTTCAAGAATCATTGTGGACATCATTACGAATCAACAACAAATATATTGTATCAACGAGTTATGAAGTATTAACTCATTTCCAATCGAAAGATTTATATGTATATTTTATATGTATAAATTTTTAAACCATAATAAATCTTCCCGTACTAAGCTATTATGTGTGAATCTTAACTACTCAGTTAATTCATATTACAAATATGCAATGATGTACGTCCTTCGTCCGCAACTTAACCATCGTTAATTACAATCTCTGTCTCAATTCAATAAAAAATCCAATTTATAATAAATCAAGTGTATTATTCGAATATATGTTTGATTTTACGCTTTCATCATCGATGTACTCGAAACTTTTCAAATAACATCATTCGTACCTTGCGAAGTTCACAAGAATTTCACGAAAACCAACAAATAACAAAGTAATGATTCATAATTTCAATATTATTGAAGAAATACTTATGCAATTTATAAAGTTTTAGGGATTACTCAATTCTAGTTCCAACCATAAAACAAATGAGTTTAATTTAATATTAACTCATTAAATCTATATTACATCTAAAGAAAATATACACATATATTTTCATAAAGACTGTAATAAACTTCTTTTGTACAAAATATTAATTGTGAAAATTTTTTAACGGGTAGGTAATACCCGAGAGATATATAAATTCACAATTAATATATTACATTTTTCGAAACTGATTCAGCAATCATCAACTATACTCCCTACTTTCACAACAATATCCATTCTTTCATATAAATCAAAACAATCATACTCATTCAAATTCAATTACATATTCTGATTTTGAAATCGCATAATTCAATTCAAAATATAACCAGTATCATCACTCTTAGATTCCTATATCTTTCAAAGCTATACTTTGACTTCAAAACTGTGTTAGAACATCATATGTATTAACGATTACAATATGTGCTCAAACCCTTCGAAATTCCTGAAGACACTTCAACTAAGGAACAATCGAGATGATGATCCAACCACATGTTACCCAAAGTTATACACCTGAAAAACTCTCAAAACCCAAGTCATAGTTCGACACGTATCCATGTTAGACCCTTTGGCATTTACTAGCTAAAATAACTTTTCAATTCCGTTTCAAAATAGACAGTTTTGTCACAGCTCCAGCAAGTCATCTTCGACTTCTCAATCAAAACAGTCTTATTATAACCTCGATAGATACGTTGCCCTTTCGCCAACGTTACCGGAGAATCGTTTATATTCACCACATTAGTAATAAACTTACCAACAACTTCATTGATCTTTGACTTTCCAAAAAAAAAAATCATTATAATTATCGAAACCCTATCATATACTCATTCGTACCTTATAACAAGAATTGCCATACCAATTATTGAGAATCAGCAATCGGTATTTTGAAACCTCGCAGCATGTCTACATCAACAATTACATATACACACAACGTCTACCTCCAAGACTTACATTCTTTGAATGAGAAATTTCTGAAAAACACCCTAAACTGCGAACCAGTTCTCGAAATTTTGAAAAATGCTGATGAAGCAGCAAAAACTGTAAACGACCTTAACAGTAAAAAGTTGGATGATAAAGGATAGTATATTGGCAAAGCTCAGAAAAAGAGAAGCTTTGAAACTGGAAAACGGATTGAGCAAAGTATGAATGAGGCTGTGGACAAATCCCAAAGGCTGAACCTGCCTTCAAAGAATCCAAATGATTCAGTACCTGCTGAAGTCATTAACGAATACCTTGTGTAGTGACCCGAACTTTTCCATGTTTATATATATTAATTGAGATTGATATTTACATGATTAAATGTTTCCAATATGTTAAGCAATCAAACTTGTTAAGACTTGATTAATTGAAATATGTTTCATATAGACAATTGACCACCCAAGTTGACCGGTGATTCACGAACGTTAAAACTTGTAAAAACTATATGATGACATATATATGGATATATATATAGTTAACATGATACTATGATAAGTAAACATATCATTAAGTATATTAACAATGAACTACATATGTAAAAACAAGACTACTAACTTAATGATTTTTAAACGAGACATATATGTAACGATTATCGTTGTAAAGACATTTAATGTATATATATATCATATTAAGAGATATTCATACATGATAATATCATGATAATATAATAATTTAAAATCTCATTTGATATTATAAACATTGGGTTAACAACATTTAACAAGACCGTTAACCTAAAGGTTTAAAAACAACACTTACATGTAACGACTAACGATGACTTAACGACTCAGTTAAAATGTATATACATGTAGTGTTTTAATATGTATTTATACACTTTTGAAAGACTTCAATACACTTATCAAAATACTTCTACTTAACAAAAATGCTTACAATTACATCCTCGTTCAGTTTCATCAACAATTCTACTCGTATGCACCCGTATTCGTACTCGTACAATACACAGCTTTTAGATGTATGTACTATTGGTATATACACTCCAATGATCAGCTCTTAGCAGCCCATGTGAGTCACCTAACACATGTGGGAACCATCATTTGGCAACTAGCATGAAATATCTCATAAAATTACAAAAATATGAGTAATCATTCATGACTTATTTACATGAAAACAAAATTTCATATCCTTTATATCTAATCCATACACCAACGACCAAAAACACCTACAAACACTTTCATTCTTCAATTTTCTTCATCTAATTGATCTCTCTCAAGTTCTATCTTCAAGTTCTAAGTGTTCTTCATATATTCTACAAGTTCTAGTTACATAAAATCAAGAATACTTTCAAGTTTGCTAGCTCACTTCCAATCTTGTAAGGTGATCATCCAACCTCAAGAAATCTTTGTTTCTTACAGTAGGTTATCATTCTAATACAAGGTAATAATCATATTCAAACTTTGGTTCAATTTCTATAACTATAACAATCTTATTTCAAGTGATGATCTTACTTGAACTTGTTTTCGTGTCATGATTCTGCTTCAAGAACTTCGAGCCATCCAAGGATCCATTGAAGCTAGATCCATTTTTCTCTTTTCCAGTAGGTTTATCCAAGGAACTTAAGGTAGTAATGATGTTCATAACATCATTCGATTCATACATATAAAGCTATCTTATTCGAAGGTTTAAACTTGTAATCACTAGAACATAGTTTAGTTAATTCTAAACTTGTTCGCAAACAAAAGTTAATCCTTCTAACTTGACTTTTAAAATCAACTAAACACATGTTCTATATCTATATGATATGCTAACTTAATGATTTAAAACCTGGAAACACGAAAAACACCGTAAAACCGGATTTACGCCGTCGTAGTAACACCGCGGGCTGTTTTGGGTTAGTTAATTAAAAACTATGATAAACTTTGATTTAAAAGTTGTTATTCTGAGAAAATGATTTTTATTATGAACATGAAACTATATCCAAAAATTATGGTTAAACTCAAAGTGGAAGTATGTTTTCTAAAATGGTCATCTAGACGTCGTTCTTTCGACTGAAATGACTACCTTTACAAAAACGACTTGTAACTTATTTTTACGACTATAAACCTATACTTTTTCTGTTTAGATTCATAAAATAGAGTTCAATATGAAACCATAGCAATTTGATTCACTCAAAACGGATTTAAAATGAAGAAGTTATGGGTAAAACAAGATTGGATAATTTTTCTCATTTTAGCTACGTGAAAATTGGTAACAAATCTATTCCAACCATAACTTAATCAACTTATATTGTATATTATGTAATCTTGAGATACCATAGACACGTATACAATGTTTCGACCTATCATGTCGACACATCTATATATATTTTGGAACAACCATAGACACTCTATATGTGAATGTTGGAGTTACCTATACAGGGTTGAGGTTGATTCCAAAATATATATAGTTTGAGTTGTGATCAATACTGAGATACGTATACACTGGGTCGTGGATTGATTCAAGATAATATTTATCAATTTATTTCTGTACATCTAACTGTGGACAACTAGTTGTAGGTTACTAACGAGGACAGCTGACTTAATAAACTTAAAACATCAAAATATATTAAAAGTGTTGTAAATATATTATGAACATACTTTGATATACATGTATATATTGTTATAGGTTCGTGAATCAACCAGTGGCCAAGTCTTACTTCCCGACGAAGTAAAAATCTGTGAAAGTGAGTTATAGTCCCACTTTTAAAATCTAATATTTTTGGGATGAGAATACATGCAGGTTTTATAAATGATTTACAAAATAGACACAAGTACGTGAAACTACATTCTATGGTTGAATTATCGAAATCGAATATGCCCCTTTTTATTAAGTCTGGTAATCTAAGAATTAGGGAACAGACACCCTAATTGACGCGAATCCTAAAGATAGATCTATTGGGCCTAACAAACCCCATCCAAAGTACCGGATGCTTTAGTACTTCGAAATTTATATCATATCCGAAGGGTGTCCCGGAATGATGGGGATATTCTTATATATGCATCTTGTTAATGTCGGTTACCAGGTGTTCACCATATGAATGATTTTTATCTCTATGTATGGGATGTGTATTGAAATATGAAATCTTGTGGTCTATTATTATGATTTGATATATATAGGTTAAACCTATAACTCACCAACATTTTTGTTGACGTTTTAAGCATGTTTATTCTCAGGTGATTATTAAGAGCTTCCGCTGTCGCATACTTAAATAAGGACGAGATTTGGAGTCCATGCTTGTATGATATTGTGTAAAAACTGCATTCAAGAAACTTATTTTGTTGTAACATATTTGTATTGTAAACCATTATGTAATGGTCGTGTGTAAACAGGATATTTTAGATTATCATTATTTGATAATCTACGTAAAGTTTTTTAAAACCTTTATCTATGAAATAAAGGTAATGGTTTGTTTTAAAAATGAATGCAGTCTTTGAAAAACGTCTCATATAGAGGTCAAAACCTCGCAACGAAATCAATTAATATGGAACGTTTTTAATCAATAAGAACGGGACATTTCACCTTGCTCCTGACTCTAAACCCTTGCGGACAATATCCTTCATCATCCTCTGATATTAGACATTCTAAGATATCATCGTATCTTTCATTATAAATATTATCCATACTTCTGAAGATATTTTTATAATTATTCTTATCTGAAATCATTTACCTCTTCGCGCTATCTGTATTATATCATAAAAGAAACTATTTTAGTTTCTAAATTCTGAAACATTCGAGTTTAAAATAGGAATATTCTTGAAGAAGTGTTGGGAGCTGAAGCATGAGTTAGTATAATATAATGACACTTGATCAACGTGATTATATTACAGTAATTCATGCTGAGTTTCTAAATGAAACATGATGATTCACAGATCATAACGTCATCATGTGCTATGTTACACGACTCTTGTATTCTCTTTGATATCTAAATATCAAGAAAATATTTCTTGATGATTCGGCCTTTTCCGAGGTATTTTGGTAATTTGACAAGTCAAGATCGTGCCATTACAATTTCCTTCCTAGAACATTAACAATGTTCATTCCGAAATTTATATCTGCGAATTCTGGACCATTACAAGCGGTGCTTAATCGCAAGAAGAAGAAACGGAAGGACAAAGCTCCGAACTAGAAATGAGAGTATAAATCATAGCAAATAGAAGAGAGCATTAACTGTGGATGACAATGATTATAGAAGAAACAAGGACTTTGAAATATAAGGGAAGATATAAAACCCAACAACAAGTCAGAAATCACAAACCGTATATATCAATGCATATAGCAATATAAAGACACGAGAGAACTAAAAACACTATAAAACCAAGAGTATAGTAGAAGTAAATAGATTCTTCCGGAGGCAGATGAAAAAGAAGAGCGACAGATATGAAAGTGAGGAGTATATCAAGAATCAGCACTGGATGAAGCATATTGACAAATACTTTAAAATATGAGTTGAGAAGGTGTGAGTTGTAAGAAAACAAATGAGGTGGATTTATAGTGAAATATCCGACAGAGAAATCAAAATGGATTATCGCATTAATTCGAAGAGGATCATAATTTCCTTAATCGCCGAATAATCAAATCCAATATAGATTACAAAGATTTTCTTTTCGGAGATCAATCGTGATGACGTCAAAAGATACGACGAATCACTATTATCTTATTTCATTCATTTACGATAACTTCACTCATACGCTTCGAGTAATCGAATTATTTTATCCATTCTTCTTGAACATGATAAAACTCTATAATCGTTATAATAACATTCTCATTGTTAGTCATGACGACCTCTATCAAATTTCGGGGACGAAATTTCTTTAACGGGTAGGTACTGTGACGACCCGGAAATTTCCGACCAAATTTAAACTTTAATCTTTATATTATTCAGACACGATAAGCAAAGTTTGTTAAGTTAAATCTCAAGAATTTTAAACTGTGTTCATACATTCATTATAACCTCGACCAAATTCCGACGATTCACGAACCGTTATATATAAATAGATATGTATATGTATATATATATTATAACTTGAGAATATTAATAAAGTATTAAACGTATAATACTTTACACGAACGTATTTGTTTCAATATGATTTTCGACGAAAAAAAAATATATTAAATGATTGAATTATCAGAAACATTGAATTATGATTACAAGTCTATGTTGAGAGGTCCACTATGATTTGAGAAAATCTATTCCTCTTAACGATATTCAGAATAATTTGTAAAGCTATTTATAAATAAAAACAAAAAGTGTCATTTACGAAAGTTAGACAAAAGTTAGTGGAGAATTGGTTTCCATAATATTCTATTAATCTATTTTCAAACGTACAAAGACGTTTTCAGTTTAAAAAGAACTTTATTATTAAAACGTATATAACTTTTATAAATATCTAGAATCACTTTTGACAACTCATCACTTAACCAGTATAATAAATATAACGATATTTATATTTTATTTCATTAAATATATATAACGATTTAAATTAATATTATATATATTTATACGCGTATTATACATACATAGTTTTTTTTACTTTTACTATACTTTAACTTTACCTTTACTTTACTTTTACTTTACTTTAACTTTAATAATTCATACTTTAATAATTCACTTTAATAATTCATACTTTAATAATTCACTTTAATAATTCATACTTTAATAATTCACTTTAATAATTTATACTTTAATAATTCACTTTAATAATTCATACTTTAATAATTCACTTTTATAATTCAAAAATCTATTATAAATAGAATTTAATAGGTTTCATTATTTCATAGAAACTTGAAAATATATTTCTCTAAACTCTCTCAATTGATATATATATATATATATATATATATATATATATATATATATATATATATATATATATATATATATATATATATATATATATATATATATATATATATATATATATATATATATATATATATATTTGCTCTGTATTATTTCAAGATATTATTAGTATACATAAAATATTACGACGGAGTGCTGTCCGAGTGATTTCAAAATAGTTTTTTTGAATGAGTCGAAGCTAAGGAAATTATTGGTTATAGCTATGGAGGTGATGGGTATGGTTCATGGGTATGCTCGTGAGGTCAATCTAGTGTTTATCATCTCCGTTGCGTCTACGTACTTTCCTGCAATATTGAATCTCAATATTGATACGTTCGTGAATCCGAGGCCAACCTTGCACTTATTAAATGACGTTATATGTATTTTTACTACGAAATACAGTATTGTGAGTTTCATTTCCTCCCTTTTATATATATTTTTGGGACTGAGAATACATGCGCTGTTTTTATTAATGTTTTACGAAATAGGCACAAGTACTAAAACTAATTCTACGTGGGTTTAAACCAGAAATATACCCTTAGCTTGGTAACATTAAACTACTTGTCTATGTACGGTAGGCGCGAATCCTAAAGATAGATCTATTGGGCCTGACAAACCCCATCCTGACTATGGGATGCTTTAGTACTTCGAGGTTATTTTAAACACACCTGATCTGGTGTACTTCAGAGGGTAAAACATGAACGTTAAGGCTTGTTACCGGGTGCCTACAACTTATAGAATACTTTTATACACTTGCGAGTGTACATATATTTATAAACGGAAATCTTGTGGTCTATTAATATATTGAAATGATTGTTATGATAAACCTGTGAACTCACCAACCTTTTGGTTGACACTTTAAAGCATGTTTATTCTCAGGTATTAAAGAAATCTTCCGCTGTGCATTAGCTCATTTTAAGGATATTACTTGGAGTCATTCATGGCATATTTTGAAAGACGTTGCATTCGAGTCATTGAGTTCATCAAGATTATTATTAAGCCAATTATAGTTGGATGTATTATGAAATGGTGTGCATGCCGTCAATTTTCGTTGTAAAGAAAGTTTGTCTTTTAAAAACGAATGCAATGTTTGTAAAATGTATCATATAGAGGTCAAATACCTCGCGATGTTATCAACTATTGTGAATCGTTTATAATGTATATGAACGGGTCCTTTCATTAATCGACTGAAACCTTGTATGAATTAATCGGTCAAATAGAAAATTAAAGGATTCAACTTTTTAATAAAAAATATTCCGTATAAACTTTAACACTGTGATGTAGAAATATAGATATAACCCGTTCAAATGTTCAAATACTTAAGAATGTGAATATACTAGAAGTAAACAACTATTGGGTTATGTGTGAAGTCACCAACAATTTAAATACATCAAACTTTTAATAAAACTTTAAAGAATTAGAGTGATACAGTTAAAGTGAAGATTCAAAATAGTTTTCAGAAAAGTAAATATAAATAATAGAGTTAAAATTTGGGAAAAATTCAAAGAAGAAAAGAAATCACATGTGAATAACCAAAGAAAAAATATTAGAAATCAAACCAAACAAATGAAAGTACGTGAATTCATTCTCTCCATCTATAATAATGGGATTACCACGTGGAAGAAAAACAATAAAATTAATCTCGATAAGAAATATATCTACACTATTGTCCCTGAACTTGTCCCTAAACTTAGAAGGGCCACCGCCCCCTTTAGCCTCTATGATGTTCCACCCTTGGAACCATTGGAGGTGGCAACGATGATGATAATTTTATGATTGACTTTGACTTAAAACTAAAAACTAAAAGAGAAGGATATTAAGAAAGTGAAAGATAAAATGACTACTTTACCCTCACGTGTAAATTATGTGAGGAGATTTAACGGTCGTTAGTCAAATGGACTTCTGACGAAACCTTTGTACTAACCACGTCACTCCCACCGTAATTTTATCGTTGGAGAATAAACATCTTTAAACCCTAGCGTTCCTCTTCTCTGTTTTGTTGATTTTCTTTTTCTTCTCCTCCGTCATTTTATCAGTCTGTCTTGCTTCTGCCGCCTCCTCGCCGTCGTTGCGCCTCCGTCCTTTTTCGTTTTTCCGTTCATTTAATCTTATCAGGTATTATTGCGTTGCTAATTCTGCTTCTCCATGTTCAGATTTGTTTAATTATTGTTGTTCATATATGCTTTAACATATTGCCCTTTAATAAAATTAGGTTTATCCAACATGGTTTATTTTTGTCAAGTGTATGTGGTATATACAGTAGAATTACTTTGTGTATCACTCTTCTTCGTTTTTGTTTGATTTTGTGTTTTGAGATAGTTAGTGAAGAATTAGAATAAAGATGTGGTAGTTTCATTATGTACTTATGTATATGCATATGTACATACAATAAATCCTTTGCAGCTTTATTTTTTATCTAAATTATTGCTGTTCAGAAGGTGCAAAAGAAGAAAGAGTAATGAAGCTTGATGTTAATGTTCTACGATACCTCTCCAAAGATGATTTTCGGGTTCTCACTGCTGTTGAGATGGGAATGCGAAACGTAAATAAACCCTAAATTCTTACTATTATTTTGTGTCACTTGTGTTTGCATCTCATCATTAATATACCCCTTTTCTCTTCTCAGCATGAAATTGTTCCTGCAGAGCTCATTGAGCGCATTGCTTCACTCAGGTTCACCTCTATCTCTACACTTGTACTGCCATTAATTACATATACATTTTGAGTTTTTTTTACCATCACAAGATAGCCTAATGGTTGGGGTTTGGGTTCAAACCTCACAAACAATATATTTTGGGGTGGCATGGGAAAGGGTCAGAAACGGTCACGGGATAAACCGGTTAGGCCGTGTACATCTGAGTGAAAAACTAAGATTAGTCCCACAACTCGGGAAGCCTAAATAGGGAAACTTTATTCGTTAATTATTCACATTTTGAGTTTTTTGTTGAATTCAATATAATAACAAGTACTAGATTTATGGGTTGCATATAGACATGGAGGGACTTATAAGGTGTTGAAGAATCTACTCAAGCACAAGCTGTTGCATCATGACTCTTCAAAGTGTGAGTTGTTATTCTGCTATGAATATGGTTTAGCTCACAATTTTCAGGGCTTGCATCTGAAGTGATTTTTTAAACCTTTTTTTTATGCTGTAGATGATGGGTTCCGTCTAACCTACCTTGGTTATGATTTTCTTGCCATAAAGACTCTGGTAAACCGAGGTGTATTTTCATCAGTTGGGCGTCAAATTGGTGTGGGGAAAGAGTCTGGTAAGACCAGTCTTTTGTTTTATTAGTTGACACTTTTTTTACCATTGGTTAGTTGCAAACATGCTGACATTTTTTGTGTGTTGAAGATATATTTGAAGTTGCAAATGAAGATGGTACAGTTATGGCTATGAAACTACACAGACTTGGTAGGACCTCTTTTAGAGCTGTTAAGTCTAAACGTGACTACTTAAAGCACCGAAGTAGCTTCAGTTGGCTGTATCTGTCTCGCCTTGCTGCTCTCAAAGAATTTGCTTTTATGAAGGTACTTTTGCTTTTTTATAATTGTTATTACTAAGTAGAAAGTGACAACATGGGCTAGCTGTGTAACATATCAGAATGGGTTCGTGATGAAAGGGTTCATCCTTTACTGTGGCTTGAAACTGTTCGGTTCAGGCTGACTGGTACTTTATTTCTTCTTTTCGATATGACATTTATTTGATTTTAAATGACTATTTATCAGTTATCAGTCATTATGATTGCATAAACAAAATCCATTTCTAATATAATGTACATCTTTGAATAGAACAGAACAATGTAGGAGGGCGTGCACATTAAAATAATTCTGTCACTTCAACATGTCTTTTTTACTTGACCCATTTCAGAAATCCCAAAAATGACCCATTCATAAGTAAATGGGTCGAAATTTGTCAGATCTATTCTCAAGTATTGAGTGATGATCCTATTAGCTGTTAACTTGTTCTCGTTGAATAGGCATTACAAGAACATGGTTTTCCTGTACCGAATGCTGTGGATTGCAATCGTCATTGTGTGATTATGTCACTTGTACAAGGCTATCCACTGTAAGCATTTTGTTACAAATACATTTCAATCTTCATTGATTTATTTGTAGGTTTAACATTATCTAATTTTATCTTTACTAAAACACTGTACTTGTGAAATTGGTTAACTTATGTCATCAATATGTTTTGTATATAAAACACAGTATTGTTATTTTATACTGATCTCAAACTATTCATATAAAATATGTAACTCATTCTATTTTATCAAACAGTGTCCACGCTATATTGCTAGTGATTGTAAATTTAATTGTGCACTCCAGTTTTTTTCGGTGGTTTATGTGAACCTCTAAGCTAATTTTAATATGCAAGTTGTTGACTTTTATTTATTATGATATACGACGGTACTTTATATTATTGCTTGTGATTATAGCTTTATAAGTAAAGATGATCTGCTCTGATTAACGAAGTGACGTTCTGCTTTTGAATATTCTATTGGTGTAGTGTGCAGGTCTCGCAATTGCAAAATACGGATACTGTCTTTGAGAAGATCATAAAAATTATTGTACGTTTGGCGGAGCATGGCCTTATTCATTGTGATTTTAATGAGTTTAACATTATGGTATGGTTTTAAAGCATTTCATTTCAAATTCCTTCTTAATGTTGCTTTAACCTTGTATATGGTTTCTGAAATTGAATATTATTATTAGAATATGTAAAGGTACTTATTTATTCTATTTTTTTTTTTTACAGATAGATGATGATGAGAAAATTACTATAATTGATTTCCCACAGATGGTATCTGTATCTCATCGAAATGCAGAAATGTATGATTAACTATTTAGATTATTATTTTATTGTTAGTCCTAAAATGCTAAATTAACTTAAATTTGATATTGGTATGATTATAGGTACTTTGATCGTGATGTTGAATGCATTATAAAGTTCTTTAGCAAGAGGTTCAACCTCTCTTTTGAAGCAGATGCTGACGATTCAGATTCCGATGCGGAATCGGATGCCGTTAAACCTCGATTTTCTTCAATAAGAAAAGCATCTGGTTTTCTTGACAAGGAACTTTCTGCGAGTGGTTTTAGCAGGAAGGAGCAAGATGATATCGAAAAGGCATGCATCCCATTTTCTTCGTTTTTTATAGCAATTCCAACTTATTTTACCAATTAATGGATTGATTTGTGTTGTGTTTTATGTAAAGCGGGTCAGTTAGTCACATAAATATTTAGCCATAAGGGTTAGACAACATAAGTGGGTTGAACAGATTAAGTTGCTTAAAGTCACTCCTAATTCATACAATCTATTTAGTTGCCGTTTCCTATGTTACTAATTGTAATCAACACATTATTTAACTACCATTTGTTATTAAGATACGATCAAAACATTTTGCTAGTCCCGACCCGGCCTGAACTGTTCGAATCTAAACTGAAAAGATTCCATTTCAACCTGGGCCTGTTTTGACAGCTGACACTTTTCATCTGTGATCCTTTTTTTAACTATTCCTGATGTTTGACTAAGGCTTTTGTTATTGTATATTTTAGTTCATCGAGAAAACTCCTGACTCTGACGATGAAGAAATAGAAGAAGATGAAGATGAAGAAGAAGAAGACAATTCTGTACTAAATGCATCAGATATTCAAAAGTTCGAGTCTTCGTGCTCATTGGCGAAGGTAAAGTTTTAACTCAGAGTTTTCTAGATTGTATGACATAGATCACAACTACCCATGTTATCTTTTTGAGTTATATGGTTACAATATAGAATTAAAATGGTTAATGTTTGTTATAATATTAAAAGGATGAAGAGGAACCAAAAGCCTGCAGCAAGAGTGGTGAGGTAGAAGAGCATATGCAAGATTCTGAAGAAAAGCACGCAGATACAAGTGATGCGGTATGCGTTTTTTCTAATGCTTCAAATGGATTAAGTTTAAATATATAACTAAATAAGTGAACAGGGTAACTGGTTAACTGCTATACGAGCATTCATGTCTTCCTTCTTTTGTTCTCTTTTTTACTAATATTAGCTTTTAGCAGAAAGCAATTGTATTTCAGATGCTTCTTATTCCAAAGCAATTAAGTAACTTGTATTTGCAGGTGGAAGAAGATGAGAACGAGCAGGAGCAGGATGAAAATCCTGAACTTGTGGAACGGCTCGCCAGGCAGCGAAAACGTGCAATTCAAGCGGCTCGTGCAGGAAAGAAGAGCAATTCGTCTAGAAATGCTTATAAAGACAAGGGTGGTAAATCCTCTCATAATTCCAAGGTCCAGAAGCAAATGGGCGGTTGGTAACCGTTAAATTACTCTATAAGGGAAATGTGAAGTTGCGGATATGAATTATATGTATGTGCGTGCATACATGCATGCATACGGATAACGGATGCCAAAAAGAACTCTAGGTAGTGGATGTTACAAAGAGCAACTTGAGTTATGCTTTTAAATTATGTTGTTTAGAATATAAACTATGTATGATTTTATTGATAAAAGTTTAAGGGGTTTTTTGTTTACTTGGATGTATTATGTATATGGTCTTATTATTACAGTTTTTTTTTTTTTACCATTTTATATAGAAAAAAACTTTAATATATGATGCCATTCCCACCAATGTTTGAACTTAAATTTCTTGTGATAAGGCTATCTCGGATTGGATTGGCATGACCTGTTTTGATGCAATTGAACCATTTATAAACAGTTGAAATACTTTTTTTTTTTTTTGAAGCATAAAGGGGCACAATAAGTAGGCATATCTGTATCTATAAATAGTCATTATAAAACTTCTATAGAAGTTAATAAATTACTGCATTAGCTCTTCTATATTAAGTATACTTACAAATGTAGCACTTATTATGAATTTATGGAGTATCTCTTCAAACGTTGTACTCTTTAAACTATGATTTAGCCGTTATAAAACCTTGATATCTCTTCAAATGACGTTATAGACATGGTTAAAGCTCTATTGCTTGATCTGTATAGTTTTGGTGGTTTCACTCGCAACTTGAATGCTTAAATAGATGTTTTATAAATAAAAAAACTCAATATAAGTATATAACGCACTCATATATAACAAGTCATACATAATAACATAAGGTACTAATATTGTAATTATACATATCCTCAGGGACGAACCTTATATTTAATTCACCTAATAAACACCCGCGCTTGTTGCCAAAATTATGCTCTCAAAATTTCACGGATCAACACATTATATTTTTCATTTTTTCTGTTGAAATCATTCGGATTTTTGACGTATTCCGATTTCTTCCGTAATTATCTTCTTACCGGTGATCTGTTTCACATCATCATCGATTGATCATCATGTGTTTTTGGTTTGTTTCGTGCAAAACAGTTATGAAATTTTTCAAAATTATGTAGATTATGACGTAACACGAAGAACTGACTCAAAATTGTACGGAAAACGGAGAGGAATTAATAAGAAAAATGGTCCTGGTTACGTTACTGATCACGTTCCTCTTCTTATCAGTGATTATATGGATCATATTACAGTAAGTATATTAACTATTAATTATTCGTATCACTAATATTATAACTTTATAATCCTACTTATTATTTATTATTTTTAAATTTTATGTTTTTGCGTTAGGTCGGTATAGATTATAGATAGCTTGAATTTTGATGTAAATGAGAAATAAATAAGCATATCACTGAATTTGAGTATGATGTTGCTTAATTCTTACTCAAATTGTACATATAGAACTTCAATTAGGTTAATTAGAAACTGTTAATTACATACTTTTGGTAACTGGTGATGTAACTAATGTGTCTATTCTTTAGCTCAAACATCTACTTTTATATTTTGGAATTATATTGGAACAGTATAATTATGTGAACTTAATAGCAAGCCGGAGTTGGTACTAAAATTGCTCCCTGTTAAGATCATTGCATGTATCTTAATTATAGTTACACATTTAATCGCGCTTAGTTGGTTTTCATGAAATTGTGATTTATGTCGAGTTATATCTTAGTTTACATCAAGTGACTTCATCTATGCATATATACTATAGTTACATGTTTCAGAAGACTGACTATACATACATCTTGTTAAGATTCGCTTCCAGGTTTGTGGCTCTATTTTTGAGCCGGGTCCTGAAAGCATCTGTGGTATTTAGACTTGCTGGATGGAGACATTTAAGGGATGTCAGCATCAAGTTTGAAAGGGTACTTTTGTCCTTTTAATCAACTTACTTTGTAACATTGAACTTTGTTCATATTGATGTTACTATTGGAAATTTACAGGGTGCAGTTGAATCTATTTCGGTTGGTGAAATCAAACTTAGCTTACGGAAATCCTTGGTTAAACTAGGATTTGGTTTTATGTCTCGGGACCCAAAACTGCAGTTTGTGATTAGTGACTTAGAAGTTGTTACAAGGACGCCAGACAAGAGTTTAAAGAAAACAACACCCCGTAAACCAAAAAAGATCTCCGATGGTAAAAAGCTAGGCAAAAAGGTCATGGTTGTGGCCAAAATGGCAAGATATTTGTCTCTTTCTGTCAGACGGTTGATTGTGAAGGTAAGTTTATTTAGGAAATGTTGGTCTAAATTTCAGATGCTGTCTAAGTTAATATAGTGATTTGTAATATGAATTTTTTGGCAGACACCGAAAGTTACTTTGGAGATTAAAGACATTGGGATTGATTTGTATAAAGACCAAGGTTCCAAGCCTTCAATGTATTTGAAGTTGCAAATTTTGCCTATTGTTATCCATATGGGTGAACCATGTGTTAGTGGTGATGATGTCAGCGAAAGCTTATCTGTAGGTGATGTATCCAAGATAGACAAGTCATCTCATTTTATCTGTGACGAATTTGGTGTCTCAGTTGAGTTTGGTCCTCACAGGTTTGCTTTTATCTATATTTTTTTGATAAATTTTTTAGTAACTTGTATTTTTGATAATACTATTTAACTTCAGTCCTTTTTCTGTAGTAAGTGGTTTGTTTCTTACTGCTTCCTTTAAACGAACTGAAGAAAATTGTTTATTGTTTGGGGTCAATTATTTGAGGACTGCAATTTAAGTATAATAAAGGTGGCAAAATGGGCATTTTTGCAGATTATCTATTAAGAATGGGTTCAGGTTAAAAAGACTAATTCATAGTGCGGGTCAAAACAGATCGGTCGGGTTGACCAACTAACATTATTTTGTCAAAATTTTTCTTAGTTCTTATAAATGATTAATGTAGTAAATAGGATTACAAGACATTATTTAAACTATATATTATCTGAAATAAAATGATTTAGCAGGAGTTTTGATGGACTTTGCACGACTTTTGACCCATTCCCACTTTAAATTGTTCTAATTTATCGATATGAACTGTCAGAGAGAGCATGTTAGAGTAAATCGACCCGTTTTATGTAACTAGGTTATTACTTTCTTGGTAATGATAGTTATTTATCAAGAGCATTAGATACATCTGATTTTGTTAAAGTGCAGCTGTCGACCCCCCAAATTCATCAAATTCTCCAAATATATCATAAGTATTAACTTTATTTGCAGAGAAACAGGTGTCGTTATTAACAACTTTGATATATCATTGGGAGACGTTAGCGTAGATTTAAATGAGGATCTGATTTCCAAAAAGAAGTCATCTGAAAGTCATGCCAATGAACCTGTACAGCATACATCTCAAGCTGACATTATAGCCAAGAAACAACAAAAGAAACAAGCTACACTTGCAGCAATCACAAAATTTACACCTTTGTTCCCCGAAAAGGTTAGTTTTCCTTTTCACAAAACCTGTAAATTTGTCACCTTTTTCCCGTTTACCTACGAATGGGTCGGTGGGTTGGTTTGAGTTATAGTTTACCCCCATTAGGTAAAACCAAAGTATATTGGGTCAAATTGGTTGTAACTTGTAAGCCACAAAAATAGTGTGTTCATAGTTCACAGCCACCTAAATTGCTGTAAAAGAAAAACCTTGATTAGTATTGTAATAAGACAGTTATTTCAATCATATCTACTATTACATTGACTATCTATATCTATACAAAATTGATTAAATGGTTTATGATTCAACCAGGCCAGACCCGACCCGACCCGACCCAACCCGTTTCAGCTGTTACTAATAAACAACCCGTTTCACCCTGAACCCATTCTTTTCATGTGCATGTATTAGGTTTCATTCACCTTGCCAAAGTTGGATGTGAAGTTTGTACATAAAGAGCATCATGTTGTAATGGAGAACAACATCACAGCTGTACAGTTCAAGAGCATAAAGTCTCGCTCTGTTGAGGATGTTGGAGAATGCACACGTCTTGATATAGAATTAGATTTCAGTGAGATTCATGTATGGACATTATACACTATTCGCTTATATTCAACACATCATATTTTTCTTGACTTCTTTGTCTTATATGAGATATTGTAGATTCTTAAGGAAGGTGGAAGTTCTATTCTTGATTTGGTGAAGCTTGCTGTTCTTTCTTTCGTTTATATTCCGTTAGAGGTAATTTCTTTAGTTTTTGTTGATATCCATATATACTACTTAATCGTGTATAATCTGAAGTTGTCCTTGTCACTTTTGAGTGTTGTAAAAACCCCGATTAATCCCTTTATAGAAGCAGACCGATTCGATTTTCTGAAATCCCATTAATTAATCGGTCAACACCGGTCAATGAATCAACATCAGATTTAGTTGGTCAAGAACAGATTTAGTTTGTCAAAGTCTGATTTTGTCTGTCAAATTGCTCAAATTTAACGTTGGTCAACAATTCAATATATAGTATTTAAATTAGAATTTTGGAGTATTGTCTATGGCTTCTAGACAACAGTGTTAAAATTTATGTTTGTTTATAGTTTTGAAATTTATCATTTTAATGTATAAAAAGTCCATCCCGATTAAACCCCGCGGTTGGCGATTTTTACTACCTTGATCATTGTATTTATGATCATTCATGTAAATATTGTAATTTTTAGATCTATCTAGAATATATTGCAGATACAAACTGTTGCTTAAATTAATTTTTCTTTGCAGCCTACATCGCCTATAAAATGTGAAACCGATATTAAGCTTGGGGGAACACAATGCAACATAATTATGCCAACTTTAAAGCATCTCATGCAATTGCGCCCCTCAAATAAGAAAAAGACCGTGTCAAAAGTTGAAAGTGATAATCCAGTGACTGTCCACCCAAGTGAAGATTTTAAGATCATTGCGTGGACTTGCACATTCTCAGCCCCAGAGACGTCCATTTCACTTTTTAACTTAGAAGGATCGATGCTCTATTATGTAAGTACTTACTTCACCTAATTATGATTCTATATTTCTATGTTGAAATGGGTCAGGTTGAAATGGGTCAGTGTTTTTGAATTTAACACTTTCTATCATTAGAAATTGTACTGTGATCACAGGAACGGGCCATGATGAAACAGTGTGTGACACATGATCGTAGAAATTGTACTATCCCAACATTGTTTAACTTCCTTGAATAAATTATTTATGAGGTTTTATGCTATAAATAGGAGAATTTTGACATTTACAACCCATTTGACCCGTTTGACCTGAGACAAAGTTAAACTCTTTGATGTTTCGTTGCAGGGTTGTTTGCAGTCTTCACATGTCTTTGCCAACAACACATCTAATATGGGTACCATAGTTCACTATGAACTTGATGATTTAAATTTGCAAATGGCCGATGAATTTCAAGAATCTTTGAAATCAAGTTGTTTTGTTGTGGAAACAAACACTGTTGCAGTACTGCATATAGCCAAAATCATCCTCGATTTTGACAAAAGAGATTTAGATTTAGTCAGACAAGAAAACCCCAACTTACAATCAGTACTCTCGGTTGACGTAATCGGCATCGGTATGTGCTTAACATCCATACGGGTTCAATCCTTATTATCTACTGCTTTATCTTTCAAGTCATTTTTGAAACGTCCATCATCTTCTCCACCTGTAAAATCATCATCATCTTTACAAACTGAATCTGCAACTCCAAATAAATCATCTGGAAAAGGAATCCAATTAGTAAAGTTTAATCTCGAAAAGTGTTGTCTAAATATATGTGGAGATGTAAGTTTAGATAATGAAATTGTGGATGATCCGAAACGTGTAAACTATGGATCACAAGGCGGTCGTGTTCTTATTAGTGCATTGCCAGACGGGACCCCACGTACAGCCAAAGTAACATCACCAGCTTCTTCATCTGACTACAAAACGATAAAATATTGTATTGGACTTGAGATAATTAATTTGAGTTTGTCTTTGAACAAAGAGAAACAGTCAACTCAAGTGGAGCTCGAAAGTGCCAGGTCAGCATATAAGGAAATCATGGAAGATGACACTTGTAGCGCTGAGGTGGCATTGTTTGACATCCAGAAAGCAAAGTTTGTAAAACGAGCCAGTAGTCTTAAGGAGGTATCTGTTTGTTCTCTTTTCAGTGCGACTACTATTACTGCCAGGTGGGAGCCTGATGTTCATTTAGCCTTAGTTGAACTCGGGTTAAGGTTAAAGCTACTTGTTCACAATCATAAGCTTCAAGAACAAGATAAAGACATAAAAAGTGAACCGTCTGTTGATTCGTTACCACCAGAAAAGATTCAAAGTCAAAGTCAAAAAAAGAAAGAATCTTTATTTGCGATTGATGTTGAGGTGCTTACAATAACTGCTGAAGCGGGTGACGGTGTCGAGACGATGATCCAGGTTCAATCAATCTTTTCTGAGAATGCAAAAATCGGTGTTCTTCTAGAAGGATTAATGCTTAGTTTTAATTCAGTTGGAGTGTTCAAAAGTGGTAGGTTGCAACTTTCCCGAATTCCCAGTGTATCTGAACCATCTGTTAAGTGGGATTATTTGATTCAAGGGCTAGATGTTCATATTTGCTTACCGTTTAGAATGCAATTGCGTGCAATAGATGATTCTCTTGAGGAAATGATCAGGGCGTTAAAGCTTGTTACCGATGCTAAAACAAAGTTAATATTCCCGTTCAAAAAAGCTAGTTCAAGTACAAACACGCAGCCTAAAAAGCCGAGTTCTTCAAAACTTGGTCGTGTAAAAGTTTATGTAAGAAAATTAACTGCTGAAATTGAGGAAGAACCGTTACAGGGATGGCTTGATGAACATTATCATTTAAGAAAGAATGATGCTCGTGAAATGGCAGTCCGGTTGAACTTTCTAGATGATCTTCTCATTAAAGGGACTCAATCTCCTACAGTTGCGGATACCGCGGACCCTAACCATGATGGACACGATAAGACATGCTTATATGATGCATCATCTATTGAAAAACAAAGAGAAGAACTTTATAAAAAGTCATTTCGGTCTTATTATGAAGCTTGTCAGACACTTGTGATATCCAAAGGATCAGGTGCGTGTCATGAAGGATTTGAGTCGGGGTTCAAGTTTAGTGAATCAAGAACGTCACTTTTTTCAGTTACTGGTACGGGACTTGATGTAACGTTGACGGCTATTGAAGGCGGTGAACCCGGGATGATAGAAGTTGTAAAAAAGCTTGATCCAGTTGCAAATGAATTAAACATTCCGTTTGCTCGTCTTTATGGTTGTAACCTAAATTTGCAGGCGGGATCTCTTGTTGTTCAGCTAAGAGATTACTCGTATCCACTTCTTGCTGCAACTTCCGGTAAATGTGAAGGGCGGCTCGTGCTTGCTCAACAGGTCTAACTAAATTAATCTATATTATAGAATTATCCTTGAAATATATGAGCTTTTGTTACAATGTTAAATTTCTTGACAGAGAAACCAACAAACAAATTTGTTAGTATGCTAATTAGAGTATTCAACGAGTTGGCTGAAATCATTCTAACATCGGCATTATGTCAGTGCCTAGTTAATGTTCATTTCAGTTTTCTGTTTTAGTAAGGAGTATAATATAATTTATTTTTGTATACAAGTCATCCAATTACTTTTTCTTGCCATAGAATAATAGTTTAGTAAAATGAAGTTAATGGCCTTCATAGAAAAAATTACTGAACCATTGCAGACTTGCCTCAGTGGTATCCTCACACCTTGTGTGTGGGGCTTGGGGTTTAGGTCATGAGTTCGAGCCTCGCTCTGCCCATCCTATTAATCAATCTACCTGAAAGATGGAGCTCCAGATTGACCCCAGGGGGTTTTCTCCCGGATCCATTCAGGATTCAAACCTCGGGACGGTTTAAGGATCGGTTTCCTGCAATGTGATTCGGGTTTCCTCCCGAAAGCGCGTGCGTGCGCAGCAAATGAGAGTATTCGATGCCGACTACTTGCCTTTCAAAAAAAAAAATATTACTGAACTGTTACTTATTGTCATCTAAGTTAGTACATAATGATATGGATGATGATAAAATGATAGTTTAGTGACCTACTTAGCAAAGACTTGGTAGTTTAAATCCAAGGGTTACTTTATTTGATATAGAAATGATAATTTGTTGTTATTTCATGCATTTCATACACAATAGACTTGAAATTTCAACCAATCAACTGTTATTCTATGCAGGCGACACCCTTTCAGCCACAAACTCTGCATGATGTCTATATTGGAAAGTGGAGGAAGGTGGAAATGTATCGTTCAGTTAGCGGCACAACTCCACCGATGAAAACGTTTCTTGATTTACCATTACATTTTGAAAAAGGTGACGTAGCATTTGGAGTCGGATTTGAACCACCCTTGGCGGATTTAAGCTATGCCTTCACCGTTGCTTTACGTCGTGCAAAGTTAAGTGTTCGGGACCCAAATCCTTTTATTGTTCCCCCCAAAAAAGAGAAAAGTTTGCCATGGTGGGACGAAATGAGAAATTATATACACGGGAAAACAACCTTATCGTTCTCTGAAACATCATTTAATATACTTGCTACACCCGATCCATATGAAAAGTCCAATAAGCTTCAAATGTCCTCCGCCTATATGGAAATCCAACAGTCCGATGGGCGAATTTACATTTCTGCAAACGAGTTAAAGATATTCACTAGCAGTTTAGAGATTTTGCTTAGAAATTCATCGATCAAACCTCCTGCGGGCCCACCGGTTGCAATCTTCGTAGCTCCGACTCTTATTCTCGAGGTGGCGATGGACTGGGGTTGTGATTCTGGGGCCCCACTTAACCATTTTCTGTTTGCACTTCCATCTGAAGGTGTTGCTCGTGAGTATATATACGATCCTTTTAGATCTACTTCACTCTCACTTCGGTTCAATATGGCCCTTAGACCTTCAAAGTCAAACGATTCTTTTGATTCGCCTACTATAAATGTTGCCCCTCACGATATTAGTTGGCTAGTAAATTTCATAAATTTGAATTACCTTCCACCTGTAAAGTTGCGTTTTTTCTCTCGTTACCCTCGTTTTGGTGTGCCCCGGGTTCCTAGGTCTGGAAACCTGTCAATGGATAAGGTGATGACAGAATTTATGGTTCGTATGGATTCAAGTCCAACCACTATAAGACATATCTCATTAGACGAAAGTGATCCCGCTAAAGGGTTGACTTTTATGATCTCAAAGATAAAATCTGAAATGTACTTAGGTCGTGGAAAACAAAAGTTCACATTTGATACGCCACGTGATCTTCTTGAGCTTGTGTATCAGGGTATTGATCTTCATATGCCAAAAGTGTATCTAAATAAGGATGATACCACGTGTGTCATTAAAGTTCAAACGTTAAAGAATAACCCGCAAGAGGGAGTTGTTAATGTTGATAGTGGTAACACGTTAGCAACTAAGGAAAGGCATCGGGATGATGGATTTATATTGTCGTCTGATTACTTCATAATTAGAAGACAATCCCCAAAAGCAGATTGTTCTAGATTATTGGCATGGCAGGAAGCTTGTAAAAAAACCATTGAGATGAAATTTGTGAGACCCGTATCTATTAAAAGTGAAGGTGATGAACATGAACGGTCTGACCTGAGTGATGATGATGGATATAATGTGGTGGTAGCTGATAGTTGTCAACGGGTTTTTGTGTATGGGTTGAAGTTACTTTGGACTATTGAAAACAGAAACGGTATTTTGTCATGGGGTGGTGAATTGGGTAAAGCATTTGCACCTACAAAACCTTCTCCTTCTCGTCAGTATGCTCAGCGAAAGCTGCTTGAGGAGACCCAAACGCAAAATAAAAGTGAGCCCGCTCAGGAACATGTCTCGAAGTCCAGTTCAACCGGTCAAAGTGGAAGTCCATCTGCAGAACAAAAGGAAGCTTCAAGATCAGATCAGTCTCCAAATTCAAATAAAGTAGAACATCAAACGATTGATGATATTGGTAAGTGCAATGGCACCTTGAAATACTTGCATATAAAACTTGAGGTGGCAACACGAGCCGAAATCAGCCAGGTTGAGTTGACACACATACATACATACAATTATGATTAGGAAGATATACATCGAAAATAGACTTGAACATATATGAACCCATTTGAGCTGCTCAACCTGATTGGCCCTCTGTCATTTAGCTAATCATTTTATTGGCCAGCTGATAATAAAAAGGGCCACCCACATCCACCCATATATAAGTAACCCAATCGGAATCACCCCCTTTAGACAATATCTGAATTAATAATATTTTGGGCTTACATAAAAAAAGAACGCCTAATATGTCTAAAAGGTTTACATTTACGTTTTACAGCAAAACATGTCAATGCTGATGGATCTGAAGAGGATGCAGAAGGTGTATGTAACTTCATGGTAAATGTTATCGAGCCACAATTCAATCTTCACTCAGAAGAATTCAGTGTAAGTTACTGAGGTTTTATAGCTGAATATTAGAAGTAAAATATATAATAACTGTAAAAAAGTTGATTGCTCTTAAAGTGTATGACTATGGTATCAGTATATTTTATATGCTAAATGGTCAGTTTTTACCTAATCAACAGGGTAGATTTTTGCTTGCTGCTGCTAGTGGTCGAGTTTTATCTCGTTCATTTCACAAAGTTGTTAATGTTGTCAAAGAGGTGATAGAACAAGCACATGGTAATGGAGAGGAGAATAGTTCTGAAAAGCAACAGGAACTGATATGGAACCGGTCGGAGCTTTCTGTCATGCTGGAACACGTGCAGGCTCACGTTGCTCCAACCGATGTTGATCCTGGGGCTGGAGTCCAATGGCTAACCAAGATTAGTAAGAGCTCGCCTAAAGTGAAGCGTACCGGGACTTTACTTGAGCAAGTGTTCATGCCCGGTGATATGTACTTGCGCTACACAAGACACAAAGGTGGAACTCAAGATCTAAAGGTATGCTTATCTATGATACGGGTCCCCATTTGTGAAATTTATCTCTAGTTTTGAAAGATGGAGGTTATAACAGACGACTAGCAGGTAAACGGGTAGGGTTTTCTCTGTTTAGGCTACCCGACGAGAGTATCCCGTGACAGTTTTTGACCCTTGCAAAGATATCGGGACGCCAACTACTAGATAGACTTGCAAGTAAAAAAAAAAAAAAAACCTTCTTTTCTCAAAAAATTACTTCTTTGACTTTAGACTATCAAGTCAAAGAAGTATTTTTTTAGGAAATAGGCCAGGTTGGGTTAAGCCGAACTTTTTATATTTTTTTAGTAATTAATGTATCAAATGAGATTCTGCTGTTTTACAATGGGTTAGAAGGTTCAATGATCTATGCTTAATAAATAAATTGTGGGTGACTTTCGAACCATTTGACCCGTTTCATTTTAGGCTTCTTTTTCGCTCGTAGTATCATCATCACTTTAAAAATAGACAAATCAAAGCTAAAGCTAACATGTAACTTCACCACATGTCTGAAATGGCTCAAGTATTTGGATTTTTTCTTCCGCAGGTAAAACCGTTGAAGGAACTTGCATTTAACTCTGATAATATAATAGCAAGCATGACATCTCGACAGTTTCAAGTTATCCTTGATGTTTTGACTAATTTACTCCTGGCAAGGCCTCCAAAGTAAGATTCTTTATCATCAATCACTTCTTGTCATCAAGAAAGAAAGAATCAGAATCAAGAATACATGAATGTATTAAAATATAAGTGAAGTGAAGAATAATGCGCCTAAATCTTGTATTATATGATACCTGTCTATACATCATATCTCTATAGAGACAAACTATAATTTTTCTGCAGCTAATATTTGCAGGACTAAAATTACCAAGTATTCTAGTGCACGGTTGTATAAGTCACCCGACTAGTCGGGATTTTGAAGTAGTCCGACTAGTTTCCGACTTAGATTTATTCGGTCGAAGTTGTCAAAAGTCCAAAATAGTCGGTCAAAGTCGGATTTGTTGGGTCAAACTCGGTCAAAGTTCCTGACCCACTAGTCACCGACTAGCAACTTTTACAACCTTGCTCTAGTTTTTAATGAAGACGATAATTATGGTTGATTTTTTTGTCGATGGATAAACTACAGATGATTTGTAGTTCTACCATTGATTTGATTAAAGTTTATAATACAGGCGTCAGAGAAGTAGTCTTCCGAAATCAGCAGAAGATGATGAAGACATGGAGGAAGAATCTGATGAGGTGGTCCCGGATGGCGTGGAAGAGGTAGAATTGGAAAGAGTAAATCTTGAACAAAAAGAACGAGTCCAAAATTTGATTTATGATGATGTAAGGAAACTTGCTATTCCTAATGATACCGCTGCAGACGTCTCCTCTGAAAAGGAAGGTGATATGTGGATGGTGACAGCTGGCAGATCCATCTTGGTAACTCCTTTTAAGCTTTTGAATCAGTTATTTTCATCTTCAAGTATAAATTTTAATGAAAAAAATACACATTTAAGATCTATTGATAATAAAGGTCACTGGATAACCTGGTTAGGTCGCATACATCTGAGTAAAATAATACTTTCCTTCCCCAGTTAGCCTGAACAGGGCTGACATTATCTGTTTTATGTGTAAATGTGACTGAGCATGTCTATTTGTAGGTGCACAACTATCTGTTTTGTTCTATCTTTATGTTTCGGTATAAATTATGAATGTGGAACTTATGCTTGCAGGTGCAAAAACTTATGGAAGAATTGGTAAGTGCACAAAAAGCCCGAAAGGCTGCTGCTGCTTCTCTGAGGGTGGTTTTAAGAAAAGCTGCTCAACAACGGCTAATGGAGAAAGAGAAGAATAAAGGGCCTTCGTGTGCTATGCGTCTCTCTTTGCAAATGAAGAAAGTAGGATGGAGCATGATTTTGGACGGGAAATCTATTTCAGAAATTGAGATAAATGACATGGTAAGTCTTGTAGATCTTTTTATTTTATCTTTTTTTATAGGGAGTTATCCGTACACTGCCAATTTTTATCCTTACACCTCTAAACATGCTTTATTATGTGTATAGTACAACATTTTAAAGCATGTTTGATGTGTACGGATGGATCATCACCTGTTTTTTATAAGCCACAACTTGTTGGATAAAAATGGGTAAATTTAATTAGTGGTTGAAATGGGTCAGGTCGACTCAAAACACTTATTCACCAAAGTTTTAGCATGTTATAAACTAATAAAAATGCCAAATGTGATTAAAAAACTATACGACATCTATAAATTCCTTTTTCTTTTTTAATAACTCGGATGTCTTTATTCTTAAAGAAACTAATTCATTGCGATTTTTTACATATGACCCCATCCTCTTTAAGCTGATACTTGTGATTTCACTTGTTTGAAATTGAACATGTTCCGAATCAACTACTCAGTGATATATGGTTTTGCTTTAGTCACTTTTGTTTCTTTAGAACCTCATTGCTTACTTATTATGCGAAACATGTTATTGTTTGCAGATATATGACTTTGACAGAGATTACAAAGATATTGGTGTTGCTAGATTCACGATAAAGTACTGTGTTGTCAAGAACTGTCTGCCTAATGCTAAATCTGACACACTTCTCGCTGCGTGGAATCCTCCTGCTGAATGGGGAAGGTATGTATAACTTTATTCGTCGACAGTAACAAAAATTTATTGAAAACAGGAAATGTTATGGAAGTCACAACTACGAACACCCACCATATTACTTAGGTGTTATTTGATTGTTAGTGTGCAGATCTTATTATGTCTTATATCTGTGTGTCCGCATACGTTTTGGTTTGTTTTTCCGAAGACATAAGATAAAATAGTGTCTTATTCTGTCCGAAAACTTGCAGACAAGATTAAGTTATTTTGCAGAAATAAAAACTAAACAGTGTTCACTATTGGACATACAGACCTTTAGGATACATCTTCTCTACAGACATGATGTACATCTGCAGACAAAAACATCTTAAAAATAAACAACACCATATTGTCCTGGTTAATTTACTTTAATATGATTCTGTTAAGTTTTGTGCCTAGAAGATATTTAGTCCCTATTTTTCAATTATACGTTTTTTCCCCTGGTGATGCAGGAAAGTGATGATTCGGGTAGATGCAAAATTAGGTGCTCCAAAGGATGGGGCCTCTCCTATTGAACTGTTCCAGGTGTTCACTCTCACCTTCTCAACCCATCGGGTTTTATTGAAAAAGGAAGTGCATCATAGATTTTAGTGGTGACAAAACTGAAGGGTTGGTAACAGTAGAGGTGCTCAAATTTGGGCATCCAAAATTCGGATACTGGATTTAATATCCGAATCAGTAATTTTGGATATGCAAATATCTAAAAAGAGTAAAAGGCAATATTCAGATTTAAAATATGTGACGTCATAACTCACACTTTCGAGTTCATATATCAATATCAATATATAGAACATGAGACCACATATTAGCATTATTAATCAATATTCAGTAAGGATAATCTATTGATCTTTTTTATATTAAATTAAATAATATAATATAATTAGAGAATAAAGAGAAAATGTTCAGATCTTTTGGATATCGGATATCCGAATTATCTGAAATTAGATATCCGAATCAGAAAAATAAGATATCCTAAATTCGGGTATCTGAAATTTTGGATGATTTAGGATCTAATTTTCAGATAGGGATATTTCTGAATAGGCTTAGGTATCGGGTCGAATTGGGTCCTGGCCCGACAGGTTTAGGCTTTGTCGCCCAGACCCAACAATACTCTGTTGACTTTTTCTACTATCATTTTGTATTATGTAAATTTGTGAAAATGGATTATAAAAACTCTATAATAAGACTTAATAAAGATTTCTGGTAATTAATATGATTGACACGTTGAGCAGTTGAAGACTTGTCACACGAATTTTGACCTGCCACTCACTCAACCCATATGATGTGTTTCATCTTTAGCTCGTTTTCTATTTATGAACCGTTATCTATAAAATACAACTTGAAGTGACCCGTTTCCATATAATTGAGTTGATATCACCACCTCCAGTTGGTTTCACTAGTCTCTCTCTGATGATAAGAGGAAATTGCTACACCTCCAAATTCTGTTGGCACATGAAATATTGCAGCATTCCCTTTTCATCAAACTTCATTTTGGTTCACCTATCATCTTATTATCTTTATTATGAAGTTTTGATATTATCTATTTGGGTACGTAAGATTGTAATCGTTAAAGAGACCTTTGACTAGTAGTCAAACACTTCAACTTCAATGAGTTTGGTGGGACAATCCTTCTAGTGTTTCAGTTTTTTTATACTAATTGCATACACCGTGTAAATATGTAGGCTGATGTTTACCCGCTGAAAATACATTTGACTGAGACAATGTACCGAATTATGTGGGGGTATTTCTTTCCGGAGGAAGAACAAGATAGCCACCGGCGCCAGGTTATAATCCTCCTTCTATTGATGATTATAACTATAACTATATAATATTTCTATTACTACACGTTAAAAGCTGTGAAACTGAATGTCAAAATTTCAACAAAATAGGAAGTTTGGAAGGTCTCAACAACTGCTGGTTTACGAAGAGGGAAAAAAGGGAACGAGGCTACAAAAGAATTAGAAGGACCCTCCAAATCAAACATTGTTGATCCCTTGGTAAGTATTACAAAAACTTCATTGTAGATATATTTAATCGATTAAATTTCATAGCTGGTGGGTTTTCGGGCAGTAATCTTAATATTCACATGTAAATCAGGGAGTCTGTTTACTTTTATTTTGTATTTAGTGTTGTTTTCATATGCCTTTGTTTAGGAAGGGGCCTTTGTTTCTACGTCTCCTACAAACCAAACAGACTATTTTTCAGATTTAGTGACATATTTAGTGACGGATCAAGTTTAAGTGACAAAGAAACAATAAATTTACTTATTGAATTAAGAGTTGTACACATATTAGATTCAGATCATTAAGTGGAAAGTAAATTGACCCAGATTCACAGCTGTAGGTGTAAAAATAGGTCAGTCGGGCTGATTTGGTAACCGTTCAAACCAAGTAATATTAATGTTGGTTTTGTATTGACCAATGTTGTAAAAGTCGCTAGTCGGTTGGGACTTTGTAGGGACTAGTCGGTTGGGACCTTGTGGGGACTATTTGGCGTACGTTGGCTCTATTTGACCAACTTTGACCAAATAAATCGGACTTTGAACTAATAAATTTGACTTTGACGGACTAAATTGGACGTTTGACAAATTTGACCGAATAATCGGCCAAGTCGGAGACTTGTCGGGAACTAGTCGGACTATATTACATCCCGACTAGTCGGGGGACTTTTACAATCATGGTATTGACCCGATAATCTTTTTTGTCCATCTTTAGTTCAATTATTGCTTTAAAAATACTAGAAAAGCTATGCTAACAAATATAAGCATAAAAAATATAGATTGTAATAAATGATATAAGAGACTAAGGTTGATACGTTTAAGCGATTCTTAAACCCTTCAACTTCTTTGATTTGTTTTTACTACACTTCTTGGTTGACACGTCTGACACATTGCATGTAAATCACAACCCAAATTGTCCATCTATAAGTAACTGGGTTAAAACTGTCACCTCGTATTAAATTATGTTGTTTATGTTTATAATCATCCAGGCATCAAAGAAAGCAAAACCAACACACGAGTTAAAAAGAAGTTCTTCTTTTGATAAAACTTGGGAAGAAAGTGTAGCTGAATCTGTGGCTAATGAGCTTCTAGAACAAATGCAGTCACTAGAACAGGAAGAGTTGAGTAAACCTAAAAAGGACTCTAAATCTACAAAGACGTCAAAAACCGCAAAAGGTTCAAAAACGGGTCAAGAAGAAAAGAAGTCAGGTAAACCAACTGATGAAAAAAAAGACAAGCCTCTGGTGCTGAAAGAGTTTCACAATATCAAAATAAGTCAGGTGGGTATTTAAGGGACCAATATTGTAAGTTCTTTTATATTTATTTCTAGCCTCATTGTATCTAGGATGTTCAGAAGTCGGGCTAACCAAATAAACCACCCAATCCATTTATTATTTGCGTTTTTCGATTGGGTTATGCGGTTTCTGTTCAGTGTTGGGTTAAATCAAGAAATCTTGATAATCTAATATAATACAAATATATGGTTTTTACTGGTATTTGGATAATTGATTTATCTGAATTTATTAACTTCAAAATTGACATGTCACTGATTTGGATTGTATGACCCAATTTTTCAGTTTGGGTCTCGGGTGGATTTGTGGTTGGCCTTAGCCAAATAACCCGCAATCATTAACTATTAACTAAAAACCTACCTAACTTAACAGTTAACACCCCTATCATCTTGTTATAATATATATTTATTTATGGCATATCTTATTGGAACAGGTCGAACTGTCAGTAACCTATGAAGGGCCTAGATTTGCTGTAAGTGATCTGAGGTTGTTAATGGATTCTTTCCATCGTGATAAATTTACCGGAACTTGGAAGAAGCTTTTTGCAAAGGTCAAGAAACATGTTATTTGGAGTGTCCTCAAGTCTGTCACTGGAATGCAGGTGAAATACATGTGACAAAAAATTGCTGTTAAAACGATACCTAGCAAACGGGTTGGGTTGAATAACGGGTCGAAACAGGTCATGGGTCAAACTGGTCATATTTTTAAACGGGTCCAAACGGATCGGGTCTAAATGGGTTGGGGCCGGTTGGGTCCGGTTGGGTCGGGTTGGGTCGAGACCCGTTTAATCTATCTTTTTTCTCAAAGTTCCGCGTCTCAGTTTTCAGTTTCACGTTTCAGTTTCGTGTTTCAGTTTCGCGTTTCGTGTACCAACATGCAACAACGTTATAAAAAACCGTAGTAGAACGTCTAAAAATTGTTAATATTCAACTTTCGAAAAGTAATCAGTGATGTCATCATTTTTCTTTCACATTTCTTGCTCAAAAAGTCCAAATCTGTTTTGACCCAATCTGTTGCAACCTGTAACATAATTGAAATTAATTTGTACAGGGTAAGAAGTTCAATGCAAAGTCACATGGTCAAAACAAAGAACCGACTCTAGCAAATGTCCCTACCCTTGAGCATGACGGTGACAACGATGGCGATGCATCCAAAAGGGGGCCCGCTGATGGAGCAGGAGATAGATTTGTAACCTCAGTTAAAGGGCTATTCTCCTTACAGCGTCGTAAGGCCAAAGCCTTTGTTCTTCGCACAATGAGAAACGAAGGAGAAGAACCGATGCCTGGGGAGTTGAGTGATAATGATGATTATTCACCTTTTGCTCGACAGCTCAGCATAACTAAAGCTAAGAAGCTTATTCGACACCACACCAAAAAGTTTAACTCTAAAAAAGGTCAGTCTATGGGAGTTTGGATTTGCATTTTGGAACTATTTATCAAAATTTTGTGAATTCCTAGTCAGTCTTCAAATTTCGGATAATTAGCGCTTGACTTATATACTTTTAAAATAACTTGCTGAAACTTTGTTTAACAGGTTTTTCAGTAGATGAACTTTCATCTTCACCAAGAGTTGATGGAGGATCTGAAAGTGATTCGTCGAGTGGTGACCCTTTTGAGGAATACCTCGAGTACCAGGCTGCCCAGGAGAAAGCTGCCCAAGAAAATGCCGCCCAAGAAACAACTCCTGCTGAGACCCAAAATAGTCCAAAAAATCAATGATTTACTAATCTTTATAGTTTCTTTTAAGGCCTTTGTTTTGTTACACTGAGTTGGAGAGAGACATTTTTGTTCAATGAAAGCAGCCATGTAGATATAGAAGCAGATTGTAGCTTCTTTTTACAAGGTTTTTTTTTTTTATCCTTCTATTTATCTCTTTTTTGAGAGTTGTATAGGATGAAGGGACTTCAGGTTATATATCTTTAATATTCCGGTAACCAGGACATTCAACTTTTGAGCTATAATTTTTATTTCAAAGTATATAGTCAAAATTTTGTTAAAATTTATAGTTAAAAAGACGAAAAGTAGTATTAATGTTGTTGCATTTGAAGATTAGTAGTGTCTTATATCTTGAAATCACAGTTTTTTTTTTTTATATAACTTGGTACTGCTTTATATATTTTATATATTCCCATTAGGATTACTTTTCCCATTAAACTGTGCTTTCATACACAGCAAATCAATTTAATGTTATTACAGTAATTGGATGTTAAGCAATGATATCGTCTCCCGTTGCTCTTTTTATGCGAGCCCAATATCAGTTACTCCTAATCTCATGTACAACTCACGTAAGGAAGTGAGCCGTGCTGATTCTCATGTGTCTCTGAACTTAACCATTTGATAGTTTAATTAAAGAAAAAAGAAGGCCCTGATATAAGCCAAAATCTACAACCAAGATAGTAAAAAAGATAAATTGAGGTGATATTAGCAGTCAGTAAGTAAACGATTAAACCGTCAAATCCATATGTACATGAAGTAAGCTAGAAACCTCTATTAGTTGTGGACTTGATTAATATGTATACGCAAGTGAAGCCTGGTGTTTTGTTTGACATTGTACGGTCGTTAAGCTTACCACTCAGTTACCAAGCCCTAGCTCAGCAGCATTACTGCATCTCTGCATGGGGGTCACAAACTCAGATCCGTTGTAATCATCCTACAAGTAAACCAAACAGAAACCGCAACATATTATTACTACAGGTGGCAAAATGGGTTGGGTAATGGGGTCAAAACGAGTAGTTTTTCTACAAGTCAGGTCTGGTTGATCAAGAATATTTTGTCAGAATATTAAATGATTTTTTATTTCTTTATTAAAAGATTGTGTCAATTATGATTGCACAAATTATGTTATAGCAGTTTATAGAGCAAGAACGAGTAAGGAGGCTTTATGCCTTATAATACACTTTGGAGAGCTTTTGACCCATTTGGCCTGTTGAAAATAAAAGACAACCAAAATAAACCCATTCATATGTAAATGCCACATTATAATTACCCATTTCCCTTAATGGGCATCAAACAATCACCACATGTATAGTTTGTTAACTAACTCAACCCGATTCAATATGTTTGAGTAGTAATCATATATGGAAATCATTTGCATACCTTACAGTTGTACACCTGTTCAGCTAAAGAAGAGGGATGATCATTGGATTTCTTTGAAAGGTCCCTCATTGTACCCTGTACGAATGAAGACAAAAGTAAAATAAGTTGTTTTGGGTACAGATTAATACAGTAAGAATATGCTAAACAAGTGCAAAATTTATGGATATAAACTTACAAAGATCAAAATTAACTTGCATGTAGATAAAAAGACATACATCACATAAAAGTAGTTCTTTAGGAGGGCAAAGTTATCTTAGCTCCCAACAATATATCAGTTAGAAATTTATAATCAAATTATCGTTTTAGATGATCATATATTACGAGTTCTAATTCCATAGGGAATCAAATGCAGCATTATCACTGTTGTTGTAAAATTCCGATTAACGATTTTAACAACCTTGAGCATTATTGTTGCTCAAGACTTCATATTTAGAGTTCAAATAATTCAACGTTACCATAATCAAAGTGAAAGGGATGTGTGTTGTACACTTGTACAAATTATACAAGGATAGTTAAAAATCAATAGCTTTTGCGAGAAGAGATTAGACATTTTTTTCACGTTGATTTTAAAGATACATTATCATTATAAATCATGTAAAACATCAAATAAAATAAATAGAATACAGACCCTATTTGCCCAGAAAAGTCCACAGGCATTGCAAAGAGTCCTGGGACCAGTAGGCCCTCGTCGCATCATTGGGGTGTTTGTTGAGCAAGTACCACAATGAGTGCATCTGCAAACAAATTCAGGGTCAGCCATTCCTGTTTTTGACCCATACTAGTACAATAGTTTATTAACCTATGCACATTTTGATTGTTGCCCAACCGCCCATATTGCCACCTCTAGTAAGAAGTTATACAACATACCATCCTATTTCAGATCCATAAGCATATAACTAAGAGAAAATAAACATTATAACTACATATACACACAGACACTCAATATAATGACTTACACAGTGACTGGGATACCGTCTTGTCCTGCACCTTCAGCTTCTCCAGTGTTCAAGAAAGCAGATTTGTTGGGGTTAGCGTATGTTACAAATTGGCCCTTCTTACGGTTCATCCTGAAGTAGCAATATCAATAAGTAACAAACTCCCTAGGATGTGTATCTTGGTTTAGTGTTTAAAAAAGCAGAAAATGTTTATTTTACCATAAGTTCCATAAAAATATCCACCAAATAATCAACATGATAAGGATCAAAGGATCCGTTGAAAGACAAACGCTCTTCCAACAATATAACTAAGACACAAACGTGTTCTTAATGATAAATACGCACGTAATCGTTACGTAAATATGAAAGGAGTATTAAACTCAAGCAATTTTATTAATTCAAAGTGATGTGTTCTTCCGTATTACATATTGGGCTATATATATTGATAGAAAATCATAAGATTACTAGGACTCCTATTCTCTCCTTAGCAAGTCAGAATTAATCTTATCTATTAATATTAAAGATACGTAAACCCATCTAAATATTATCTAAATATTACTCGGTATCTAAAAATAATTACTTAACTAATAAAAATAATAATTAAAAATAATAATAGCTACTAGGAATCTTCTTTGTTGCTTCCACGCTAAACTGAACTTGACTTCGTTAACCCGGATCCAAGTCATACTTTGGTACCACATCACAACATTAACAATAAAAGTTATGTAGATTGGTAATTAATATTGTACTAATTAATATACCGAGAAACCAAAGTTATCCTCGTTATACGAAGAATCAAGACAGATGTCAGCATGTATAGATCTATATTTGCTTCCTAATCAAGAGGTGTCTATAAATTTCTTTATTAGATATGAAAAATATCTACATCACTGGGTTCCGAATAGGCAAATGACTCATCTTCCTTGCAAGAAGACCAAATCTTCAAGAAAACAAGAAAAATAAGCAATAGAATGTCTTCCATGAATGTAACTCCTTTCGATACTTCTATATTGTATGTCACGAATTCATAATAAAGAAATTTGGTCAGTTGTGTAGCTTTTGTGTATCAAATCAGTTTTCTCCTAATATATTAAGATGCCGAAGTTCCAAATAACGTTATGTCTATGAGACAACTTTTTGTATTAACAGAGTATTTAGTAATATTGAACCAAAAATTTAAAAGCATCAAAATTGTTACCTGCGAGCAACTTCTTGACGAACATTGTATCTGATCTTCTTTTCGAAGCAACGTTCTTTCCTCTTTTGCCTGAATCTGTTGAGGGAAGCAGCTCTACGAGGATCGCTACAGCGACCAACATAATCAAAATCCTGAACCATAAAATAGTTAATGTACAGATCCCCAATGCTAGTTAATTTTTTAATGCAATTCAAAAGAAACTCTATATGGTAGAAAAAAATAGGAAGAAAAAAAAATTACTCTCTGAGATTGGTATGCTAATTCTGCACCTTGCTGACCAACTGGAAATTCACATCCTCCAAGATGTAAAAACACCTTTTGCACCTATCATCATCAATCAAGCATCAACAATTTAAACCTAAGAACAAAAATGTGACAGAAATGAACATATTCCTAGCTACCTTATCCTTCAATAATCTCATATCAAGAATGTTGTCATTCTAGTGTTTTGTTTAACAACACAAAGAGATAATAAAAGAATGATACTAACCAACTATTCAATTTCTCTCATCAAGGCCAATAGAATGACGTTACCAGCTAAAATGATATAGCGAGATTCATGTTCACTAAATGCGATCAAAACATGCTAAATGACGTAATATACCTTAAAATATCTGGCATTAATAGGCTTTTTTACTTTACAAATTAGAAAAAAGTAACCAACCGTATTTTTGTCTTCTATTATAAATCGGGCATTTACATATTTCGGCGTGTTTTGGCTAGATTCGGTACATAAAAAAACTGAATTAAAACATGGATTTTGACAATTACAAGGCACATTAGCATTGTTAATCAGGTAAACTTCAACTGTTACTTGCTAAAAAGGAGCTAGGAAAAGAAAAAGCCACTTTTTAGAAAACCCTAAACTAAACAGTCAAATTAACACAATAAGTTTAGTTATCAGACAAATTTACAACTTAAATCACACAGAGATTTCAATTTTTCAATCTTAACATCAGATAACCTAATTTCAGTAAACAATAGCAGTCAATAAATCAACCTTATCAGTAGTGACATTATCAAACACATAAACTTGACCGCAATACGAGAGCGTGAGCTGATCACCGGCGTCGGTGCGTTGAATTCCAGAGACGTCGGAGTAAACAACGCCGTCGATTGCTTCAAAATCACAAATGCCATCACTCCCGCCGTCGACTTCATCGAGTTCGTACGAAACGTTCCGGTCATCCATTGAATCAACTCCATTGGTACCGTCACCGGCGTGACTGATAGGAAGTTCTTCCGGCTCTGTGGCGCCGGTCATCGCCGGCGGTATCTCAACAAACTCATCTCCGTACATTGTTAGGTTTTTGATGAAGAGAACGTAGTACAAGTGCATTTTCTGTGTATGTATTTATATATGTAAAGATTTTTGGAAGGGGGCTAAGTGATAGAATGACAAAATTGCCCTTATAAAATGTATGTATTGAAAAGAGGTGATTAAAATATGGTAGAGGTTAGCATGGGTATTTGGGACATTTAGTGTGTTGGCTATCAAACATCAAACATCAAACATCAAACATTCTTAACATAAGAATTCAAAATTGTAGAGAATATTGTTGGTTCTTGACTATATGTTTGTACTATTATACTAGTACTAGTACTACTACTAGTATGTTTTTCTTCTTTGAAAAAACGAAAAAAAATGGAAAAAAAAAAAAAAAAAAAAAAAAAAAAAACACTTTCATGAAACAAATTTCATATAGAAATCTGGATTGGTCACCGGATTTGCTTGAGCTTAGAGCTAATATACCTAAAAATTATTTTTTATAATCATGTTTGTTTGTAAGTATATACTGTATCCTAAACCTTATTTTATATCCATATTCTGCTTAATTTCGATCACTAATCTCCCAACTAAAATTTTAAATGAGGTCCCAACTTTAAAATTAGTGGGTGATTGATAAAACTGAATGGTTAAATTCTGAATGGCTCATAATATAAATGATTCAAAAGTTCTGAATGAGTTTGGTTTCGAATGATAATAAGTCGTATGATAATCATTTTGAACGAGCAATGTTAATGATGTAATACCTTATTAACCTTTATAGGAATAAAAATAATAATATAGTTGTTTAATAAATGTTTTAGAAAAATTCAAGAGAATATTATATAAAGTTCATGTGTTTAATGGTTAGGAGAGTATTTCAGCTTTAAATGGTTCAACAGTGAATATCTGAACCATTCAGCATTATTTGTCTTTGAGATGTCAGAAATAAACACGTTGAATGTTGAACATTCAGCGCTAAGCCGTTTCATTAACAGGTAAACGAACACACCCTCGGAAAAATATAGAGTTATTGACGAAAATGCTCATTTCTCAAACAAACCATGATGATTCACCCCTAAAAAAGTTACCTAATTTCCCTCACAAGTCGCAAGAACTTCTTGCGACCTTGCGTACCAAGAATTATCGGTCATGATCGATATATTTCAGGCCACAATCTCAAATTTATCGATCATAACCGATAATACTTTATTCGCAAAGTCGCAAGATACTGCTTTGCAACCTTGCGACTTGAGAATGATATTCTATTGCTCTAGTTATAACTAATAAGTCACATGTACACAACACACCGTGAAACTTGCAAACTCACTCTTATTTGCGATCTTTGCTAACTTTCGACTTATACGAACAAACAACTCCATAATTGTTTTTTTATTGCTAATCATCATTCGTCTATTAAGTAAGTGAATACAATAAAATCAAACAACCTCCAACACCCAGCTATCGTTGGGAACCATCATCACTGTCACACAAATTTAAAAAAGAAAGAGTTTATATGTGTTAAGCGTCAAATCAGTTAATTACAAGTGATGTACAATTGAGATCTAGAAACTTTTTGAGTCGTTACAACTATACAGCGGAAAAGAACGAGGTAATATGTAACAACCCAACCCGTTAACCGACCAAAAACGTGCCATAAAAAAAAATTCTGGAACAGCACATCTGGACGGCGTCCAGCTTTCTGGACGGCGTCCAGCTTTCTGGACGGCGTCCAGCTTTCTGGACGGCGTCCAGCTCTGAAGGACTGGACGGCGTCCAAATGGTCTGCCAGATTCTGATCTGCTTAACGATTACACACGGGCGAAAAACCCGCTTCCCGACACTTTTAAACCAAAACACTTTCACAATATGTTATAATGATTAAAATTAAGAGTTTTCCATAATAAAACCGAGTTTTACAACACCGGGCCCACATCGACCCAAATTACCACAAAGTGACCATTTCGACCCAATTTAGTTTATACAAAACATAGACCGAGCACGGGATTGGGGATACGCTACACTAATAAAGAAAGAGCTTATCAATGTAGACAAGGACGCTGCACTAAATCCTTGCAGTCATTGTCTATTTGGTAAGCAACATAGAGTCTCATTTAATTCCTCTTCAACGAGAAGATCAGAGTTACTCAGTCTGGTGCACTCTGATGTTTGCGGTCCCTTGGAGGTTGAATCAATTGGCGGCAACCGATACTTTCTAACATTTATCGATGATGCTTCTCGAAAGGTGTGGGTATATTTCTTGCGGACGAAGGACCAAGTTTTCGATTACTTCAAACAGTTCCATGTCATGGTAGAACGTGAGACAGGAAAGAAGTTAAAGTGTCTTCGATCCGACAACAGCGGTGAATACTCTTCCAGGTAGTTCGATGCGTATTGCAGATCATATGGCATCCGACATGAGAAGACAGTTCCACGTACCCCTCAACACAATGGTATAGCAGAAAGAATGAACCGAACAATCATGGAACGTGTTCGGAGCATGCTCAGTATGGCTAAGCTGCCAAAGCCATTATGGGGAGAAGCAGTCAGAGCCGCATGTTACTTGATCAACCGATCTCCATCAGTACCACTGAATTTTGAAGTTCCGGAGAAACTTTGGTCTGGAAAAGATCCATCATACTCTCACTTAAGAGTATTTGGATGTTTGGCGTACGCACATGTATCCAAGGAGCTCAGGCAGAAGCTGGATGTAAAGACTACTCTATGCATATTCATAGGCTATGGAGATGAAGAATTTAGATACAGATTATGGGATCCAAAGGAGAAAAAGGTGATCAGAAGTAGGGACGTGGTGTTCCATGAAAGCCAGACAATAGAAGATATTGAAAAGCCCACAATATCTCAGAAATCAAATGTTGTCACTCAGGTGCCAGAGGTAACAACAGAATCATTTATGAGAAATGAAGATACAGTGCAAGATGAAATACCAGAAGTAGAAGATAATGAGAAAAATGATGGTGCTGAGCAGGGGGAGCCACAACCCCATCTGCCAAACGTTCCAGGACCATCACAAGGCGAAGATGATGGTGGATCTCCTCAGTATATTCCAGAAGTTCGAAGATCTGAACGAGGTCGGATTCCATCGAGTAGATATCCGGAATCCGAGTACCTTCTACTTACTGAAGATGGAGAACCAGAGAGTTTTCATGAAGCAATATCTCATAAGGACAAAGAAAAATGATTGCTCGTAATGCAGGATGAGATGGATTCTCTGCAGAAAAATCAGACTTATGAGATCGTAAAACTTCCACAAGGGAAGAAGGCACTGAAAAACAAATGGGTGTTCAAGCTGAAAAAGGATTGCAGTGGAAAAGTGGTGAAATACAAAGCACGACTTGTTGTCAAAGAATTTCAACAGAAGAAAGAGATTGATTTTGACGAGATATTTTCACCAGTAGTCAAGATGACTTCAATTAGAGTCATACTTGGATTGATCGCAAGTATGAACTTGGAGCTTGAACAGATGGATGTAAAGACAGCTTTTCTTCATGGAGATTTACATGAAGAAATTTACATGGAGCAGCCAGAAGGTTTTGAGGTTTCAGGAGATAATCTCGTATGCAAGCTGAAGAAAAGTTTGTACGGTTTAAAGCAGGCACCTAGGAAGTGGTACAAGAAGTTTGACCCATGCATGGTGAGTCAAGGGTACAAGAAAACTGCAGCAGATGAGTATGTCTACATTCAGAAGTTTTCTGAAGGAGATTTCGTTGCTCTTCTACTATATGTAGACGATATTTTGACCGTAGGGAAAGATGCAACGAAGATCAACCAGCTAAAGAAGGAACTCTCTAAGTCTTTTGACATGAAAGACTTAGGACAAGCTCAACAGATTTTGGGAATGCAGATAACCCGAGACAGGAAGAATAGAAGGTTATGGCTATCTCAGGAGAAGTATATTGAACGACTACTTTCACGGTTCAATATGAACAATGCCAAACCTGTTAGCATTCCATTAGCCAATCATTTCAAGTTAAGTAAGAGTTCTTGTCCCTCATCCAAGGAAGAGATTGGGGAGATGTCGTCAGTACCATATTCTTCGGCTGTTGGAAGTTTGATGTATGCGATGGTGTGTACGAGGCCCGATATTGCTCACGCAGTGGGAACAGTGAGTCGTTTTCTCTATAACCCCGGGAAAGAGCATTGGAATGCGGTAAAATGGATTCTCAGGTATCTTAAAGGTACAACGAAGATATGTCTTTGTTACGGGGGAGCTGGTCCAATCTTGGAAGTCTATACAGATGCAGATATGGCTGGAGATCCTGATAGTAGAAAATCTACTTCAGGATTCATTTACACTTTTGCAGGGGGAACTGTTTCATGCCAGGCAAGACTACAGAAGTGTGTTGCATTATCTACAACTGAAGCAGAGTATATTACTGCCGCAGAAGCTAGAAAAGAAATGTTGTGGTTAAAGCGTTATCTACAAGAATTTGGAATCAAGCAAAAGGAATACAAGGTACATTGTGACAGTCAGAGTGCTCTAGATTTGAGCAAGAACTCCATGTACCATTCCCGTACAAAACATATTGATATTCGCTATCATTGGATACGCGAGGTAATTGATCGAAAATTGTTGAGACTAGTGAAGATCCATACAAAGGAGAATCCTACGGATATGTTAACAAAGGTGGTGACTCGAGAGAAGTTAGAGTTATGCAGAGACATAACCGGAATGTTTTCTATGGATACGTCTGGAGGGGGAGAATTGATGATTTCCAGTCGTATCTTCTAGATGTCGTCATCTAGATGTTTCCATTCTAGCAGTAATCTCGATTTTTCTAGATATTCAAAGAAGCCGGTTGAAGAAGCAAAGTTGGAAACAATTAAGGCTAGCCACTTGTTTGACAACTCATATAGAAGTATTCAAATTGGAAACGATTACGGCTAGCCACCCTTTTCTGCGTTCACACTAATCTGCGTTCACACCTTTCACCTCCTCAAATTTTCCTTATAAATAGAGGTGTAAGCCTCATTTGTAAATCATTCAGAAAAGTGTAATCACACCTAGTTAGTGTGTGTGAGTTTAAGTGTAATCCTAACCAAGAGTGAATACATCCTAGATAGTGGTGAGATTCTTAGTGTGTTAGTTTGAGAGTGTTTTTTGTTTTTGAGTTCTGTAATACTCTGTAATCTATTATTGTGAGTAATAGAGTTATTTTCTCTCAAATTTGTGTGTACCAACGTCCAGTCAATCCCCTCTTAATCACAACACCCACTTGTAGTGACCCGAACTTTTCCATTTTATATATATTAAATGAAATTGTTATTTACATGATTAAGTGTTTTCAACATGTTAAGCAATCAAATTTTTTAAGACTTGATTAATTGAAATAGGTTTCATATAGACAATTGACCACCCAAGTTGACCGGTGATTCACGAACGTTAAAACTTGTAAAAACTATATGATGACATATATATGGATATATATATAGTTAACATGATATTATGATAAGTAAACATTTCATTAAGTATATTAACAATGAACTACATATGTAAAAGCAAGACTACTAACTTAATGATTTTGAAACGAGACATATATGTAACGATTATCGTTGTAACGACATTTAATGTATATATATATCATATTAAGAGATATTCATACATCATATTATCATGATAAAATAATAATTTAAAATCTCATTTGATATTATAAACATTGGGTTAACAACACTTAACAAGATCGTTAACCTAAAGGTTTCAAAACAACACTTACATGTAACGACTAACGATGACTTAACGACTCAGTTAAAATGTATATACATGTAGTGTTTTAATATGTATTCATACAATTTTGAAAGACTTCGAGACACTTATCAAAATACTTCTACTTAACAAAAATGCTTACAATTACATCCTCGTTCAGTTTCATCAACAATTCTACTCGTATGCACCCGTATTCGTACTCGTACAATACACAGCTTTTAGATGTATGTACTATTGGTATATACACTCCAATGATCAGCTCTTAGCAGCCCATGTGAGTCACCTAACACATGTGGGAACCATCATTTGGCAACTAGCATGAAATATCTCATAAAATTACAAAAATATGAGTAATCATTCATGACTTATTTACATGAAAACAAAATTACATATCCTTTATATCTAATCCATACATCAACGACCAAAAACACCTACAAACACTTTCATTCTTCAATTTTCTTCATCTAATTGATCTCTCTCAAGTTCTATCTTTAAGTTCTAAGTGTTCTTCATAAATTCTACAAGTTCTAGTTTCATAAAATCAAGAATACTTCCAAGTTTGCTAGCTTACTTCCAATCTTGTAGAGTGATCATCCAACCTCAAGAAATCTTTCTTATTTACAGTAAGATATCTTTCTAATACAAGGTAATACTCATATTCAAACTTTGATTCAATTTCTATAACTATAACAATCTTATTTCGAGTGAAAATCTTAATTGAACTTGTTTTTCGTGTCATGATTCTGCTTCAAGAACTTTCAAGCCATCCAAGGATCCTTTGAAGCTAGATCCATTTTTCTCATTTCCAGTAGCTTTATCCAGAAAACTTGAGGTAGTAATGATGTTCATAACATCATTCGATTCATACATATAAAGCTATCTTATTCGAAGGTTTAAACTTGTAATCACTAGAACATAGTTTAGTTAATTCTAAACTTGTTCGCAAACAAAAGTTAATCCTTCTAACTTGACTTTTAAAATCAACTAAACACATGTTCTATATCTATATGATATGCTAACTTAATGATTTAAAACCTGGAAACACGAAGAACACTGTAAAACCGGACATACGCCGTCGTAGTAACACCGCGGGCTGTTTTGGGTTAGTTAATTAAAAACTATGATAAACTTTGATTTAAAAGTTGTTCTTCTGAAAAAATGATTTTTCTTATGAACATGAAACTATATCCAAAAATCATGGTTAAACTCAAAGTGGAAGTTTGTTTTCTAAAATGGTCATCTAGACGTCGTTCTTTCGACTGAAATGACTACCTTTACAAAAATGACTTGTAACTTATATTTCCGACTATAAACCTATACTTTTTCTGTTTAGATTCATAAAATAGAGTTCAATATGAAACCATAGCAATTTGATTCACTCAAAACGGATTTAAAATGAAGAAGTTATGGGTAAAACAAGATTGGATAATTTTTCTTGTTGTAGCAACGTGAAAATTGGTAACAAATCTATATTAATCATATCATAGCTAACTTATATTGTATTATATATGTATTCTAATATATTATGTAATCTTGGGATACCATAGACACGTATGCAAATGTTTTGACATATCATATCGACCCATGTGTATATATTATTTGGAACAACCATAGACACTCTATATGCAGTAATGTGGGAGTTAGCTATACAGGGTTGAGGTTGATTCCAAAAATATATATACTTTGAGTTGTGATCTAGCCTGAGATGTGTATACACTGGGTTGTGGATTGATTCAAGATAATATATATCAATTTTTTTCTGTAAATCTACCTTTGGATAACTAGTTGTAGGTTACTAACGAGGACAGCTAACTTACTGAACTTAAAACATCAAAATGTATTAAAAGTGTTGTAAATATATTTTGAACATACTTTGATATATATGTACATATTTGTTATAGGTTCATGAATCGACCAGTGACCAAGTCATACTTCCCGACGAAGTAAAAATATGTGAAAGTGAGTTATAGTCCCACTTTTAAAATCTAATATTTTTGGGATGTGAATACATGCAGGTTTTATAAATGATTTAAAAAATAGACACAAGTACGTGAAACTACATTCTATGGTTGAATTATCGAAATCGAATATGCCCCTTTTTATTAAGTCTGGTAATCTAAGAATTAGGGAACAGACACCCTAATTGACGCGAATCCTAAAGATAGATCTATTGGGCCTAACAAACCCCATCCAAAGTACCGGATGCTTTAGTACTTCGAAATTTATATCATATCCGAAGGGTGTCCCGGAATGATGGGGATATTCTTATATATGCATCTTGTTAATGTCGGTTACCAGGTGTTCACCATATGAATGATTTTTATCTCTATGTATGGGATGTATATTAAAATATGAAATCTTGTGGTCTATTGTTACGATTTGATATATATAGGTTAAACCTATAACTCACCAACATTTTTGTTGACGTTTTAAGCATGTTTATTCTCAGGTGATTATTAAGAGCTTCCGCTGTCGTATACTTAAATAAGGACAAGATTTGGAGTCCATGCTTGTATGATATTGTGTAAAAACTGCATTCAAGAAACTTATTTCATTGTAACATATTTGTATTGTAAACCATTATGTAATAGTCGTGTGTAAACAGGATATTTTAGATTATCATTATTTGATAATCTACGTAAAGCTTTTTAAATCTTTATTGATGAAATAAAGGTTATGATTTGTTTTAAAATGAATGCAGTCTTTGAAAAACGTCTCATATAGAGGTCAAAACCTCGCAACGAAATCAATTAATATGGAACGTTTTTAATCAATAAGAATGGGACATTTCAGTTTGTATCAGAGCGTTGGTCTTAGAGAACCAGAATTTTGCATTAGTGTGTCTTATCGAGTTTGTTAGGATGCATTAGTGAGTCTGGACTTCGACCGTGTTTACTTGAAAAATGATTGCTTAACAAATTTTGTTGGAAACTATATATTTTTAACATGTGAATATTATGTGATATATTAATCTCTTAACGTGTTTGATATTATGTGATAGATGTCTACCTCTAGAACAAGTTCCATTGACTCACCTAATAATAATGAAGAGTCAAATGTAAATTGGAATGATTCGTGGACTGATTCACAAGTTCCCGAAGAGGAACCGGAAGAAGAGTCAGAACCGGAAGAAGAATCGGAACCGGAAGAAGAATCGGAATCGGAAGAAGAAATAGAACCAGTGGGGGAAATAATAAAACGGTTAAGTAGAAGAAAATCCTCAACCAACCGACCAAAGTTAATTATGGTCAATGGTGTTTCCGCCAAGGAAGCAAAGTACTGGGAGGATTACCAATTCTCCGATGAATCGGATCCCGATAAGAATTCCGATGATGTTATAGAAATTACCCCAACACAATTTAATAAGGCAAAAGAGAACAATAAGGGAAAGGGCATAAAAATAGAGAAATTTGATTCCAAACCCGATGAACTTTATATGTATCGTCAACACCCGTATTTCTTAAGTTGTGACAATAACCCGGGAACCTCTAAACCACCAGGTTTTTCTAAACCAATGTGGAAAACGACGGCTCGTATTAGGGGAACATCATATATCCCTAGAAACTTGGCAAAACGAACCAAAATCGAAGAAGAAGAAACGAGCGAGTCGGAATAAGATAGTTGTATTCGTATGGTGTAATATATGTAATATAGTGTGCTTATGCTTTATGATATATGTAAAAATTTCTTGTATTAATAAGTATTTTTTTTATGAATCTAACTCTTGTCTATTTTACAGTATAAAAACACAAAATGGATAGACAACCCAATATTTTAAGAGACCTACCCGGAGACATGATTGATGAAATCTTGTGTAGAGTCGGTCAGAATTCCTCAGCACAACTATTTAAGGCGAGATCAGTTTGTAAGACATTCGAAGAACGTTCCAAGAATGCCTTGGTTTATAAAAGGCTTTCGTTCGAAAGATGGGGGATATCACATTGGGAAATCCATAAGTTACGATGTGTTTACTTTGACGCATATATTGCAGGGAACTCAAATGCTATTTTACGCAACGGGTTAAGAAATTATTTTGACTCAATATATCCGAATATAGGACTTCGTGATTTAGAAAAAGTGGATAACATGCAACATAAAGAAGCATGTTATGCTTACGGATTAGTAATGTTCGCTTCTCACCAAAGTGAGAACAAGAACATCGGGCTACAACTATTAAACAAAACGTTCCCACAAGTGACGGAGTCGGTAATTGGGGTAAGAAATGAGGTTTTTAGATTGTTACGGGACTGTTGGACATTACGTAACCCTCGTCCCTTTGACGACGTTACAACACGCTGTCTTATCAATGGCCATAACGGTTATGTTCCACAAGACCAAGGATGGGAAGTAGTCCTAGTAAAACCAGAATGCATGACTTGTTTCTGGACGTATGAATTACGTGTCTTTATTGCCTTTGCTGAACGACTTGTGTACTAGCTAGAATTATCTTCACAACTATCTTGTATCAAAGTTATTGTGTGCTATATTTCATGCTATATATAAAATAAGCGGTATTGTAACTTTGTAAAATATTGTGTAAAAGTTTGAACGCGAAATATTATTATAATCAGTTTTTCATATAGAATTGTAGTAGTTGAATTGTATATTAGCTACTAAGTATGAACTTAACGGGTAGGTACTACCCGAATTTAAACTTATAAAACGCTAATATGAAGAAAAAGCTTTTATAAATAAGTTCATATTACGCTACGAAATACTATTGACTACTCTTGATATTCTATATGATTAACTCGTTTCATTTGACTATTTTGAAGGAAATGGCACCGACTACTCGACACACCTTGAATATGAGCGAAGAGGAATTTCGTGCCTTTCTTGCTTCAAACATAGCTGCAGTACAGGCTGCTCTACATACCAATAATAATCTTGGATCTAGCAGTACAGGAAATCGTGTAGGATGCACCTACAAAGAATTCACTGCCTGCAAACCTTTGGAATTTGATGGAACCGAAGGACCGATCGGATTGAAACGGTGGACCGAGAAGGTCGAATTGGTGTTTGCCATAAATAAGTGTACTGAAGAGGACAAAGTGAATTACGCTACGCATACCTTCACAGGTTCTGCGTTAACATGGTGGAATACCTATCTAGAGCAAGTGAGACAAGATGATGCTTACGCACTACCGTGGTCAGCATTCAAGCACTTGATGAACAAGAAGTACCGTCCCAGAACCGAGGTCAATAAGCTCAAGACAGAACTTAGAGGGTTACGAACCCAAGGATTTGATATTACCACGTACGAAAGACAATTCACAGAATTATGCCTATTGTGTCCGGGAGCGTTCGAAGATGAGGAAGAGAAGATCGATGCGTTTGTGAAAGGATTACCGGAAAGAATCCAAGAAGATATAAGTTCACACGAGCCCGCCTCCATACAACAGGCATGTAGAATGGCTCACAAACTAGTGAACCAGATTGAAGAAAGAATTAAAGAACAGACTACTGAAGAGGCCAATGTGAAGCAAGTCAAAAGAAAGTGGGAGGAAAACGGTGATAAGAATCACCAATACAACAACAACAGCAATTACAACAATAATCGCAACAACTATCCCAACAATCGCAACATCAATCGCAACTACAACAAACGACCCAACAACAACAACAACAACAACAACTACAACAATCATCCCAACAACAATAATAACCGCAATAACAACAACAATCAGAAGCAGCTATGCCAAAGGTGTGAAAAGTATCACTCGGGGTTCTGCACCAAATTTTGCAACAAGTGTAAAAGAAATGGTCATAGCGCGGCGAAGTGTGAGGTCTACGGACCAGGGGTTAACAGAACGAAAGGAACAAATGGTGTCGGAACGAGTAATGGTGGAGCAAGTAGTGTCGGAGCAAGTTATGCCAATGTAGTTTGTTATAAATGTGGAAAACCGGGCCACATTATTAGAAATTGCCCGAACCAGGAGAACACGAATGGAAAAGGCCGCGAAAGAGTTTTCAATATTAATGCGGCAGAGGGACAGGAAGACCCGGAACTTGTTACGGGTACGTTTCTTATTGACAATAAATCTGCTTACGTTTTATTTGATTCGGGTGCGGATAGAAGCTATATGAGTAGAGATTTTTGTGCTAAATTAAGTTGTCCATTGATGCCTTTGGATAGTAAATTTTTACTCGAATTAGCAAATGGTAAATTAATTTCAGCAGATAATATATGTTGGAATCGAGAAATTAAACTGGTTAGCGAAACATTTAAGATTGACTTGATACCAGTAGAGTTAGGGAGTTTTGATGTGATAATCGGTATGGACTGGTTGAAAGAAGTGAAAGCAGAGATCGTTTGTTACAAAAATGCAATTCGCATTATACGAGAAAAAGGAAAACCCTTAATGGTGTACGGAGAAAAGGGCAACACGAAGCTACATCTTATTAGTAATTTGAAGGCACAAAAACTAATAAGAAAAGGTTGCTATGCTGTTCTAGCACACGTAAAGAGAGTACAAACTGAAGAAAAGAGCATCAATGATGTTCCCGTCGCAAAAGAATTTCCCGATGTATTTCCGAAAGAATTACCGGGATTACCCCCACATCGATCCGTTGAATTTCAAATAGATCCTGTACCAGGAGCTGCACCAATAGCTCGTGCTCCTTACAGACTCGCACCCAGCGAGATGAAAGAACTGCAAAGCCAATTACAAGAACTTTTAAAGCGTGGTTTCATTCGACCAAGCACATCACCGTGGGGAGCTCCTGTTTTATTTGTCAAGAAGAAAGATGGTACATTCAGGTTGTGTATCGACTACCGAGAGTTGAACAAACTTACCATCAAGAACCGCTACCCACTATCGAGAATCGACGAATTATTTGATCAACTACAAGGCTCGTCTATTTATTCAAAGATTGACTTACGTTCCGGGTATCATCAAATGCGGGTGAAAGAAGATGATATTCCAAAGACTGCTTTCAGAACACGTTACGGTCATTACGAGTTTATGGTCATGCTGTTTGGTTTAACTAATGCACCAGCTGTGTTCATGGACCTTATGAACCGAGTGTATGGACCATACCTTGACAAGTTTGTCATTGTTTTCATTGATGACATACTTATTTACTCAAAGAATGACCAAGAACACGGTGAACATTTGAGAAAGGTGTTAGAAGTATTGAGGAAGGAAGAATTGTACGCTAAGTTTTCAAAGTGTGCATTTTGGTTGGAATAAGTTCAATTCCTCGGTCACATAGTGAACAAAGAAGGTATTAAGGTGGATCCGGCAAAGATAGAAACTGTTGAAAAGTGGGAAACCCCGAAAACTCCGAAACACATACGCCAGTTTTTAGGACTAGCTGGTTACTACAGAAGGTTCATCCAAGACTTTTCCAGAATAGCAAAACCCTTGACTGCATTAACGCATAAAGGGAAGAAATTTGAATGGAAGGATGAACAAGAGAAAGCGTTCCAGTTATTGAAGAAAAAGCTAACTACGGCACCTATATTGTCATTGCCTGAAGGGAATGATGATTTTGTGATTTATTGTGACGCATCAAAGCAAGGTCTCGGTTGTCTATTAATGCAACGAACGAAGGTGATTGCTTATGCGTCTAGACAATTGAAGATTCACGAACAAAATTATACGACGCATGATTTGGAATTAGGCGCAGTTGTTTTTGCATTAAAGACTTGGAGGCACTACTTATATGGGGTCAAAAGTATTATATATACCGACCACAAAAGTCTTCAACACATATTTAATCAGAAACAACTGAATATGAGGCAGCGTAGGTGGATTGAATTGTTGAATGATTACGACTTTGAGATTCGTTACCACCCGGGGAAGGCAAATGTGGTAGCCGACACCTTGAGCAGGAAGGACAGAGAACCCATTCGAGTAAAATCTATGAATATAATGATCCACAATAACCTTACTACTCAAATAAAGAAGGCGCAACAAGGAATTTTAAAAGAGGGAAATTTAAAGGATGAAATACCCAAAGGATCGGAGAAGCATCTTAATATTCGGGAAGACAGAACCCGGTATAGGGCTGAAAGGATTTGGGTACTAAAATTTGGAGATATGAGAGAAATGGTACTTAGAGAAGCTCATAAAACCAGATACTCAATACATCCTGGAACGGGGAAGATGTACAAGGATCTCAAGAAACATTTTTGGTGGCCGGGTATGAAATCTGATGTTGCTAAATACGTAGGAGAATGTTTGACGTGTTCTAAGGTCAAAGCTGTGCATCAGAAACCATCAGGTCTACTTCAACAACCTGAAATCTCGGAATGGAAATGGGAAAACATTACCATGGATTTCATCACTAAATTGCCAAGGACTGCAAGTGGTTTTGATACTATTTGGGTAATAGTTGATCGTCTCACCAAATCAGCACACTTCCTGCCAATAAGAGAAGATGACAAGATGGAGAAGTTAGCACGACTGTATTTGAAGGAAGTCGTCTCCAGACATGGAATACCAATCTCTATTATCTCTGATAGGGATGGCAGATTTATTTCAAGATTCTGGCAGACATTACAGCAAGCATTAGGAACTCCTCTAGACATGAGTACTGCCTATCATCCACAAACTGATGGGCAGAGCGAAAGGACTATACAAACGCTTGAAGACATGCTACGAGCATGTGTTATTGATTTCAGAAACAGTTGGGATCGACATCTACCGTTAGCAAAATTTTCCTACAACAACAGCTACCATTCAAGCATTGAGATGGAGCCATTTGAAGCACTTTATGGTAGAAAGTGCAGGTCTCCAATTTGTTGGAGTGAAGTGGGGGATAGACAGATTACGGGTCCGGAGATAATACAAGAAACTACCGAGAAGATCATCCAAATTCAACGACGGTTGAAAACCGCCTAAAGTCGACAAAAGAGCTACGCCGACATTAAAAGAAAAGATATAAAATTTGAAATTGGAGGGATGGTCATGCTTAAGGCTGCACCTTGGAAAGGCGTTGTTCGATTTGGTAAACGAGGTAAATTAAATCCAAGGTACATTGGACCATTCAAGATTATTGATCGTGTCGGACCAGTAGCTTACCGATTTGAGTTACCTCAACAACTCGCGGCTGTACATAACACTTTCCACGTCTCGAATTTGAAGAAATGTTTTGCTAAAGAAGATCTCACTATTCCGTTAGACGAAATCCAAATCAACGAAAAACTTCAATTCATCGAAGAACCCGTCGAAATAATGGATCGTGAGGTTAAAAGACTTAAACAAAACAAGATACCAATTGTTAAGGTTCGATGGAATGCTCGTAGAGGACCCGAGTTCACCTGGGAACAAGAAGATCAGATGAAGAAGAAATACCCGCACTTATTTCCAGAAGATACGTCAACACCTCCAACTGCTTAAAATTTCGGGACGAAATTTATTTAACGGGTAGGTACTGTAGTGACCCGAACTTTCCATGTTTATATATATTAAATGAAATTGTTATTTACATAATTAAGTGTTTCCAACATGTTAAGCAATCAAATTTGTTAAGACTTGATTAATTGAAATAGGTTTCATATAGACAATTGACCACCCAAGTTGACCGGTGATTCACGAACGTTAAAACTTGTAAAAACTATATGATGACATATATATGGATATATATATATAGTTAACATGATATTATGATAAGTAAACATATCATTAAGTATATTAACAATGAACTACATATGTAAAAGCAAGACTACTAACTTAATGATTTTGAAACGAGACATATATGTAACGATTATCGTTGTAACGACATTTAACTGTATATATATCATACTAAGATATATTATATATCATAATATCATGATAATATAACAATTTAACATCTCATTTGTTATAATAAACAATGGGTTAACAACATTCAACAAGATCGTTAACCTAAAGGTTTCAAAACAACATTTACATGTAACGACTAACGATGACTTAACGACTCAGTTAAAATGTATATACATGTAGTGTTTTAATATGTATTCATACACTTTTGAAAGACTTCAAGACACTTATCAAAATACTTCTACTTAACAAAAATACTTACAATTACATCCTCGTTCAGTTTCATCAACAATTCTACTCGTATGCACCCGTATTCGTACTCGTACAATACATAGCTTTTAGATGTATGTACTATTGGTATATACACTCCAATTATCAGCTCTTAGCAGCCCATGTGAGTCACCTAACACATGTGGGAACCATCATTTGGCAACTAGCATGAAATATCTCATAAAATTATAAAAATATGAGTAATCATTCATGACTTATTTATATGAAAACAAAATTACATATCCTTTATATCTAATCCATACACCAACGACCAAAAACACCTACAAACACTTTCATTCTTCAATTTTATTCATCTAATTGATCTCTCTCAAGTTCTAACTTCAAGTTCTAAGTGTTCTTCATAAATTCTACAAGTTCTAGTTACATAAAATCAAGAATACTTTCAAGTTTGCTAGCTCACTTCCAATCTTGTAAGGTGATCATCCAACCTCAAGAAATCTTTGTTTCTTACAGTAGGTTATCATTCTAATACAAGGTAATAATCATATTCAAACTTTGGTTCAATTTCTATAACTATAACAATTTTATTTCAAGTGATGATCTTACTTGAACTTGCTTTCGTGTCATGATTCTGCTTCAAGAACTTCGAGCCATCCAAGGATCCGTTGAAGCTAGATCCATTTTTCTCTTTTCCAGTAGGTTTATCCAAGGAACTTAAGGTAGTAATGATGTTCATAACATCATTCGATTCATACATAAAAAGCTATCATATTCGAAGTGGTAAACTAGTAATCACTAGAACATAGTTTAGTTAATTCTAAACTTGTTCGCAAATAAAGTTAATCCTTCTAACTTGACTTTTAAAATCAACTAAACACATGTTCTATATCTATATGATATGCTAACTTAATGATTTAAAACCTGGAAACACGAAAAACACCGTAAAACCGGATTTACGCCGTCGTAGTAACACCGCGGGCTGTTTTGGGTTAGTTAATTAAAAACTATGATAAACTTTGATTTAAAATTTGTTATTCTGGAAAAATGGTTTTTATTATGAACATGAAACTATATCCAAAAATTATGGTTAAACTCAAAGTGGAAGTATGTTTTCTAAAATGGTCATCTAGACGTCGTTCTTTCGACTGAAATGACTACCTTTACAAAAATGACTCGTAACTTATTTTTCTGACTATAAACCTATACTTTTCTGTTTAGATTCATAAAATAGAGTTCAATATGAAACCATAGCAATTTGATTCACTCAAAACGGATTTAAAATGAAGAAGTTATGGGTAAAACAAGATTGGATAATTTTTCTCATTTTAGCTACGTGAAAATTGGTAACAAATCATTCCAACCATAACTTAATCAACTTGTATTGTATATTATGTAATCTTGAGATACCATAGACACGTATACAATGTTTTTACCTATCATGTCGACACATCTATATATATTTCGGAACAACCATAGACACTCTATATGTGAATGTTGGAGTTAGCTATACAGGGTTGAGGTTGATTCCAAAATATATATAGTTTGAGTTGTGATCAATACTGAGATACGTATACACTGGGTCGTGGATTGATTCAAGATAATATTTATCGATTTATTTCTGTACATCTAACTGTGGACAACTAGTTGTAGGTTACTAACGTGGACAGCTGACTTAATAAACTTAAAACATCAAAATATATTAAAAGTGTTGTAAATATATTTTGAACATACTTTGATATATATGTATATATTGTTATAGGTTCGTGAATCAACTAGTGGCCAAGTCTTACTTCCCGATGAAGTAAAAATCTGTGAAAGTGAGTTATATTCCCACTTTTAAAATCTAATATTTTTGGGAAGAGAATACATGCAGGTTTTATAAATGATTTACAAAATAGACACAAGTACGTGAAACTACATTCTATGGTTGAATTATCGAAATCGAATATGCCCCTTTTTATTAAGTCTGGTAATCTAATAATTAAGGAACAGACACCCTAATTGACGTGAATCCTAAAGATAGATCTATTGGGCCTAACAAACCCCATCCAAAGTACCGGATGCTTTAGTACTTCGAAATTTATATCATATCCGAAGGGTATCCCAGAATGATGGGGATATTCTTATATATGCATCTTGTTAATGTCGGTTACCAGGTGTTCACCATATGAATGATTTTTATCTCTATGTATGGGATGTATATTGAAATATGAAATCTTGTGGTCTATTGTTACGATTTGATATATATAGGTTAAACCTATAACTCACCAACATTTTTGTTGACGTTTAAAGCATGTTTATTCTCAGGTGAATATTAAGAGCTTCCTCTGTTGCATACTAAAATAAGGACAAGATTTGGAGTCCATGTTTATATGATATTATGTAAAAAATGCATTCAAGAAACATATGTCGATGTAATATATTTCTATTGTAAACCATTATGTAATGGTCGTGTGTAAACAGTATATTTTAGATTATCATTATTTGATAATCTACGTAATGCTTTTGAAACCTTTATTGATAAAATAAAGGTTATGGTTGTTTTAAAAATGAATGCAGTCTTTGAAAAACATCTCATATAGAGGTCAAAACCTCGCAACGAAATCAATTAATATGGAATGTTTATAATCAATATGAACGGGTCATTTCAGTGGATTGATTCAAGATAATATATATCAATTTTTTTTCTGTACATCTAACTTTGGACAACTAGTTGTAGGTTACTAACGAGGACAGCTAACTTAATGAACTTAAAACATCAAAATGTATTAAAAGTGTTGTAAATATATTTTGAACATACTTTGATATATATGTACATATTTGTTATAGGTTCATGAATCGACCAGTTGTGATGACCCGGGAATTTCCGACTAAATTTAAACTTAATCTGTATATGATTTCGATACGATAAGCAAAGTCTGTAATGTTGAGTCACAAAACAATTTAAACTATTTCATATATACATTTGACCTTTGACTAATTCTCGACGATTCACGAACAATTGTTTGTAAATAATTATATAGATATAAATCTAAATTACAAGTATACATAGATATTAATTCGAATCAATAAAATGAACTCCAATCAATTGGAATTAATAATGTAAAAATAAAATATAGAACAAATAAGTTGCTAGTAGAATATATATATATATATATATATATATATATATTTATATACATGAATTATGAACATAAATAATATTATATGTATTGTAAATCATAAATATTAAATACTTAATATAAGTTATTATATAATATATATTATATAATTAGTTACTAGGATGAAATTCATAAATTGTAATAATTTAAATTACAAGTTTGAATATAATCGTTATGTTAATATTATTAACACTAATTTCATTATAAACACTAATATGAATATCTGAATAATTAATAAAATATATATATGAATATATAAAACTTGTTATGTACGAGTAAAATTAATATTATTGACATTATTATTATTATCACTTTATTTAAAAATCATGACTACCATTATTTTTTTATCATTATTATTATCACTAGTAATACTAATAGTATTATCGTTATTATTTTTATTAAAATAATACAACTTGTTATATTTATCATGAATGTTATTAATAATGCTAGTTATTAATATTAAAAGTATTATTATTAATATATTTATATTTAAATGTATTATTATTATTAACATAATTAAAATTATTAATTATTATTATTAATTCAATATATATAGAAACAATTGGGTAGGTATGTGAGCTGTTATAAATCCCATCAGCTTTATTTTTTTTCCTGCATTCTGTTTTGTTCGTGACTCTGTGTCGACTACCAGCACAAACCAACAAGTAACATACTGCTCCAGAAGTTGATTTAACACTCTCATTATTGATATGTACCGAAGGTATCTGCTATTGTTAAAAAAAAAAAAAAAAAACTTACAGCTCCTTTTTCTTCTCCCCTCTCTGTTCGTGTAACTCCAAAACCCACAAATTCGAATTTGAATCCGATATCAAAATCTAAAAATGCAGTTTGATTAGAAACCTTTCATTCAATCTTTCTTTAAAATCCCAGTTTTCAATTCTTATTATCAAACTCGAATTTTGGAGTCAAAGTTTCTGAGATAAAAAGTCAAACGGTGTTCATCAATCGAATTTGTGTTATTCGTTTCAGTTCAGATTAAATTGATAATTCTAATAGTTTCCATGAATGTTTTACAAGCTACTTCATGTTATAATCAAAGGCTATTAAATGATCAAAGTCCAAAAATAAAAAAAAAATTATTTGGGCAGCATCGAGCAGCACTTGCTGCTGTATTTTTTTTTTTTTTTTTTTTTGTTTCAAATAATCACCAATCAAATATACTATTTTGGATATTATATCCTTAACCCATTTTAGTAACAATTAATAATATTGAAAGTATATTTTTTTTTTAATCGATCTTGAGGATGGTGAGGAAGAAGGTAGAAACTGAACATGGGTTAAATAAAAACCAAACTGGGTTATATAACAGAAAATTCAAAGTGGACGAGTGGTTAAGTGTTGGTTCGGGTATCCAGGAGGTCTCGGGTTCGATTCTATGCCTGGACGTTTTTTTTAAAGCCTCTTTAAAGGTAGTCATTTGATTATTATCATTTTATTATTATTATTATTATTATTAATTATTATTGTTATTATTATTATTATTATTATTAATTATTAGTGTTATTGTATTGTTTGTTATTATCAATATTGTTATTAATAACATGTTATTAAAATTATTATCATTAATATAGTATATATCATTATCACTACAAGTATTACTAGTAAGTAGTATTATCCTAATATTATTATTAGTATTATTATGAATATTGCTAATATCATTATAGTTAATAATTTTACCATTTTAGTATTATTATCAGTATTATGAATATTAATAGTATTAACACCATAAGTAGTATTATTAATATTATCAATTTTAATAGGGTTATCATTATTATTATTAATATAATCATTATTAATAAAACTATTATTGTTAGTAACTCACTAATATCAAAAACTATCAAATTTTTTTACAAATAACTAATCTTATGTATAAAATGTAATTAGTACATATACTACAACTATTTTAATATTTCATATAACTATATATTAACATTACCTAGATAAATAATTACATGTAACCAACTATTAAATTTTAAACATAATAATAAATATGTATTATATATATATATATATATATATATATATATATATATATATATATATATATATATATATATATTAATATAAATAAATGGAATTTAATATAAATCCTATATAATTACAAATGTAAATAAATAATACATATTAATAAATAAAATTATGTAATTTTGATAATATGTTTTAATATAAATATGAATAATATAGGTTCGTGAATCCGAGGCCAACCCTGCATTGTTCAGTTTGTCTAATGTTGTCATATGTATTTTTACTACAAAATACATTAGGTGAGTTTCATTTGATTCCCTTTTACTCTTTACATTTTTGGAACTGAGAATACATGCGATGTTTTTATAACTGTTTTACGAAATGGACACAAGTAATTGAAACTACATTATATGGTTGAATTATCGAAATCGAATATGCCCCTTTTTATTAAGTCTGGTAATCTAAGAATTAGGGAACATACACCATAATTGACGCGAACTCTAAAGATAGATCTATCGGGCCCAACAAGCCCCAATCCAAAGTACCAGATGCTTTAGTACTTCGAAATTTATATCATGTCCGAAGGAGGATCCCGGAATGATGGGGATATTTTTATATGTATATTGTGAATGTCGGTTACCAGGTGTTCAATACATATGAATGATATTTTTGTCTCTATGCATGGGACGTATGTTTATGAGAAATGGAAATATGAAATCTTGTGGTCTATTAAAATTATGAAATGATTATTTATGTTAAACTAATGAACTTACCAACCTTTTGGTTGACACTTGAAAGCATGTTTATTCTCAGGTATGAAAGAAGTCTTCCGCTGTACAATTGCTCATTTTAAAGATATTACTTGGAGTCATTCATGACATATTTCAAAAGACGTTGCATTCGAGTCGTTGAGTTCATCAAGATTATTATTAAGTCAATTATAGTTAGATATATTATAAAATGGTATGCACGCCGTCAACTTTCGATGTAATGAAAGATTGTCTTTTCAAAAACGAATGCAATGTTTGTAAAATATATCATATAGAGGTCAAGTACCTCGCGATGTAATCAACTGTTGCGAATCGTTTATAATCGATATGGACTTCGTCCGGATGGATTAGGACGGGTCTCTACACCAGTGGCCAAGTCTTACTTCCGACGAAGTAAAAATATGTGAAAGTGAGTTATAGTCCCACTTTTAAAATCTAATATTTTTGGGATGAGAATACATGCATGTTTTATAAATGATTTAAAAAATAGACACAAGTACGTGAAACTACATTCTATGGTGGAATTATCGAAATCGAATATGCCCCTTTTTATTAAGTCTGGTAATCTAAGAATTAGGGAACAGACACCCTAATTGACACGAATCCTAAAGATAGATCTATTGGGCCTAACAAACCCCATCCAAAGTACCGGATGGTTTAGTACTTCGAAATTTATATCATATCCGAAGGGTGTCCCGGAATGATGGGGATATTCTTATATATGCATCTTGTTAATGTCGGTTACCAGGTGTTCACCATATGAATGATTTTTATCTCTATGTATGGGATGTATATTAAAATATGAAATCTTGTGGTCTATTGTTACGATTTGATATATATAGGTTAAACCTATAACTCACCAACATTTTTGTTGACGTTTTAAGCATGTTTATTCTCAGGTGATTATTAAGAGCTTCCGCTGTCGCATACTTAAATAAGGACAAGATTTAGAGTCCATGCTTGTATGATATTGTGTAAAAACTGCATTCAAGAAACTTATTTCGTTGTAACATATTTGTATTGTAAACCATTATGTAATAGTCGTGTGTAAACAGGATATTTTAGATTATCATTATTTGATAATCTACGTAAAGCTTTTTAAACCTTTATTGATGAAATAAAGGTTATGATTTGTTTTAAAATGAATGCAGTCTTTGAAAAACGTCTCATATAGAGGTCAAAACCTCGCAACGAAATCAATTAATATGGAACGTTTTTAATCAATAAGAACGGGACATTTCACCACTAGATTCCAAGAAGCTCCATTACAATTTAATACTCCGAATTCTTACTTGATGTACCGTTTAAAATTTTCATTACAATTTAATACAATCTATCTATCTATATCTATATATCTATATCTATATACATTATTATAAAACACGTGATTATGCTTACGTGTCATCTCCTCAATTAATCAAATTTAAATTGTCCAACATGAAATTCTCAAAACGTGCTGATTATGAATATGGTCCAAATTAGGGCTCGTAACATTATTATTATGGGAGGTGATATTTTCAAACATGATTTTGATAGATCTACACATATATGTTGTTATTTTTCAGTTATACCCTCCAATAATTTGAAATGAAAAATTTACATAACACATCATTAAGGGTAGTTTAGTGAATTTGTGTGGATCTATCAAAAACAAGTTTGAAAATATCAATTCCCTATTATTTCCTCCGTCTCATTTCAATAGTCCACAGAAAAAAAAACACGCAGTTTTAGGAAATCACACTAACTTCATTTCTCCACCAATGAAATATCTTCTCTCTTCAGATCCACCAATAAAATATCTTTTTTTCTTTCTATTTATGAAAGTGGACTATCAGAATTGGACAGTCAAAAATAGAATAATGACGTATTAGAATGAGACGAAGGTAGTAAGATATTGGGCGTTGGCGCCAAACACTAAAATAGACGCGCCACATCGACGTAGACATACGACTGACTCACGTCGAGACGTTACAAACCTTCTCTAACACACGCAACCCTCACACATACATACATACACTCAATTTCAATTACCTGTATATATATGATCCCCTTTTTCAATCAAATCCCCAATTTAATTTCATCTAGTCTAGTGCTTAATTCGATGTCTAATATACCGTCTCACTTTCCATCCCCATGTTAATTTGATTAGGTATTAGGTATGTCATCTCGTTCTCTCTTTTTTATATTTTGTTTTTGTTTTTCAATCTTATTTTTGGCTGACATCAATTGTTTACGGAGATTTACTGCTTGATTGAGCCGTGTATATGAATTCAACATAGGTTTACGCTTTATGATTTGTGTTTAACCTAATGCGGATGCTTGTATGATAGCTGAGTATACATAATTTCTACAATTCATATACCTAATTCATATGTTTCTATGGTTGTACAATTCATAGTTATACAGTTATCAGCACGCTCTATGATTTTGTAGACATTGCCTAAATTTGTCTAGTGAATTTCGTATACAACATAACGGTTTGACCTATTTGTTGAAACTTAATTTGACAATGCAAATAATTTACTTTTATATTATATTGGATTCAAATTTGTTCTGTGAGGGTTAAACTTAAATTGATTATCTTTTATGTTTTGCAGACAGTTGCATCTTTAAGCATCAACCATTATTATTCATAACATCACAATTATAGTTTTGGTGGGGTGAAAAGTGTGCTGACGTGTACTGACACATCAATGTTTACACTTTAATGCACTAGCTTTTTGGGTGCAGCAAATCGTCAAAATTGGTGCATGAAATAGTCAAATTTGATGCATAAGGACACACACAACCAAAATCCTTTATAATACATACTCACACAACCACATACTTTTTTTTTCCTTTCTATTGGTGTTTAGATTTTGTTTAGGTAAAGAGTATGTATATTAATTTTGAATCTAGAATCATAGTGAACTGATAATATAGGTTAGTGAGATCAGGTATGCTTATAATAAATATATCTTTATGTTGAATATAAGTTGAAACTTCATGATTATAAATGATGTTGTAGTGGTTTTGTTGCAGTTTAGCGTACAGGTTTAGATTTTAAATAAAAATGGCTTTATCTGGAATGCATTCTGCCACACTTTTTAAACCTGTGGAAGTTGCACACTACCGTTATAATTTGCCAACAACATTGATACGACCAAGTTGCTTGCCTCGGATGCGAAGACCACGTGATTCGTTTTCGATGCAAAGATCAAGAATCAGGTGTTCGTTGTCTCGAAAAGCTCCATCTTCTTTAGAATTCGAAGAGGAAGCTAGTGTGTCTACCTCTGATACTTTGGAGGGTGAAGAACTAAGCCATGTCATTAAGTTTAAGTTTTCTGATTTCAAGATTAGTGATCGTGTTAGCATTGGTCTAGGTGGACGGGTATGTAATATTATTTATTTATTTTTATTTTTTGTGATGTATCATGTATTACAGTTTTCATATTTCAACTTTGATCTGTTGTGCTGACTGATTGGAAGCTTCCTGTAGGGAGACGAGGCTGTTTTTGAAGCTATTATCAAGAATCCTGATAGGTAACATTTTGATTGGTTAAGGTTAATTATGTAAATGTGGAAATTTGACTTTATAAACTTGCAGCCCTTTACATAATACGGGAGTGGTGCTTCGTCGACTTACTAGTACTCAAGCACAACGCAGAGGGAAACGTGCTATACAGGTGTTTGGCTTTACTACCTGAGTTTGAATTTTTATATACCTTTTTTTTTTTTTTTTTTTGCATGGATCAGTGGTATGAACTTCGAATTCAAGTGCAGGTGTTAAAGAAATTGGCTCGACGTAAATTGATGTACCATTCCTATTCAATGCAAGTTCATGGTTACGTATGTTCTCAAGAAATAGAAGATGAAGGCTCATTTACTCTAGTCCATGGGGTAATTTATATTCAAAATGAAATTTTGGTGTTAAATCATTCTATTTAGGCACATATACCCTTCATTCTTCTTGATGTAGATGAAATAATGTGTTACTTGTCACAAGTTTAAGACCATTAACGGGTTTTATTATTATTTTTTTTTTTAGTATCATGGTAGTTTTTCGTTGAGGCATTGGCTACGCCAGACTGACTGGCTCCCAACGTTAGAAGCAACACTTGCTTTAGATGAAGAATCTGTGAGAAGGGTGGGTGATGATACAGTTGGTGGGCCCGCAGTGTCTCGCCAGCTACGTGTTACTCGAATTGTGATGCGGGATCTACTAATCGGAGTATGTTGTTTGTATACGTTGTTTATGTGTGCACAATCAACAATGTAGTTATCCTAAGAACAAGCATTGGAAGGATTTTTGATATTATTGTTGATTTTTTACCTCAGGTAAATTACTTACATAGTCATGGACTCGCCCATACAGAACTTAGACTGGAGAATGTTCATATAAGTCCAGTTGATAGGCATATTAAAGTAAGTATATTGGCATGCCAGTTTAAATGTTTTTCATAACTATGTATAGTGAATGCATGTTTCCTTTTAGTATATTAGCTATTAAGCCTAGTTAATGTATATCACTTCCTTTTAAGATTCTATCTCATTCGGTTTTAAGAATGCTTTTATCTATGATATATGCCTTACTCGTTGCTTTACACCTCTATAATTTTATTTTCCAGGTAGGTATATTGGGGAATGCTGCTGACTTTTTAGAAAATGATTCTAATAACACGGATAGACAACAAATGATGATTGCATTTGACATGAGGTATGCGCTAAAAAGAAATAAAAGGAACCAAGAAAATATTTATGGCTTCTAATGCTATACATATATGGAAGATACGTATTCTAATCTTATAAAAATCAGATGTCTTGGTTTCATCATGGTAAAGATGGTATTAAGGGAGCTTATGGATCCGATTATCTTTGCAAAGTTCAAAGCTTTTCTCAATAAGGTAAAGATATACGTGAGAGTAATGTCTTATGTTTGTCTCTATATAAAGATGAAAATGACATTTATCTGTTCTCGTTATATTTGCAGGGAAATGATCCTTCTTGCTTGCGCGAGTTTATACTAAGAACTTTTAATAGTAATTCATCTCATGGAAATGTTGGGCTGCAAGTTAGTACATATTTATATAACATAAATGTCTTTATTTACTCTTTTGCCCTTTTGAATATATCTGAGTAATTACTTGTATACCATCTTCATTGTAGATATTAGATAGGAACTGGGGTGCAGGCTGGCACCTGCTATCATTACTTTTAGCTGCTAAACCTCTTGATAGAATAAGGTAAACCCATGACTAGGTTAAAACATAATTAATCTACTAATATACGATGCCACTATGTTTTAAGTCTTTAGTGAAAACAACTTTTCACACATTTTACTTGGTAATGGTTATTGCTAGATTGTAAAAAGAGATGCATGTGCTATACTTGAAGATTGCAAAAATCGTCTGGCTTTTAGCGAATACCCATATGCCCATCCAGAAATGAAAAACTAAAAAAAAAAAACAAATTGTAGTGGGGACCATTGACATCATTAATTTGCAAGGGTAATTGCAAGGGTAACAATGGTCAATACCTAACTTAAGGCTATTAAATTTGCAAAAAAAAAAAAAGATAAAAAAAATAAGAAAAGAAAAAAACAAACAGTTGTGATCTTTGATGTAAACAATATTAGTGTTAAGAGTTGGCAAATAGGCGGGTGGCGTAACAGGTCAAAGGGACTCGGGTTGAAATGGGTAATTTTATGGTGTAGTTTAATTTTGGTTAACCCCGAAACAGTTTTGTCCATCTTTTTACAACATTTTTTATGTACTATTATTTTAGCATTAATACCTTTTTTATTAATATGATTTAGGAGGTTTTTTTGTACATTAAACATACACTTTGGGTGAGTTTTAAAAAATTTCTTTTGAATTAAATTTGTTTTAGTAACCTGTTTGAGATAAAACATAACCTGATCGATCCATTTTTCTTTAAATAGGTTGATTTGTCACATCTATCAGTTTATTTCTTGTATCAACTGATGTATTGGGACTATCTTGCAGATGTTTAGATGCTTTAAGACACCCGTTTCTGTGTGGACCACGATGGCGGGTGAACCCGTCGATGGACATCGTCAGGTGGAGTCTGGGATCAACTGCAGTTAGAATTACCGAGGAGTACATATATGGCCAACAACAGGTTTGCTTCTTTAAACATAGTTTTACGAATTTTGTAACTGTAAAAGACAATGCTTTCAACCACGTGATTGATTTTCTGGTTCCTTTTTCACATCTGATAGCTTTAATTGAATTTTGAAAAAATGTAAATGGAACTTAAGTTTATTAATCATGTACTCGCAACAATTTTCTGTTTATTCTTCAGCGCATCAGGCTCGCTCACTTTATTGAGTTAATGGAGATGTTGAATCCATATCCTAGGCGAAAGGTTGGTTGACCCATTTGGCTAGTTATTGATATGATGTAACCTGAATTAATCTGTTCATAAGTTATTCGTTCTAAATTTCAACACTATAATATTTGTAGAACTGGCTCGGGTTGCTACCCGGAAGATGGAGATTGGTGTATTGTACGGGCCGCCACATCGGGTTAACCACTCGCCAACCACCTTCACGTGTGTTCATCGGAGAAGTTCACCTCACAATATCTCAACCATCAACAACAAAACCAAAACCACCATTTTCATTCACCTCTGATATCGGCTTCCGAGTCCTAATCGGTAAAGATTGGCCACATGACAAAACTGGCATTAATGGAAAACTTCAAGTAAATTCTTCATTCAAATTAACATCCGGAAAACGACTTTACCTAAAAGAAGAAACAAACACCCACAACCTCCCATCAACCACCACCAACGCACAAGATTCAGCAATCAAGAAACTATCAGGTAAAAAATGGAGAAAAACTAGAGAAGTACCCTCGAGTCTCTCGGTAGTTAAACTGGCTTCAAATGATATCGATGTGACTCTGATGTTAAATGAGCCGTTAACAAGAGATGTTGAGGCTGCACAAGCTGCGATTAATGAAGTCCGGATGCAAATTCCACCAGAAATGTTTGATTTGTCCAAGATTGTTTGTGGTACGTACATAGATACCAGGATGCTAGTTCTTCGTAGTGTTAATGGATCTGCACTCTTGTTCACGCGCGCATGTAGCATTTAAGGTAGTTGTGCTTTGTGTTAGTTTGTATATATGTAGAGATTATTGCAACAAAACACACATGTCCTCGTGTACAAACGACCAGTTAAGAATTGGTGTATAGTGTTAAGAATTGTTACTGCTACTACTACTAGATGCGTTATGCAAGTCGTGGTAGATTTCGACATTCGTTTAAAAAGTTCATAGGATCATTTAACTTTTTATTCAGTTCCATGTTTGACACATCACGTATCAACAGATTGGTAATTGGTAATAACATATATAGTAAAATTGATTATCGCAAGTAAACCAATGTTTTGGTTTAGGTCAAATAAAATAATAAATCGCTTATTACATTAAGATCCCTTTAGTTCACGGAATTCCAAGGAATTTGATGGAATTAGAATTGATTTCCTTAAATCGTTCCGTTTGGTTGACATATTTTGAAATAAATTAAATTCTCTAAAATCTTGAAATTCCTTCATCTATGGAATGTTCGTTCTTTCAAGATGATGATGAATTTGAAATATTTCCAACATTGAATATATGAAAATTTAAAATCATCCTCAAATATTTAAGTTTATATTTTATGTACATTCCAACTCGCGCTTTCAAGGCGCGTTTTGACGCACGATTTTGTCGAGCGCCTTCGATGTCCGCCTCTGCTTTTTAGATTCTGTTTAGTTGTTCATTTGTTAGTATCGTGGTTTGTTTTAGCTCTTTCATGGTTTGAGCTCGGTGATATATAGTTTTAGTTTCATTTTTATGCTTTCTAGGTTCAAGCTTCTATGCTATTGCTATGTATGTTAAGGTGAAGAATGTTTTCTTTTAAAAAAATGTTTTCGTTTCCATACGAATTAGCGTTATTTTTAACAAAAAAACGGAAGAAAAAACCGGTGATCTTGGTAAATGAATCAACAACAACAACAATAAATCTAAGAGTCTGTAAATTATTAGTATTTTTACATTGAAGATATAAATTATATTAATTATAATTATTAGTGTGTATTAAATTATGATATACCGATAAACCGCTATATTTGCGGATCACTCAAACAGGTATCACGGATTTACCAATCGAATTTTACCCACGACGAATATGATATATGTATGACCCACCCGCACCCACCGACGGATAAACCTTTTTACCGGACCCTCACCCGCGGGTAATTTTTATGAAAATATCCGCTTATCATGGTCACGGATACCGTCACCATGGGTAATATTTTTTTTCTTTTTTATTTCCTAAATGCCGGGAAAACAAGCGATTGAAAATTTGTCAAAATTCGTCGATCAATAAATCTTTGCGCGAGTTTATTAGGTAAACCATCGTCAATCAATAAATCTCGAGTTTATTAGGTAAATTTCGTCAAATTTATCTGTCTCTGCATGCTAAAATTTGGTCAATTATGCTGGGTATTAGGGTTTTTGAAACAATCATAGTGTTTAAAATTGTTGGGTTATAGTTAATTTAACAATTGTTCTGATCATTAAGTTTATCAATTTTTATTGTTGGAAATTTAGTGTAATTGAGTGATTTAATCTACACTTGTAAACGGGTTAGGAGGTACGGAGTGTACACCTATTAAGTGATAGATTGCCTTGACCCGAAAGTGGTTTTCCATTATCACAAATTTGAGTGATTACGGAAGTATTATTCCTGCACTAGGTGAAACATCTCCATCGTGGAAATAAAACAAACAACTTTATGTAAAGGATTTGTTTTAGATTTGAAAACGATTTCCTAGATTTGGTTGTTGGAAATAAAACAAACAACTTTATGTAAAGGATTTGTTTAGATTTGAAAACGATTTCCTTGATTTGGTTGTTGGAAATAAAACAAACAACTTTATGTAAAGGATTTGTTTTAGATTTGAAAACGAAATTAGTTAGTGATACATCTCTATCGTGGAATAATACTTATTTTTGGGTGCCTATAAATAAGGACTATCATTTATGAGAATAAGATATACGAAAAACACCTTAATACTCTTATGCAAAAGAGTTCTTGTTTACTGCCAATAACAAGAACTAATCTCTGTCTTATCCCAAAGTGATATTCGTGTAACCCAGGCAATAAGGGTCGAATAATTACTTTCGAAAAGTGATACCACGATTCAGTGATTTATCCGGCTATCGATTATTTTACCCTACACGAAATTTCAATAAAACCTCCAACAATCGAAAGTAATTATTCGTTATAATCGATGGCGGCTACGATGAAACACATGACGGCGAATTTCTCCAAACTTGATAAGTTTGAGGGAATTGATTTTAGGAGATGGCAAAAGAAGATGCACTTCTTTCTGAGCAGCATGAGTGTGGTGTACGTACTCAGCATACCAATTCCTGAAGATCATGGTGATGATGCCACTATTGAACAAATTCGGAAAAGGTGCAAGTGGGAGAACGATGACTTCCCTTTTTGATATTTACCTAAATGTTGAATCTTCTAAAGAACTATGGGACTGTTTAGAAACCAAGTATATGTCTGAGGATGCTTCTAGTAAAAAGTTCCTTGTGAGTAATTTTAATAATTACAAGATGGTCGATTCTAGACCGGTCTTGGAACAATACAATGAGCTCATTCGTATACTTGGTCAATTCACACAACATAATATGAACATGGATGAGTCTATTCAAGTCTCAAGCATAATTGATAAACTACCTCCATCTTGGAAAGAATTTAAACATTCTTTGAAACATAAGAAGGAGGAGTTAACTCTTGTTGAGTTGGGTAGTCATCTGCGTATTGAGGAATCCCTCAGGTTGCAGGATAATGACAAGCCAAAGAGCAACGAAGTTGCTGGTACGTCTGTTGTCAATATGGTGGAACATAAAAAGTTCACTAGTAATAATGACAAAAAGGGCAAACGTAAACATCAAGGTTATAACAAGGCTAATCCGAACAAGAAGTCTAAATTGACTTGTTGGAAGTGTGGTAAAACTGGACACATGAAAAAGGATTGCAAGGTTATTTTTGGTAATAATAATGCCAAAGGATCTAGCACAAGCGGTTCGGGAAATGGTTTAAACAACCACAACTCGAAAGGTCAGAATATATTTAATAATTCAAATGAGAATTATTATGTTTCATATATATCTGAGGCTTATTTTGTGCAGGATGATGATGTCGCGTGGTGGGTTGACTCGGGAGCCACCACCCATGTATGCAAGGATAGATTTTGGTTCAAGACTTACGAGTCCGTGACTGATGGATCAATTCTTCATATGGGAAATGAGTCAACAGCCTCTGTTCATGGACGTGGAAGTGTGGATTTGTGTTTTAGTTCTGGAAAAACTATTTGTTTGTTTGATGTTTTGCATGTACCACAAATAAGGAAAAATTTGGTTTCCAGTAGTGTGTTAAATTGTTGTGGTTATAAACAAGTGATTGAATCTGATAAGTTTGTTTTGTCAAAACATGGTATGTTTGTTGGTTTTGGTTATTTATGCAATAGAATGTTTAGACTTAACATTAATCACTTGAATGTTAATTTTGCTTTTATATCTACTTCTAGCATAAATAATTCTACACTTTGACATGCTAGACTAGGACATATACACTTTAAAAGAATGCAAGATATGTCTAAAGATGGATTAATACCGGTTTTTGACATGAACAATGAAAAGTGTAAAACGTGTATGTTAACAAAGATCACTAAGCAACCATTTCAAAATGTACATCGTGATACTGAAATTTTGGAATTAATACATAGTGATTTATGTGATTTGAATGCTACTCCTACTTTAGGGAACAAGAAATATTTTGTGACTTTTATTGATGATGCTTCTAGATTTTGCTATGTTTATTTGTTACATACTAAGGATGAAGCATTAGATAAATTTAAAATATTTAAAACTGAAGTAGAATTACAACAAAAGGCTTTGATTAAAAGACTTAGAACAGATAGGGGAGATGAATACATTGACCAATCGTATTTCCAATCCGTCGGTATTATCCATGAGACCACAGCTCCTTATACTCCACAACAAAATGGTATATCTGAAAGGAAGAATAGGGTCCTTAAGGAAATGGTTAATTCCATGTTATCCTATTCGGGTTTAAGTGAAGGATTTTGGGGGGAAGCTATGTTAACAGCTTGTTATTTGCTTAATAGAGTTCCTAACAAAAGAAACAAGATTACACCTTATGAACTTTGGAATAAAAGGAAACCTAACTTGAATTATCTTCGGGTATGGGGCTGTAGGGCGGTTGTAAGACTACCTGATCCCAAGAAGAAAAGTTTAGGTGAAAGAGGTATAGATTGCATATTTGTTGGATATGTTGAACATTCCAAGGCATATAGGTTCTATGTAATAGAGCCTAATGAGTTTGTCTCAATCAATTCTGTGATTGATTCAAGGGATGCAATCTTTGATGAAAATCGATTTTCATCTATACCTAGACCAAAGGATATGATTCCAAGTAACAATGGAATCAATAAGGATTGTAATGATGAAGTCTCTGAAAAGGCTGTTGATCAGTCACTTGAGCTTCGAAAAAGCAAAAGAAAAAGGAAACCTAAATCATTTGGACCAGATTTCAACTATACTTAGTTGAAGGTTCTAGGGATGATGTTTCTACCCAATATTCGTATTGTTTCAATGTTGATGATGATCCTAAAACATATGATGAAGCAATGAGGTCTCAGGATGTTGCATTCTGGAAAGAGGCAATTAATGATGAGATAGATTCTATCATGGGTAATAACACTTGGGTGTTAGCTGATCTACCTCCTGGTTGCAAACCATTGGGTTGCAAATGGATTTTCAAAAAGAAGATGAAGGTGGATGGAACTATTGAAAAGTTCAAGGCAAGGTTAGTCATTCAAGGCTTTAGACAAAAGTCTGGAATTGACTATTTTGATACTTATGCTCTCGTGGCACGTATCACTACCATTAGACTGCTGATTGCTTTGGCTACGATTCACAATCTAGTTATTCCCCAGATGGATGTGAAGACAACATTCTTGAATGGTGAATTGGATGAGGAGGTTTATATGAACCAACCTCCGGGCTTTGTCATGCCAGGAAATGAAGGCAAGGTGTGCAAACTTGTGAAATCCTTATATGGTTTGAAACAAGCACCTAAGCAATGGCATCAAAAGTTTGATGAAGTGATTTTATCTAGTGGTTTTAAATTAAACCAAGCAGATAAATGTGTATATAGTAAATTTGATGATTCTGGTAAAGGAGTTATAATTTGTCTATATGTTGATGACATGTTAATCTTTGGGACTGACCAAAGTCAGGTTGATTTAACAAAAGAATTTTTGTCATCAAAATTCTCCATGAAAGATATGGGGGAGGCTGACGTTATCCTTGGCATTAGGATCAAACGTGAAAGCAAAGGAATTTCGATTTGTCAATCTCATTATATTGAGAAGGTGTTGAAAAAGTTCAATTGCTTTGAATGTAATCCTGTGAGTACCCCTGTTGATCCAAGTGAGAAGCTTATGCCTAATCAAGGTGAAGCTGTATCACAACTTGAGTATTCTCAGGTGATTGGCTGTTTGATGTACGCCATGACTTGTACAAGGCCGGATATTGCTTTTGCTGTGGGAAAACTGAGTAGATATACTAGTAATCCTAGTACTCATCACTGGCAAGCAATTAGGCGGGTACTGAAGTACTTGAAGAAAACTATGGACTATAGTTTATCTTATAATGAGTTTCCTTCGGTAATAGAAGGATATTCTGATGCGAGTTGGATAACCAATATTGAAGATCATTCTTCAACGAGTGGTTGGGTGTTCTTGTTTGGGGGAGGTGCTATTTCATGGGCTTCTAAGAAGCAGACATGTATTACCAACTCAACGATGGAATCTGAGTTTGTTGCTTTAGCTGCTGCTGGTAAAGAAGCAGAATGGCTTAGAAACTTGATCCATGCGATACCATTATGGCCTAAACCTATAGCACCCATGTCTATCCATTGTGATAGTGCTGCGACATTGGCAAAGGCTTATAGCCAGATGTACAATGGAAAGTCTAGACACTTAGGTGTCAGACATAGCATGATTCGTGAACTCATCATGAATGGGGTGATTTCTATAGTGTTCGTGAGGTCACAACAGAATTTAGCTGATCACTTGACGAAGGAATTGGCAAGAGACTTGGTGAACAAGTCTGCTGTGGGGATGGGTTTAAAGTCCACATAAATTTCTAATTATAAGATACCCAATTCCTTTCTGATGAAAATTAGAAGTTGAATTCAATGTGGAAGGCTTATACTTAGAAATTTGGAGTACAAAATTTTGTATCATCCCAAGGTAAGGTATGTACTCGGACCTGTTGAAGGTGAGGATGAAGTTTAGCTTCTTAATGGTTTATTTGAAAAAATGCAATAGCAGGTGCATGACTGAAATGAACTACCTATGTGAATGTGAAGTTTTGCCGCTTCAACAAAGCTTGGACTTTTGCTTTAGATACATTCATGAATGGATATGGACACATGGCTTGTAAAGTGTCAGGATAGCTTTAGAGTATTTGAAAACTTATGTGTATGTTATTTTCAGTTATTCAAATGGGTTGAAGGGTTCAATTCTTAGAACACCCCGATTCTCGAATATTTGGAATGTGTAATGTACTAAGGTGAAAATTCAATCTTCAAGATATTTTCATTTATGCATAAGTTTTTGTTTTAATTTGTTTAATTCTCATGAAACGAATTGCACTAAATTGGGGAGGATTGTTGGAAATTTAGTGTAATTGAGGGATTTAATCTACACTTGTAAACGGGTTAGGAGGTACGGAGTGTACACCCATTAAGTGATAAATTGCCCGGACCCGAAAGTGGTTTTCCATTATCACAAATTTGAGTGATTACGAAAGTATTATTCCTGCACTAGGTGAAACATCTCCATCGTGGAAATAAAACAAACAACTTTATGTAAAGGATTTGTTTTAGATTTGAAAACGATTTCCTAGATTTGGTTGTTGGAAATAAAACAAACAACTTTATGTAAAGGATTTGTTTAGATTTGAAAACGATTTCCTTGATTTGGTTGTTGGAAATAAAACAAACAACTTTATGTAAAGGATTTGTTTTAGATTTGAAAACGAAATTAGTTAGTGAAACATCTCCATCGTGGAATAATACTTATTTTTGGGTGCCTATAAATAAGGACTATCATTTATGAGAATAAGATATACGAAAAACACCTTAATACTCTTATGCAAAAGAGTTCTTGTTTACTGCCAATAACAAGAACTAATCTCTGTCTTATCCTAAAGTGATATTCGTGTAACCCAGGCAATAAGGGTCGAATAATTACTTTCGGAAAGTGATACCACGATTCAGTGATTTATCCGGCTATCGATTATTTTACCCTACACGAAATTTCAATAAAACCTCCAACATTTATTTCAACAATTTTGTAGTGTTTTATAATTGTTGTTTATTCACCAACACGTTTTCGAAATTAAGGTTATTATTATTTTTGTTTTAATCACAGTTACTTAATTATTTAGGTTTTAATAATTCAAAGCTTTAGTAGTTGATTTTTAGTTCAACAGAATTTAGCTGATCACTTGACGAAGGGATTGGCAAGAGACTTGGTGAACAAGTCTGCTGTGGGGATGGGTTTAAAGTCCACATAAATTTCTAATTATAAGATACCCAATTCCTTTCTGATGAAAATTAGAAGTTGAATTCAATGTGGAAGGCTTATACTTAGAAATTTAGAGTACAAAATTTTGTATCATCCCAAGGTAAGGTATGTACTCGGACCTGTTGAAGGAATAATAATGTCTTTTTAATTTTGTAGTTATATAAGGTTTTACTCATTATAAATACATGCTGGTGGATTTCGATTTTTATACCATCAAACCCATCTTGTCGATGTTAGCACTTTGAATACAACACATTGAAGTGGTTCTTTCCTACATTGAAGTGGTTCTTTCCTACATTTTGCTTTCTATTCTAAACTTTCACATTGAAGTTGTTTGTATTGGTTGTTTGTTTTGGTGTTTTCTTTGTTGTATGCTGCATTCTGTTTTGCATCTGGTATGGGCAGGCATGTTCCTGTGCCTTTGTTTGTATTGATTGGTTTTATTAATATATTTTCTTTTGCCTGAAAAAAAAAAATTAATATTTCGGTTAAACCCTGTGAGCCCAATGAAATTTACTACCAACTCTCTTTTCTTATAAAGGCACCATGTAGAATTTGTTCAGTATAGAGTTAGTGGCATGGCTACTGAACTTGTTTCCCAGGTATGAGAATGCATCACATATTATAGTTTGACCTGGGTGGGAAATTGCAGAGGTATCAAATTGGCTTGGTTGGCTAAGAGGCAACGAGTTTTATTGAAATCAGCATTTTTTGAATAATGGGTTGAAATTAGTCGAGTTGACTATTTAAAGAATGCCTAAGTAGAGCAAAAAGGAGACTGAACACAAATATAAAGAATTATGAAAGAAGTCTGCTTTGAAGGTAAATGTACAATAATTTGATGAAGAATCTGAATCAAATGTAAAAGTAAGTATCTTTGTCTTTTATTTGGTTTGTACATGTTTAGGTGTTCATTGTTTTTTTTTTTTTTTTTGTTTTTTTCTTCTTTATTCCTTTAATGGGTTTCAAAATAAATGTTTGAAAGCTTGATGACATAAAATTCAAATACAACTGCTTCAACATCACCGTCAAAACTCATCTTCTCCAGTACCAAAGTTAGCCCTCTAGTCTCACAGCCAACAGGTATGTTACGTTTCTGTTCCTAATCATTTTTGTTTAACTGCTAAAATTTACAAATTAGAAAGGTCTAAATCAATAAGTTGGTTGATATTTTAATACTGCTAACCTGTTAACATTGACTGCGTGCAAGTATGTTGATAGGTTAAATAAATAAGGTATGTTGGTAAATTTTGGAATGACAAAGGTATATTCAACCTTTAAATCGAACATACCTGCCAACATATTGTAAATGACATTTACAACATGTTTAAAGGTATCGTAAATGTGAAAGAAATGTTACGCTTAAATATTGTAAGTGACAAAGGTATGTTGGTATTTAGTACGTTTCTATTCCTCATATATATTCTTAATGTTGGCTTTAATTATTTTATGTTTCTACTTTCTATTCATTGCAACCAATAATCATAAATGAATTATCAGTTATAATTTTTGTAACATATTTTGTTTGTGTATGCTTTAAAATTAAGGTGGAGGTTCAAACAGGGTTGTTAACTTTATTTATTAAAGGTAATATTCTGTTTGTTCTTTATTTTTCACGTGATGAGTTTTGTAAGTTTATAAGCCAATTTTTATCCTAGAAGACGTAACCACCGGGTAAGTGATCATTTCACCAGTAGCATTATCAGCGAAGAGATACCTAAATGGGACGGTGATTGAACCAATATCTTTGTGTAAGGACATATTATGGTGCTTGAGATTTTATAAGAAAGTAGAAATTTCTAAGGATGTTATCTGTCGTTGGAATGTTATGGAACGGTAATTTACCAATGGGTATGGAACTAGTGATGGTGATATCAACATTAGTGTTAGAGTTAACATGGGTGGTGGGAAGATCAACTGTCGAGATGTTTAAATAGTGTTCTTTAGTTGCAAACATGAAGCTTTTTTGATCAAATTTGCAAATTCAAAAACAATTCTAAACTGGTTACTAGCCATTTAGGTGTGTGTGATAGAGAGATGCTCCAACTCAACAGTATGCCCACACATATATAGCCAAATTTCAAAATACCATACTCACTTTTACTTTACTATATTACTCCAATTCAATTTGCGAAACATGAAGCTTTTTTGATCAAATTTGCAAATTCAAAAACAATTCTAAACTGGTTACTAGCCATTTAGGTGTGTGTGATAGAGAGATGCTCCAACTCAACAGTAGGCCCACACATATATAGCCAAATTTCAAAATACCATACTCACTTTTACTTTACTATATTACTCCAATTCAATATTTTAATTAAAATATTAGATTGGACTAATATAATAAAGTAAAAGTATAATTGTGTACCCACTTTGCTATCTTGAAATTTAGCTGTATATGTATAGGCTTACCAGTGGGTTATATCTCTCTTTCTCACAAACATACAATTGGCTACTAACCAATTAAGTCTGGTCTTTAAATCTGTAAATTGGATCAAAAAAAGCTTCATATATTTCATAAATGAAGATCACTATTTAAATATCTTAATAATCAATCTTTCATCACCCACCTCTGGTACTATCATACTAATGTTGATATCACCATCACTAGTTCTCTACCCATTGGTGAATTACTGTTCCATAACATTCCAACAACAGATTACTACGGCCTAAGAAACTCCTACCTTCTTATCAATTACTCAAGCACCGTAAGATGTCCTTAAACAAAAAACAAAAAATGATGGTTCAATCACATTCCCGTTTAGGTATCTCTTGGTCCATAATGCTAACGATGAAACGATCAGTTATCCGATGATTTGGCCTTCGAGGATAAAAATTGGCGAAATAGTTATTTCCTATAAACTTATAACAACTCATCAAGTGAATATTTGAGGGGAGGGATCCGGCGCATAAGAAGTCCCGTCCCCACTTGAAGCTACAACTATTGATGAACTGGTGCATGTTTATCAACTTTCTCTGATCGTTGAGGTACCGGTTGTTAGTGGTAATAAAGGTCAATTGTAGAAAATGCACTCCAGGGGAAACAACGTAATATCATTCATCGACATCGTAATATCATTCATCACTTGATAGATGAATTATAATTATCACTCATCACCCATCTAATGAATGTTAATAATCATTCATCAATGATCAATGATAATTTTTAATACAGAGTACGAATCTGATGTCTTAAACACCTGTATTTTAACCATGTTGTCTAATCTTTAATTAACGGGAGTTGGTAGATTGTATGCATGTATGGCAATGAAATTCTAATTCTAATTTATGTAAAATCGCTCGCTACTAAGTTATATAAGTTAATAGTACATTTATGGAGACTATCGATTCATTTGACCCATTTCTTTGGCTAATTAGTGATATAATGCAACCTGAATTAATTTGTTCATAACTAATTGGTTCTAAATTACAATAATATAATATTTGTAGAACTTGCTCGGGTTGCTACTTGGAAGATGGAGAATGGTGTATTGCACGGGCCAGTGGGTTAATCACTCGCCAACCACCTTCACGTGTGACATCGGCTTCCGGGTCCTGATCGGCTTCTGGTTCCGATCGGCTTCTGGTTCCGATCGACGTTGAGGCTGCACAAGTTGCGATTAATGAAGTCCGGATGCAAATTCCACCAGAAATGTTTGATTTGTCCAAGATTGTTTGTTGTACGTACATAAATACTAGGATGCTAGTTCTTCGTAGTGTTAATGGATCTGCACTCTTGTTCACACGTGCATGTAGCATCTAAGATTGTTGTGCTTTGTTTTAGTTTGTATAAATGCAGAGATTATTGCCAAAAAGCACGCTTGTCCTCGTGTACATACAACCCGTTAAGAATTGATAAGTTGATGCAAATCGTGGTAGATTTCAACATTCGTACAAGTTGTTCATAGGATCAAATAACTTTTATTAAGTTACATGGTTGACACATTAACAGATTGGTATAACATATACAGTTAAACTGATTATAGTGAGTAAACCAATGTTGTGGTTTAGGTCAAACAAATCAGCTATTATACTCCGTACTAATCAGTCTGAGAAGCAAGCCATGTCTCCACAATGAACTGGGCTTCTTCAGGTTTGTACCGTGCCACTGAATGACCCGCACCCTGCACAACCCATTAATAATCTCTTATGTTTCGTTTTATTTATGCGTATATATTTAATCTTATTATCAACTTGACTAGAATATCATACTAAGATAAATATGTCCAAAATAAGATAATTGGGAGTTGTTTTGTTTTTCAGTCGATATTATTATGTCTTATATATGTGCGCTAGCAAACGTTTTAGTTGCATACTGTTTTTCTGAAGACATAAGATAAAATAATGATTTTTATTCCGTAAACTCGCAAACTTAGAAATATGCTTATTAGTGCTGCAGACATGATTATGTTATTTTGTAGACATAAAAAACGGTTTTCACTACGGAACTTACAGACATGGTTCGCATATGTTTAGACAAAAATATCTTAAAAAACAAACAACACCTTAATATGATCATTCTTACATAACTATGTGATAATATGATAATCGTACGTGTTTCTTACCTTAATGAATGCATACAGCAAAGTGTAGTTGGCCTCTGTGTATGTCTTCTGATAACTACATAACAAGAAAATGGTCACAACACATTAAAGAACAGAGATATTCAAATATTCAATAGCGTAGATTTACTTGTGCAAACACATATATGCGCACCAAATTGGTAAAAACAAAAAAAATGTCGAAACATTAGGAGCTTGAACTCACCCAGCAACTTGATTACGAACAAACCATGGTTTCCATATGCTCTCAACACTAAGTTTGAGACTATTTATCCATTGTCTTGTACCCACATATGGAAAGTTAAAGTCTAGATCAGCACTGCAAATTAATTAAACCAATTTAACTCATTTAATAAAATATAACATTTTTTACATTATAACATAAGCAAGACATCTATATTATATTGAGGAGTTTACTTGATGATCAAAGCATGGCAATTTTTGGTAGTAAGTTGTTTATGTATGGACACACTACCGAAGATATCATCAGAGTAATATGTTCCGTTTACTATCCCAAATTCCCCGCGAATGCTTGTATTTGAGAATTGAAAATTTTTCACTCTTCCCTGCAAAATCACAGCTCAAATTTTAAACATGGTAGATAAATGTGCACAAATAATCAATGTCCACTTTTAAATCATACGATTAAAGCACCATTCGAACGTGGAGAGCTTCTTGGACAGATTCTGTGTTTGCCCAAATATTAGAGTATGAATAAATGGAATCCTGTATAAAGATGAAGAGGTTAAAAATCTAATATGTTTACACAAAATTTGTAACTCAAAGGTTAAATAAAAGGGTGTGAAATTTACCCGACAAAATTGTTTTGGATCTGTATTATTGCAGAGCGGATCTAAAATGGAGTTAATATTAATTTGAGCTATGCACTGGAAATGTTTACAAGTATTGTTAAGTTAGAACAAATATGTGTTGTGATTATGCTGTCAATAAAAAAGGGACATATGTTAACTTACATCATTCATAGGTGCAATGCTATTCAAACACAATGTATTATTTCGATCAACATTTATAAAGTTACCTCCACAGTTTTTCTTTGCTGTCTGCATAATCAAAATCATATGTTGTTTAGAAGTATAAGATTAGAATGATAAGTGAATTACGAAGTAAATGACTTTAAGTAGTTAATACCTCATATAGCTCATCTTCTATTAGTGCGGCTCGATTAGCATATGCATATCTTGTATTAAGATTAATGAACCTATCCGTAAAAGGATTAACGAGCAAGTAACCCTACACCAAAATTCAAGTAAGCTCATAAACTACAAATCACTTGTGACAATAATTAACATAAACTTGTGTTTGACAATGATTTACCTTAATGTTCAACTTAGGATGAATCCCTTGTTCATTGCCTAAAACAAAGGAATATATTCATAGTTTTATCTACTTTTGGATTACGAGTTAATTAAAAAATTTGATTGCTTTTGAAGTAGAGAAACAATTGTTACCGCTATATATCGCCGAGGTAACTCTAGGAACGACAAGTCCCATATATGAAATCCCAGTTATGTACAACGGATTACTCAGAAATGCGGGATGATTCTTGAACCACTGCATAATAAGGTTATGCTTACTGAGTTAGCTCTTTTATAGAATCGTACAATTCCTGAATATCTCGTCTCTATTCGGGACTAATCGGGTCGGTGTTGGGCCACCAGAGGGTCGGATTTACCCTTTAGTCGGGACTAATCGGTCTGGACGGTCGGGACTTTGTAGAGAATAAACGGTTCACTTAAAGACTAGAAGGGGACTAGTCAAACGTTGATCCACCTTGACTTTGACTGTATTTGACCTACTCTAAAATTCGGACAAAGAAAGTTGTTGGATCAGATTTCTTATATTCTCATCATATTTATATACTTTACATGAAAAAAATACGTTCATTTTCGTTCATTTTTATAAAATTAGCAAGGGAATTTTTCCTTTTTTGTTGAGATATTGAATATAAGTGGTATTTCTTTTTACACTGAAAATAAACTCTTTTGACCAATGATGAAAAACAAATCCGACTTTCGACTAAAAAATTTGACTTTAACCAACTAAATTAGACTTTTAGCAACTTTGACCGAATATATCAGCCAAGTAAAAGACTAATCGGACTATTTCAAAATCCCGACTAGTGAGCATAGTTGGTGGACTTTAGCAACCATGTAATATATTGATATACCTTTCGTATAAATTCATAAGCATTAGAAACTACAAGGGAATCACTGCTCCTCCATGATTGTGATGTTTTGGCATAAGAAAATCCAGTGCCAACAGGTATATCTATGAATACCATATTAGCCATCTACAATATAACAGAAATCGTTACATGGTATAAATAGAAATGTGATTTGTTTACTGATCACAAAGTTTAAGTGTAAACCTTTGTCCACGAATATGGGTTTACTTCCAATTTTGCATCACTTCTCGTATCATTTGTATATTCGAAATTAAGAGGACCTGTAGGTTAACAAGAGTTCAACAATTAATATACAAACCTTGTGTTGTAGGTCATGTGGTAGTGGTCTGCCTCTCTCAGCGACAGGTCGGAGTTCGACTTACGTAGTGTTACTAGAAAACAATTAGTATACATATACCATTAGAGTTTTTTCTAAAAAACAATTAGTATACATATACCATTAGAGTTTTTTCTAATGTAAGCCCTTAGGACTATTTTTATTTTTAAAGAAGTAACTGTCCCAATTAGTTAATATGTCATTTTCCAATTTTGTATCGCATCCTTTAGAATGACCCTAAAGGCTAATATTAGAAGAAACTGTCCCAATAAGTTAATATGCCATTTTCCAAACTACCCTTTTGAGAAACTTCTTTTTATTTTTTTCTTTTTTTTAGAACTATCAACAAAAAAAATACTCATGTTTCATATATTTACCCTTTAATTAACTTTTTTATCGTACTATTTCAATTTTTTCCCCCCTTAAATCTAAGTGTACCTAACGCTAATTTCTATCAACGTCACACATATATTTTCTTATAACGACAATCAGTCAACAACAATAATACAAGTGAGATTAAGCTATGAAATCAAAGTGACTACTTAATACTCCATCCCTTCCATTATACTAATTCATACGTTTACTTTTAAATGTCTTTATTTTTGACATTTGACTTTAAACATATTTGATTGTGTCATATTACGTGATATTCAATTTATAAAAAATAAAAATCTAATGAATGGATTGGACTTTGAATGTGTTTTCATTCTTATAACTCTAATCAATTACTCATATAATATAACACAAATAATAAAACATTAGATTTGAATTTGAAATAAGGACTTTGAAAATTTAGAAAATGTCAATTATGATGGGGACAGAGAGATGATTCAAAAAGAAGAATTAAAAGTTACCAATTTGATTAAACAGTGAGATGATGGCTGAGGTTCCGGGACCACCGGTGAAGTAAAAAAACAAGGGATCTTGTTTGGGGTTGCCTTGAGATTCAACAAAATAGTAAAACAATTGTATTTCTTCATCTTCTCCAACTCCAACATAACTTCACAATATATTCAACACACCAATCCAATCCCATTATGCAACAACAACAACAACATTTTCTCAATTAATTATTTTGAAAAATATAAAATATATTATTAGCTGACGTAGATGGGTATGTACGTACCCGGTTTCGAGAGTGAACGGGAGATTGCCGATAAATCCAGGGAGGTTTTTGACTGTGGATTTGGAATGTGAAAAAGGGAGAATATGTGATTGTAGTAGTATGAACATGATCATCAGAATCATACTAATATTCATCTTCATTTTGTTTTTTGGCTCCAACATGTTCTTCAAGTTAGCAGTGTAGCGCTAAAACTAGCAGGTGATTATCTAAATTTATAATGTTTGCTTAGGTTCTTTGGTTTTTTACGTTAAAGATTGAAATCGTAAGTTTATATATAATACTAAAATTATCTGGATTTGATTTCATTTAGGCCTGTTGGCTGATTCTTCTAATTTTTATTTGATTTAAAATAAATTAGAATAAATTAGAATTAGAATATCGGTTTGACTAAATAAAGTAAAATATCAGCTGGATCTTTTATATTTTTAAATACTCATATAACTTGGCTGACAATTATTAGAGTATTGACAATTACTTGTCTGAGAGATATAAGCCAAGCTAAAAATAATGAGTTTTATTATTTTTTTAAATAATTATTTTTATAACTAGTTGGGTAACGGTTTAGGCTATCTGAATGAGTATTTTTTCCAAATGTACTAAATCTAACCCGGTTGTTTCGTGATCACTTCGACCTATTATCATACCACTTCAAAATATGTTGTTAGTGAAGTTTGAACTTAAGACCTATACTGTATACTATACTAGTTTTATGAGCCCGTGCGTTGCACGGAAAGGTTAAAAGTTAAAAATTAATCAATTATAACAAATGTCTGGAGATGTGTTTAATGTTTGTTAGTATGATTTTGACTTAGGTGTGTTATGTTCCATTTCTTCTAACAATATATATGACAATAAATTTTAATAAATTTAGTTTGCTATACATTTTTAATTCATGTCATTTTACTTATATAATGTATAAATTATCGGGCTATTTAATAAGAGTTGGAATTTCACAAGATGAAAAGTTTAAAGTTTGAAGATACCAAATAAAACATTCAGTTAGTTCTAGTAAGATCATAAAGTATAAAGTACAAAAGTGAATATATAGTAATATCAGTACGATCCAGCTACTATAGGTGTTGCAACACTTCCTTGTATACGACGTTTTGTGTTGTTTTTGATAATTGTTTATCCTTGTTTAAAATAAGCACCTTCAGTCCCTTTCTGTTGGTAACTCTAGACAGTGCCACATAAAGTTGCCCGTGACTAAAAACTGGTTTTGGTAGAAATAAACCAACATGTTGTAAGGACTGTCCTTGGCTTTTATTGATTGTCATTGCAAAGCATACAGACAATGGGTATTGTCTTCTTTGAAATCTGAAAGGAATTCTTTTATCTGATGGAACAATTAGCATACGTGGAATAGCAGTTATCGTGCCAACGTGGGTACCGGTTAAGATTTTAGCTTTGATAATTTTTTCCCCAAGTCCTGTTATTTGTAAACGTGTACCATTGCACAATCCTCCAGCTTGATCGACATTCCTAAGCAACATTACTGGTACACCTACTTTTAGTTTAAGATTATGCTTTGGGAGGCCACCAAGGTTGATGCTGTTTAGATAATCTGTAGTGTACAATTCACTATTGAAGTCCGCGTCTTTTTCGGATTGACAAATGCTGTCGGAGCTTAAAAATGACCTTTCATCACCCTCAAGATACTCCATCATCCGATCATTAATGATGTTAACAATTTCGTGTGTTGGAGCTAGAATTGCACGTTCTTGATAATAAGTTGGATTACCCAAATTTTCCAAAAATTGTGGATATATAGAACTAATCATAGAACCAATAGGATCTTCAACATCTTTGATTAAAACATCGTCGGGCATTTCAACTTCTGATATACCGTCATCTGTCGAATTTATAGTACCATTACCGATGTTTAGTATCCATTCTGCAAAGCTTCGAGTATCCTCCATAGTATTTTCATTATCAGCATTAGAAGCACCTGAAGAAAGTGCAGAAAGTCTCATATTAACTGTAAGTCTCAGAACGTTAACATGATCCCATATGTATGAAGAATTAAGTGATGCAGCAACTATATCCTCTCTTTTTCCTTGTGTAACAACTGGTAAGACTTGTCGAAAATCTCCACCAAACACTACAACTTTTCCTCCAAACGGTGTATCCATGCTATTTGGATTATCTATCCGGCATATATCGCGTAAAGAACGATCAAGATTTTCAACACATAGTCTATTAACCATTGGCGCTTCATCCCAAATTATCAGTTTAGCTCTTCTTATTAATCCTGCCAAATTACTATTAGGGAGAATTGTACAAAATGTGTCGTCAGTTGGATTAATAGGGATTGCAAAACGGGAATGAGCCGTCCTTCCTCCACTCAACAACAAAGCTGCAATCCCACTTGATGCAACATTCAATACAATCTCTCCTTTACTACGCAATGCAGCTGACAATATTTTCCAAAGAAATGTTTTACCTGTGCCTCCATAACCGTACAAAAAGAATACACCACCTTTGTCCTGATCAACAGCATTAATAATAGTGTCATATGCATTTTTTTGTTCTCCGGTTAATTTACCAATAAGCTCAGAATGTTCAGATTCTAGGGCCGACATGTTGTATGATAATTCATCTATAATAAGAGGATTATCAGACAAATTTAAACCAATTGAAGATGGGTACGGCATAGAATTATAATTCTTTAAAGTACTACCATTTCGTTGTAGTATCTTCTCGATCTCATGTAAAGTAAGGTTTCGTACCATTTCTCTTGTTGGTTCTATACCTGCGTTATTTCAGATTGTATGTAAATTATTATGTATAAGTAGACAAATAAGATAAATAGTATAACACAATATTACGTATGTTTTAAAAATTATGAAGTAATAAAAAATAATGTTACCTGAAAGTCGGTGATGAATAATGTCGACAGACAAATACTGAAATGAGTTTTCGAATATGACTTCTGGTCTACTCAGACTATTAGATGCAAGTAATTGGGCAAATAAAGATCGTACAAAGTTACCAGATTCCCAAGCACTGGCCTCCTTGATACCGTCGATGTATTCTTGATCATCATCTAATAATCCCATTTCATAGCACGCATCTTTGAAAGTAGAACATACCTTACCATCGACTGTCCTAATATCTTGATATGAAGTAGGACCTTTTACCTTATTCAACAAAATCCGAAGATAAAATAGATCACCTGCTGAAGGGGATACGTGATGAATACGACCTATTGATCCTGTAAATTTTTTCCTTAGAGTCCAAACCCTAGTTTGTTTGTTCCAAACAAACTTTGTAGGAAACTCAACATAAGTTAATTGTCGTGCTTCTTCGTTTATTTGGTTACATTTCATCCACTCTAGAAACATAGACGTGTTAACTGAAGGGTTATCTAAAACATTTTCAATAAAATCTTCTTCATCAAACACAATTGAATGTTGATCTTCTAGGTGAAATGGTAGTCGTATAACAGTAGGATTTCTATGATTTATATCAAAAGATAGTATCCTCCATATGGCTTCGCAAGATGAGACATATCTACAGTCATAGTATTCTTTAATTTCATCTGTATCTTCATCACATACGCCTGCAGTAACCCTATCGTTTCCTTTGTTGATGTATTTGAATAAATACCTTATTGCCCCCACTTGGTTACACCACTCAACATTTAGATGAGCTTGAAACTTTTTAAGTAGTTGGGGATTATAGGGCACAACGTTTCTGTTATCAAGGTCATGACCTTGTTTCTTTACTGTACGACCATCGTCCCTTCTTCTATATACGGGATAACCATCTTTATCAACACTTGTTACGTCTGAAAAAGGTTTAGGAAATCTTTTGGTGCACTTCTTCTCAATGTCCGTGCACGGGCATTTTGGATTTTTTTCTCCACATGGTCCGTGTATCATTAAATCTGATACAAGTTGATAAAGTTCTGGGTCTTCATTTTTATCGGGTATTTCGGCGCAAATATATTTATCAATATCTTCAGGTTCCGACATTTTGTCTCTTTCATCAAGGAAGATGCATATATGTGCATGAGGTAGTCCTCGTTTTTGAAACTCCACTGTATAAAGTTCTACAAAAGAAGAATAAAAAATATTAAAAGATAGTTATTATCATATAACTAAATTCGTAAATGTAAATAATTAACAGTGCATATAAGAATTATCATATATCGTATAATATTAAAGTGCATATAATATTAACATACTAATATGTGGTATAAGTTATTACTACTGTAAATGCCTTCATCTGTCTTTTGAAAGTTTTTTATTTAGTCTTTGTATTAAAAAAACACAAACTTGATTCTCTATACTCAAAAATATTGTTCTAAATACCATTGATTTGATGTTAGGTGGTCTTGTAAGCTTTTATGTGAACTTAAGAGAACATTCTTTTTAGTACTAAATAATACCGTTTCTGATATAATGACTTTTGTAATTTTAATGTGCATACTACTTGTCTTGTTGATACACTTACATGTATAACAAAATGTTATTAATATATTAGCAGTGCATAATGAATAACAATGTAAATACCTGCTCGGACCCTGCCAAAGATTTTTCTTTTCTTGATATCACTCATGAGACGATCCAGCTTTATTTTGAACATTCTAGCTTGGTAAGCTGGTTTATCTTCTGGATTGAAGTTGGAACCTTCTAACGCTCTAGTGATTTCTGGCCACTTGGAGTTGCACGTAAAAGTAAGAAAGAGGTCTGGATACCCATAAACTCGACACAACGCCATAGCATCACGGTAATTTTCAATCATATACCTGGCGCTTCCGGTAAATGATGAAGGAAGTTTTATCCGCTTACCCAACATAGTATTTACAGCACTACCCGTGAGCGATGCTTCTGTTAAGTGGCTAAAAGTATCAGATCTTAGTATCTTTTGATTATTCCTAATGTATGAAATTCTTTCCGACTCAACCATTGTGTAAGCATCCACCAATAATTGTTGATGTAACTTACGTGCTAGATGTACAAGTGTTGGGATCGCTCTTTCTTGTATTTTATATGCGAAAAACTCTCGCATTGTAACTCTCTTCCTCTTCTTTGTGGTAATGGCATCAACGTCACGATGATAAATATCTGTCCTGTAACCATCTTCGGCATAAGCAAACAGAAGAGGATATTGAAGTGCCAGATACTGAGGGTGAAGTTCACTGATTCGCTGTAATCCATCAACATGACTGTCTATTATTATATCCCTTTTATCAAAATTCAAGTCTATGTCACCTACAATTAGTGCAGCTACCTCGTCAATTGTTGGTAGATTGTAGTTGCGCCCATCAGTGCTTCGTCGACCAATTAACTTAATCTTAAACTTTTTATTTGGATTTTTTTCAAATCGGTCACGCGCTATCCGATACATTTTGACAAGAGGATTGCACTCGTCTAGAAGTTGCATTAATTCAGTAATAAGCGATTCATCTAGTGTATTTTTGGACGATGTCGGCTGATTGCAGTTTTTTCCACTGTTATGAGTAAGAAATATTTTTTTTTGCAGAAATTGTCAATATTAGAATTGTAATAATAATGAAGTATTAAGGTATTTAGTACATAGTAATTTATAATAAATCTAAAAAAAACATAATTGTACCCGATAGCTTTTTTCCTGTTTGCTGCTTCATTTGTAGTGTCATAGATGTACAACTGTGAATATTTTGGTGTTGTTCCAAAAGTTGGTATCAAACCACCCATTTTATGGATGTTTTGTCCATGAATACGATACGTATAAGGACCTTTAGTTTTGTTGACATTTATGTCAATCTTTCCACCCATTGAAGTAAAAGAGAAAATCATATTGTATTGTCTAACATTTTCAATAAAATGTTTGCTCTTTGGATGATTATTGGTGTATAAATCTAATAAAAGTTTAGGTGGGTTTTTTGTGAATTCGGGAAGAGCTATCTTTCCTTTGAGACAACAAAGTGAGAATGCGCCTGGCAAACCTTTTGTATTCTTACCACGACGTGTCTCTCTATACCACAAAATTGCCCCACAAGCTGAGCAAGTGTGGGATAAATCTCCTTCATCATAATATTCTGGCAAAGGGATAAATTTAATGTATTAGGTTAGATCAGTAGAGATATATGTATGATTAAATGTAATTTATCTTCATTGTTCCATTCAGGTAAAATATTATTACCTTTTGAAATCCCGACTATTTTTTCTTGAGCAAGTGTTTTACCCTTACGACGTTGTCTTAATATTTCCATTCTTGCAGACCGTGCATCTAAATATGAAACAAATAATATAAATAAAACCAGTCAATTTCAACGATTAACATGTGTTGTGTAAGGGTTTTATGACTAATACTCGTATGATATTTAAAAAGTAGTCTTACTTTTTGAATGCACTCCTCTTGGATTGTCAGAAGTATTAACAGTCTGCTGCAATGTCTGAGTCAATTGGGTACTTGTTGTGGATGTTTCAGGAATATTGTGTGTATATGAAGTATGACTTTTAGACCTTAAATCTTCACTGACGTGGAACTTATTGAATGATGACACAACGGCTAAATCATTTGAAGTTGTAGAGACAGAAGCTGTATCATAAAGGCAAACTTTTAATTTAAGGGTTAAATATAAACGTTAATACGCAGTAGATTAATGTGAATTAATTGAGACAACTCGTTATTTAAAATTTTTAAAACCTGATCGTATAGACTTCGAACATTGAGTTTTGCGTTTGGAAGCAGTAAAGTTTTGTTGATCTTTCTTTGTGTTGGGAATATAGTTGTTTTGTTTCTCTGCAAGATTGTAATTGTGGAATCATTGCAAATCAAAGTGTAGTTATATAAGTGCATATCTGAAGTGGATGTAATCAAAAATATAGTTGTGTACCTCTTTTTTTGTAAAAAATATCCTGCGTAACTCGTCTAGCGATAACGGTATTTTCTTTTTAACGCATCACAATAACAAAAAAAAACAATTAATAAATAACTTATAGTACGATTTCAATAATTCATAATATGTAGTAATGGAAAATAAAGTTGTATTAAAATCAAAGAATTATGACGACAGACCCATTATGCTCTGTATGTTCATGGTGTTAATTAATTAATATAATGCACAGATTAGAAAAGTGTCAAAAATTATAACCTTAATAGTTAAAAGGATCAAAAATTACCTTGTGGGTACGCATTGACAGAATAAGATATTTGTGATGTGTGAATCTCCTTTTTACGTCTTTTTGCAAGCATAATTTCCTTTCGTATTTTTCTCGCTCTTTTAGTATTGGCATGTGTAAGTTGATTAGTATCTTCAGGACTTCTTTTTCTTGCATGGTTTGGTGTGGAGACATCCATTACCGTATACTTTCAATATGAAAGTTGTTAAAAATAAAAATATATTATGCAACACTTTTGTTGAATAATTTTCTATGTTTTCTCGAATATTAACCAAAAGAACGAAACCTTCTTTAATTGTGTTAATCTTTTACGGAAACTTGATGTTAGGCATCATCACCTCAATCCTATATATAGGTAATTTATAAACTATAATTTCTTGTGGCTCAATTTATTTCCATAATTAATTATTTTAATGAATTTACTTAGTGGCCAAGTTATTCAATATTAATAAGTAAGTAGCTTTTGGACTTCATTATGTCGTTGTGGTTCAAGTTATTTGCATAATTAATTATCACGCCAAACCTAAACGTATTTAAAAAGTAATTCTTTAGTAATCTTTCTAGTACTGATATGGGTCATCATATACAATAAAATATTAATCATATTATTAATAAGTAAGTAGCTTTTGGACTTATTATGTAGTTGTGTTTCAAGTTATTTCCATAGTTAATTATGACGTCAAGCCTAAATGTATCTAAGAAGTAATTTAAATGTATCTAAGAAGTAATTCTTTTTTAATTTTTCTAGTACTGATATGGGTCATCATATACATTTAAATAGTATTCATATTGATATGTATCAGTTATGAGTTTAAATATATTTATTTTAATTTAATAAATGAAGTGTAAATTGATATTTCCAATTCTTTTTTTATAAATCTACACAAATTGACTAACATACTCTTAAATCATGTATTACACAATAAAATTGATAGAATATAGTAGAGGGTACTTTTGGAAGATAGGATGAAAAGTGTGTGATCTATCGATTTGGGACAATAGATTTGGGACGGATGAAGTATTAATTTTTACTTGTATGTTTTAATTGTATGTAATACTCCCTACGTCCCAAAAGAGTGTCTGGTAGTTATTTTTGTTAGATTTAAGATATTGATGATAAATGTCAATTTTGTCCATATAATTAAGGTAAGTTTGACTGAATTTATTTAAAATATGAGTGATTGAGATTAATAAATAAGGGTAAATTTGAGAGTTTAATCATATTTATTGATTATTTTTAGAAGTGGGCAATTATTTTGTGACAAATATAAATAATAAGTTAAATACTTATTTTGGGACGGAGGGAGTAATTGGATTTTTTATTTGAAATTTCTTATTCAATATCAGCTATTTTATTCTATCATAACGAAACCGTAAAAGTAGGAATATCCGCTTAAAATAGTGTAAAGGATGATGATATTATGTTTGTTTTGTAGGCTGCTTTTTGGGCTTGTTACTTTGGAAGCTTAAGTCAACGATTTAAATTTTGGATCAGCCGATTTGTTATAGACCAGAAACAAAGCATCCTGGAGGAGTACGTATGCCTGTGGGGATAATTGAAGAGTATTTTAAAAATCTGTTGTTATATGTTTATCTTCTTTTATCTGGTATTTAGTTATCATGTCTTTTGCTGGAGACGATTTGGTTATTGTTTTTGAGTATTTATTATTCTAAATTTTTTTTTTTACTGGGCTTAATTTATATTTTTTGTTTGATGTCAATTAAAGATACTATTTTTGTGTTACTGGACTTAATTTATATTTTTTGTTTGATGTCAGTTAAAGAATTGTTCCTAAGATGTAGAGTTTCTGTTAGTGTACTTTGAAATTGAACATTAGATGTTGACTGAAAAGTGTAGGTATAACATAATTTCCATGACCTTATTTTGAGTCATTGAATGAATTGTTTGTAAATAGGAGTGATACTAATATGTTATGATGTTTTTTAAAAAAATTGTCACTTCATTTTAACTGAGTTGGTTTTAGAATATCACAGTCCAAAGAGAGTTATTTTTTAAACACAATACACATCTATCTACAAACACCTTTCAGTTAAATATAAACCAAACAATCATAAAAGTTTTGGATTTTAAACAAATTAAATGAAAATAGAAACAAACATATCATCCTATTATAATGTAACTGAAAAACCAATATTCAAATCACCAATTAAAGTGACAAACAAACCTTAAAGTAACAAAATAACCAAGTTAAGTACAAAAGAGATGCAGAAATCCAATTGAAAATTCAACAAAAATATCGAAGAATTAAAGCCAAAATTAAAATTCCCCATAGCATTCCATGATGGGACTCTTAAAGTAGTGAAGCTTATTTGATATGGTTGATCAATTTGGTTTGTTGGTCGAAGAGCTAAAAGACATTGGAGATGTTCCTGGCTCTGTTTTGATTCTCTTCTTCAAAGGGCTATTATCACTGTCTGCAGTAAGATCAACTGCTTGACTACCATCCGTGGTGGAAGTAGAATCACCCTGTTATTTTAGAATAGTTTTCAACAATGGTTAGCCAATATATTGAAGTTATTATAGCGTCAATTGTACATGTGATAACTAAAAATAAAAACAGAATATCACAACAAAAAATTTACAACAATGGCTATACATTGTTCTTAAATGGATAATAAATTGACATGCTATGAATGTACCTTAGTAGACGAAGTAACTTTAGACGTTGAAGATTCTTTTACAACATCAAAACTGTACGAATCATCACCGGCCTATATCATATAGTTTATTATTAGATGATATTATTATATAGTATATTTTGTAAAAACTAAAAAGTAGTCCCCTTCGTGTTAGCTATATAGAATATATATTAAACAGTAAGAAAAAATTTTATAATTAAATACCTTATGAGTTTGATATTTTTCGTTGAACACTTGTATAAATTGAGAGTCAGTTGTAGCATCTTTAACCGTGTAATTTGCATATGTCCTGTCACGGTTAAAGTCACTGACCTCCAACTTAAAAAGCAAACTCTTCCCTAAAAGCTCATCCAACTCATCGGGTTGATCCTGATCTTCTGGCAAAGATTTTTGAAGTTCGTAAGCGGATTTGTCAAAATAATTCTGAATTTGAGTCTCAAAGAGTGTCAAAGATGCAGTTCCATAGTCATCTTCTACGCGTACAGAAACCTTGAACCTGGAGGTTGATAAACTTATAAAACACATCATACTTTAAATCAAGGTTTAGTATCAAATATTTTGTTAATGTGTAGAATGTTACCTTAGCTGGACCTTTGGTTTTTCGCCACATTTCTTGCAATAACGCTCTAAAGCTAAGAGTTCGTCAATGTTGAGTGTCAAGTCAACATTTTTATCAACGGTATTTGCTTTTTTATTGCACTTCTTACACGCAATATAAGACCATGGTTCATCCGGAAGAATAGCAATGATTGTTGCATGTACGACAAAAATCCCAGGCTGATTAAGAGTATTACAGTATCAGAATTGAAACTTACAAATTTGAATTAATTAAAAAAATAGTAGTACTTACATTATCAGGTCTCAGATCATCAAGTCCAACACACTTCACATCTTTAAACCACTTAGTTAGGTCATTAGTGGGTGGTGTCAACATAGGTGCCAAAGATCCCACTGAATTATCATTGGCGTGTAACTCAAGTAAACTGTAATTTATGACAGATAAGTAAGTTCCATATTATGATGACATGTTATATATATTATATAAACTGTAATTCGTAAATATTATAAAGTAGGTTGTGTTGTCTATTTTTATATTTACCGTGCTCGGAAATCAGAAATAGCAGGTACATCATCAGAGTCTATCAAAACACTTGTAAAATTCCAATCTGAACTAACTGTGAGTTCTCCTGCTAGGTATTAAAAGAATACATCAATTATTATAATCTTGTTATATTAATTGTGGTAGTAGATAAGTAATGTAATGTAAAAATTGTAGGAAAAGATGTGTACCTATATAATCCTTGGTTGTTCCGAATTGAATTAACACAATGACACACTGATCCTCACCAGCCTTTTTCATGTAATTATAAAAGTCGATACAGAATTGACCCCATAACGTGCAAGACACCACAACATCGCTAATAATAATAACAAAAATCAGATAATTTTTTTGTATAAATTACTAATTTATTAATAACTTATAAGAAGGTAGTAACCTAATAATTTTTAGTGTAAAAAAAATGTATTACCTTAGATCCTTTAACTCAAAATTGATGAATTTAGATGGTATGTCATCAGTTTGACCACGCTGCTTAATGTTACCATAACTGTTCACCCTTCCAATCACATCTGCATCACAAGTGTTAATTGGTCAATATTATAGTTAACTATAAAAACTAAATTATGTTTACAATATATAGAACATATAATTACCAACCTGCAGTAACTCCAGCTTTTAACAACACAGGTGACTTAAGATCACTGAACTGCAAAAAATTGAACCCTTCTGGTCCAGTCCACTGAGATGA